>NW_001889873.1:542001-724439 GCF_000143565.1 Laccaria bicolor S238N-H82 | reverse complement strand
CATGCCGATGTGGCCCCCTGGAAATGGTGTTAACAAAGGAAAGGGGGAGGGGAGGGTGCTACTTACCTCCATCTTGTGGATGGTAATGATGGCTTGCGTTGTCACCATTGGGACAATGTGGCACGTCATCATCTCCATGCACCATTGACAGTCAGGTGCTCATTCAGTGGCTGGGAGTGGTGATGTGGCGTTGCCATGTCATTGGGGAATTGTCGCTGTCTGTGAGTGGGGGGTCATTGCTATCTCTGGGTGTTGGTTGTCATGCTCATCCCGGTTGTCATCATGCTCGTCCCTGGTCATTGTTGCCATCATGCTTGTGGCAGTTGTGCTGGTCATTGTCGTGCTTGTGTTCGTGGTTGTCATGCTGGTGCTGGTGGTTGTCATGGTCATGCAAGCTCGTTGTCATGCTGGTAGTTGTGGTGGTCATGCTGGTGGCCGTTGTGGCCGCCGTCGCATTGTCTGTCTTTGTTATGTGTGCTGATGGTGGTGGTGTGTTGGTTGTTGTCCATCATTGTGGGTTGGTCATTGTCCATCTTGGCTGTGCGATGGGGGGTTGTCTGATGGATGGTGGTTGAGGACTGGTAGCTACCACTTACATCATGTACTCCTGAGCTGTACCATAGGAATTCCTGCTTAGCTGCCATGAATGAAATAAAATGAATTTTCAAGGTCTTTATTGTCCCCCACAGATTCCTGCAGGATTCCTCAGGATTCCTGAGGATTTTTGTGGATCTCAGGACTCTAATTTGGCTGGTGTGCCAGCCCAATTATGAGTCCTGTGGGGGTGTAGTCCTGAGGACTGGAGACAGTCCTGAGGATTTTCAGACAGGACTAGTCCCAGGATTGATCCAAATGATAATTAACATAACTGATGAGCATGTGATTGATTTCAGGGTCCAGGGTAGACTTCCAAATATAGAAATGGGCACTTTTAAGTGAAAAGTAGTAATAAAAATAGTCATTACTGATGACAATGTCAGGTGCTATTTTCAGAATCCAAAGCACATCTCCAAATATAGAAGGTAAGGCTATCAGAGTAACTGTTGCTGACAACATTGGTGTGCTGTTGTCAGGGTCCAGTGTGCATTTTCAAACATAGAAGATTTGACTGTACAAAATGAAAAAGCATTAAAATATGAGAATAATCAGAATTGTAGTCAAAGTCTGTAGCTCTATCACTAAACTTTGTAATCTAAGTCCAACTTTTGTAGTTTTTTGTAGTCTATTAGTAAACTTTGTAGTCTGAGTCTGACTTTTGTAGTCTGTCAGTGTCAGTTTCCCTTTGAGGACATGCACCTTCCTTTTTTGGTCATTTTTCCCATGATACAATAATTGTAGCCCTTTCTTTTAGCTTTCTAAATATACTGAAATCATGTTATTTGGTTTTGTTTTCATGGAGAAAAACACAAAAAAAAAAAAAAAAAAAAAAAAAAACACAACACTTTTATAATTCCTTTACCTCATATCTTCACAACAGGAGCACTTCAGAACATAATTCAAACAGATTTGGGAAGCTACAGTACAGGGCTACAACTTTGGTTTTAACCATTTTTGGTAATTGGTCTTGTGACCAACATCCCCTTCCATGGACCCTGACACATATCATCTTTATCTTGTTTTCTTTTCACTTTTTAGTCAAACTATACAAGATTTCCTTTTTGGGATGGACCCTGAATTACACTCTAAAGGATTGCTGGGAACTTGACAAAATGTCAACTCCAACTCAAAATTACCAAAATTATAGTGTAGTCCTGCAGAAATCCTCAGGAATCCCCAGGAATTCCCAGGAATCCTCTCAGTCCTGCAGGACTCTGTGAGGTACTGAGAAGTACTGGAATTTTCATTCATTCATGGCACCTGTTTCATTCTTGATAATTTATTCTGTTTCATTCATTCCTGGCGACTGTTTCATTTTTTTATTTCATTCCACCATGGCAACTGTTTCATTCTTTGCTTCATTCATTCCTGGCAACTGTTTCATTTTTTTTATTTCATTCCACCATGGCAACTGTTTCATTCTTTGCTTCATTCTTACTAGGGCAGTCATTCATTTTTATTTCATTCTTCTCAGGTGCCTATTTCATTGTTAGAGCTGGGAAAATGATTATGTAATTGATGCAAAATATTTCAGTGCCTTAATTGGCAACAGCATGCCTATCTTGTTATGTATTTGAGCCTCAAATCCAAAAGTACCCCCATATGACCCCCCATGCCACTGCAGTAGGGCACAACACACATCAGGCATAATTGTATATCATTTCCTTATTTAGGTGTGTATTAAAACATTGAAATTGTTACCTGAAAGAATGAAACAAAGATGAAATAACTGCCTGAAAAGAATGAAATGAAAATTCTACAGCAATGAATGAAAAAAAAAAAAATGAAACAGTTGCCAGGAATGAATGAAATGAAACAAAGAATGAAACAGTTGCCACAGTGGAATGAAATAAAAAATAAAACATTCACCAGGAATGAATGAAACAAAATAAATTTCATTCTTGTCAGTAGAAATGAAGAAAAAATCGAAATGAAATGAAATGAAACAAAAAATATTTCATTGTCCATGGCAATGAATGAGAATGACTTGGAATGAAAATTTATTTCATTTCATTCATGGCAACTTCTGTGGTACATGCCAGGTTTTACATGATGTAAATGGCAGCTAGTAGTGAGGGTGAGCACCCTGTACAATGCTCCCTCCTCCACAGGATATGAGAGCCCTTCCTCTGGGTTAACAAGGGTCTACCTAGGACTTCTAGGCAACCCTAGGAGGTGAGCGCGACCTCAATAGTCATGTTCTCTCCAATCACTCTATTCATCGACACTACACTACAACAAGTTACTATGGTACTATGAGACTTCACACACACGAAGTCTCTACATGCACTGAGGTATTACAGTGTCCAATGTTCTCTTTAGGAGCAGATACATGGTGCAGAGAGGAGAGCACGGCATCAAGGTTGATGGCTTGTCCTCATATGATGTTATCCCACTCAGAACTGGGGAAACTGAGAGGTGCAGTCCTGGAGTTTTGAATCCACTGTTTGATTGCTTTGTAATCTCTGGCAAACAAGGTGAGGAGCCTTCACAATTCCTTGCAATCTTTGTTTCCAGTGCGCCATTCCTCTTCTTCTCAAGAGAACCAGGGCATCTCAGACTCGAAAACCCTTTGTTTTTTGTTTGATTGTGCATCACCATGGTCCAAGTGGTTGTCATCAATGTCATCGCAGGGATTGATAAACTCCCCTGCTGAAGGCCTTTTTCCTCTCTGAGATTTGTGACTGATTTGTGATATGAGTTCATCAATATCCATGTTGCATCATTCATCTCCGAGGTTTGTGGGTCTGTCCCAAGGTTTGCTGGTTGACTGCAACCCCTGCTAGACATGTTCTCCTCACTTAATTACTGAAGCAGCAAGGGCTTCAATTTCACCAAGGGTGCCCAAATAAGATTCGAATGCTGTATCTTTAATTTCATCAGATTTAGATTTGTTAGAGTCTAGGACAGCGATAATTTTCAATAAGGCTTTGAGTTTCGAGATCTCCTTGCATCTGAAGTCTTCAACAATGTTGTCCATGAGGTTGATAGACTCTTGTTCAAGGTTGGACTTGTCATTGATCAGGTCAGCTCCCCCACTTGGATCATCTGGCTCAGCCAAGGTCAATTGACAGTTGGGGTCATTCATTCCAACAGCAATAGATTCTGACTGTTGGCCTTCAATCAGTGGAGTAATTTCAGTATCTCTGACTGGCTGCAAGGGTTGTTCTCCCCCACATTCCCCTCCATTCAAGCCAGTAGTGTCAGATGATTTGTTGGTTGGTTGTGCAGACACGAAGTAGATTGCATGTCCCTCACTTAGTATTTGAAAGTCTGGTTAGGTTAGGTTATTGGGTGCCCAGGGGCTCTAACTGAGACTGGGACTGGTTAGGGTTCATTCCCAGACCCAAAATAACCTAACTGGACTGAAGATAACTGACCAAAACCAGTTAGTTGCAGTTACTAACCAGTTAGGACCAAAAAAATATATAATCGATTAAAATGGCATATATTTCTCATATCCCTTGCAGTAAACATTATTGCCATGCATCGTAGCTTTAAAACAAGCCCAAGAACGATACGGTTGGTGAAGAATTGACAATGTTATGATAATATTCTAGAAAATCTACTATTTTGGCTGATATTTTCAATAACCCAGTCAAATTTTAAGTGTTTTTCATGTTCTTAGGTGTGTTTTGAAGGGGTATATCAGGGTCAGTTATAACCAGTTATAACCAGTTTTTTAACAGTTAGTTAACTGCATATTAACTGGTTATTTTACTTTTGAAATGGACTAACCTTAACTGCAGTCAGGTTAATTTTGCAGTTAGGTCCGGTCCAGTCTCAGTTATTTTCCAGTTAACTAACCTAACTTCCAAACACTACCCTCACTCATAGGAGATAAATTTAGGTATGATGATACACAGTATTGTATTGACAAAAAATGCAGAGAGTAGTTCAACTATCAAATGCAGTGAGCTATTGCAATGATAGCCCTAGAAAAGAAAAAAAATTCGTACCTAGCTGAGGGAGTGAGGTATTGAAATGAGAGCCCTATAGAAAGGGGGAGTTTCATCTCACTCCTCAGCTGGTAGAACAAATCTAAATATAAGTCAAGATCCAAGCATGGATTATGAAGCACGTATCCAAGTGTGGATACTGGGATGAATGCCTGCAGGCAAGAGAGCTGCAGCTCTGGGTATGGTGTCAGTAGACACGGGGATTTGGTGTGCATGTGTAACTCAGGCTTTGGCCAGCTCTATTGGACTTGAGTAAACATTGTTTAAACTCAAATTTCGTGTTTGCTTCTGTTGCCCTCAGGGTTTTTTTGTCACATCTGAGGGATCTTGAGTGAACTGGCCTCCGATCTCACTCTAACCTTTGCCCATGGCACCTCAAGTCTTTGATGAAATGCACACAAACATAATCATCTGGGATGAGGAGAAATGCCTTTCTCCTCGCAAAATCGGTAACCTTATGGGTGACAAAAAAACGTGAGGGTAACAGGTACAACAGAAGCAAACACAAAATTTAACAATCCACAACTGCAAACAGCTGTGAAAGACACAATTCTATTCCATTCAGGAGCCTGGGTGACACCCTCCTTTCTATGCTTTTGCCAAGCTTTTGCAGAGGTGGCCTCAGGGCGGAGTTCCCATGGCTGTGGGTAGTAGCAGCTGCTACCAAAATAATTCCGAGAATGGAAACATTAGCAGCTGCTATGATTTCTGTATTCAGATGCTGCCATGTATGGTATATAGTTCCCATGCCCCTGTCTTGTCCTGTACTTTGAATTTTCAACATTTTTAACATCTTCCCCTCCCACAATTGTGTGCAGCATCATTTCCTGTGATAATCAAAAATATCATTTATCAACTGTAATTTCAGCTTGGGGAACATCTAAAGTAACTGCACACATGTAATCTGGCAGAGACTAGATCTCAATGCAAAGGAGTTAAAGCTCTCAAATTCAAACCCTGAGCTTCACAAACATATTGCAATAAACTCTACCAGTGGCCCAGCCCTCATCATCAGGAAAGCAAATAATTACCAGCCATTACACTGATCAAAACCAAGCAATGCTCTATAATATGCCTTTTCCACCTGAAAATATTTGAGTTGCAGGACCAAGTGTATTGCCTGGTGAGAATAATAACTCAGGGTAGACACACATGCTGGATACCCAACAGAAAAATAAAAAATCTACACAGGATTAATAACACCTGATCCACTTGCCAAAATCAAAATTTTGAAAGCAATCATGTGCCTTCAGATGAGATCTTTTTTTTATGGTATACCAGAGATGTTACATTTCTCTAGAGTGTAATGTGTTACAAGTGTACTAATATCATCTTTAAAAATGAGTGGGAAATTTGAGCTAAAGTGTCACAGATATAAAACTATTACAATCCACAGATAAATTGTATATATCCATTTAAGTTCTTTGAAATCAAACCAGATGAAGGTCAACCTATTGAGAAATTTTAATTTCAAAATTTATCTCTGAATCCTCTGTGACAGTCCATAGTATAAAACATGCAGCAAGGAAATGTTGGAAGTGTGAAAAAAAAGGATGTGGAGGTTGAATTAACAAGGATCAGTGCACAAATTCCTGTGGTTCATGTGGTTCAAAACAATATGAAGGAAAGGATAGCAGACACCCCTTTTATTCTTGTGAATTTCTTTTGAGGGTTGAGAATGCTACCAAATCTATGTACATACTTTGATTCTTTGCCATCAGAAGTATCATGAAAAAGTGGTATAACAATTAATGTCATGCTCACATGTTGGTGGCCACTGTAAGTATGTATTTTGTGGTAATTTTCTGGAATTTTTACCAAGAGAAAGGTTACTATAAGTCAGGAAATCCCTCCTTTTTCTCTTTTTCTCTTTCCTTTTTGGGAATTTTTCTCTCTTTCCTTTTATACTCCCACAACCATGATAACCGGGCCGGCTTCAGGCCGTCCCCCTAACATCAAATCACCGTATTTGGGCACCCTATGAGATCATTGACGGCCGGATCACAGTCGAAAACGATCGTTATCCGATGCTATATAAACCTAAACCTTCTCATGGAACCCTTGTATCAGCGATGGTAAGTGCAAACACAACAATGTTGATGTTACGCTCAAATATAATAGCATCACAATATTGATCTCTCCGACAGCAGACAAAGTCCCGATGATTCAGAAGAAGAATGGATGGTGAGCAATATGTCACTGGTCACTTTTCAAACATATCCGTTAAACCCTTCTTGAAGTTGAGCTTCGAGAGTGATTTTGAGATCCCTCCCCGGAGTCCCGCTGGTTGGATATTACATTCCCGTGGAGCTGTGTCAACACCCGATGACCCTTCCACCAATCACGCCGACGAAGACGACGACGACATTGGCATCCCTCCCGCTGGTTGGATACCTGATACCCTTGATGACCGCGACCTCCCTTATGTCCCTTCTGCAGAAAACGCTTTGGAACCCCTCGTTGATCTACGCACCAGCCCTTATTTTGGCCCGGTCTTCGACCAAGGCACTATTGGAAGCTGTACTGCCAATGCGATTGCTTCTGCTTTCGCCATGGTGCTCAAGAAACACAAACAAGATGGTTCTGATTCCTTCATCCCCTCCAGACTCTTCATTTGGTACAATGAACGCGAGATGTTATCAAGTGACCGGGTCAGGCTAAACAGCGGAGCTCGTTTGCGCGACGGGTTAAAGAGCATCGCGGTCACCGGTGTGTGCTCTGAGGAGGACTGGCCATATGAGCCATGTGGCGTTTACGATAAGAGCACCGGCATCTTCGTTGATGGTGCGCGGGCCGCTACAAAGCCCCCTGCCCCGGCCTACGGGAACGCTCTCAAACGCAAGGCTATTCAGTACATGAGGATTGAGCGCGATCTCAAGCTCCTGCGCGCCTGTCTCGATGAAGGGTACCCGTTTGTGTTTGGATTCAGGCTTCTCGGGCAAACGACCGAGGACACGGACTTGGTGACGATTCTCGGGTCCGAGGGTGAGTTCTCGCCGACCGGCCTTGCGGTCATGGCGGTCGGGTACGATGACTTCAAGTGCCACTTCATAGTTCAACGTTCTTGGGGTGCTACGTGGGGTGACGGTGGATATTTCATGATGCCCTATGACTACCTTCTCCAAGAGCACGACTGCAACAATTTTTGGACTATCCGTATCCCAACCTAACCTTGCAACCCGTAGCGGTAAGTTTTGTTCAGTACCCCTCATCAAATACCGGCGTACATTCTAATGTGCATCACACATCGCCCAAACTTCCTCTATGTACTCCAATGCCCTACGTTCCGGAATCCGGTTTCAAATATGCTCAGTCACTTTCATTATCAATCACTCGGCGTAAATGTCGTTCCTCTCTTTTCGTTGTCAGTTGTAGTGGATTTGATGCATATGGTTACATATCACTCATAGTGCGGGGCGGGCTAGCAACGATAATTGCTGGATGTCAGAACTTTGGAAAACTTCAGGAGGAGCTGACTTGAATAGTTTTCGGTAGTTCTCCTATTACAGCCATGTGCGGAACATAGGGCGCGGCATGAATTTTTTTTTCGCCAAATAAACAAAGGGATTTATGTAGTTGTAAAGTATTGTCTATGTAGCACGCTCAAAAGTCATCCATTCAGCTTGAAAAGAAAACCATTCGATGCAAATTTTGAATCTGCATCTGAGGGTATAAAAATTTCCTCTGCGAGGAGAGAATGAATGTGTAATTATGTACATGACAAAACTGCAAGAACGACATTGACGTGGCAGCCTCCAGCCTCAATTCTCGTCCGCCCTGTCTGCCCGTTGACCTTTATATACATTCGTCAAGCTGCCGCCCCCTTCAATCCACTGAAATCATGTCACAGGTTGCAGGGCATGATTGGGACAGGCCACGTCCGGCCTTCCGGAAACATTGATCAAGCAGGACAAAGCACCAATAAACTCACAATAATTCCCCCTCCTCCGGAAACTTGACCTGAAGGTCTGAGCTGCCCAAAAGACGCAACGGGCGGAGGGGGAACGTTGAGTTGTGGATGCTGTGTATCGAACGTCGCAGATGATCGTTTCCGACAATACAGTGGTTATTTCTTGCGGTCGATGGAACATGGGCACATCGACGTGCGCAGATTTGAAATCGGCGTCGAATGGATCTAATTTCAAGCTGAATGGATGACTTTTGAGCGTGCTACATAGACAATACTTTACAACTACATAAATCCCTTTGTTTATTTGGCGAAAAAAAAAAATCATGCCGCGCCCTATGTTCCGCACATGGCTGTAATCTCAGTAGTTTTCTGAACGTGATAGGTAAGGTAGACGACAACCATATCCTTCCAACGTCACGTGCACAGCGTGACATTTCCATTTTAAGCCTCAATTACACAGATAATGTCCTAGAATATTTTGAACACGAATCGCAGCTAATCGGAAACCATAGAACTGAGCCGAATGCAGATTTCATGGAGCACAAAAAAAATTAAAGCGGTAAAACGAAATTTGAGGAAAAAGAAACAAAAATACTTCACGACGCGTCAATTTGAAGGCACACGCGCAAATCCTCTTCATTAGGCCAGAACCATGCCTAAGCAAAGCAATTACCTCCAGTCCAGAGCATAGAACTTACATAGAGGTGATAAAACAACAAAAAGCTAAAACTGCAAAGGAGAATGAGGGGATTGGGTGTTCAATTACTCAAGGACGCGCCTTAACTAACAAATATCAGAGAACAACAACCCCCGCAAGATATGAATCCTTTAGGAATTCATTATAGTCAATTTTGGATCGAAACTTTGATGCGACGAAGGCTTTTGACGGTCAATCTGAGCTTCAGGAACCTACCATAGTATTTTTGTATCTCCTCCCCCAATTTTCATTCTCCTACTTTATAAATTTGTATATATCTTTAGAGCACTAATTCTAATAGTTCTATGGTCGTCGATTATCCCTAAATTTATGCACAGAATTGTTATGGCCTTTTCTTCGACTTTTCTCATTTCTGTTTGCCAAAAAAGGAGTGTTATGTCACGTCACAGAGGGTTGGTTGTGTATGGTTGTCGTCTACCTTAGCTACATCTGTTGCTCTGCATTCAGAGCTCCGTAACCAAGTCTAATCGTGCATTTACATACACTATCACCACATATTTTTGACTGAACCTCGTATCTCAACTCGACCACTTTAAAAACTCGCTTCGCTCGTCGACCCCTGTGGATCACTAGCACTACTGGTCTGATCAACCGGCTACTCCTACGGTCCACGAACACCACTTGTTTTCCATGGCTCACTACAATCTTCGTACTCGTCCGTCCGCTGTCGCAGCTACTGGTCCAGTCACGGACACTACTGGTCTGGTTACGGACATTATTGGTACGCCAGTGGACCCATCCCAACTCACTAACGTCTCCATGACTAGCCTTTCCCCACTTTCCCCGGCTAGTCCTGGCCATACTTACCGTCATTCAGGCTGCATGTTTTGAGACGGAACCCTCCGATGTCCGTCTCGTCGGCTCGGGGGAGACTAATTTAGAGTCTGGGGATGATGTCAATATTAATGTCAGTGAGGCGACGAACATTATCTTATCTTCCAGTATAACGTCCTCTCTGACCATACATTCGCCAACTTCAAAAAATGTAGTATCGTATATGTACAAATGATCAACCAACCGCAAACGAGGCGGCTCTGAAGGTGCTACAATTCCATCAAGGATATAATGCTTCCAATACATTTACAATTGCTTGCTCTTCTCCTGCCATTCTCGAACAATCAAACAGCACCAGCTTGAACAACACCTCGACCTCTCGCCCGCGAGGGCAGCACCGTACCTCTCACAATCCCGCGTCCTCTGGGCACGTTGCCTCTGCCAGAAACATTCTGCAAATGGGGCGTAAAGGGAACTTGCACTCCCGCCCTTCCCCTGCCCCCAGCCCAACCTAAGCCTCTACCACCCACACCCACACCTCGTGCACCAGCACCCCCTCGTCCAGGTACGGGCTCACCTCCACCTCCACCTCTTCCAGGACCGTAATGACCACCCCGTGCTGGGCCAAATCCGCCTTTCTTACCCCCTCTTCCAAAGCGCACTGACGATGGTACCAGTGTTAGCGCGTTGAGTGAATCCGTGAGCCCGTCGACCAGAGGCGTGTCCGCTGATTGGGGAGAGGAGGACGGCGGGGATACGCTGGGGAGGTGGGAAGCGGTGCCTCGTGTTCCCATGCGCGGAGTAGCGTCTGGGTCAAGATCGGTAGACATTGGCCTTTCCGCGCTATTATCATGATCATCTTGTCCGTCTGACTCTTGTTCGTCGTCCTCATCATCTTCATCTTCGTTTTCATCTTCGTCACTGTCGTGCTCGTCTGTCTCCATTCGGTGCGTGTCCATATCAACATCTGGTGCAGTCGGCACAGCCGTACTCTCTCCTGATTTCCCTCTGGGTTTCCACTCCTTCCGAATCATACTAACACCTTCACCCCATTTCTTGAGGAGACCACCTACACCTTTGTTGGTGACAGCAAAAAAGTATTCTTTTGGGTAAGAATGGGCCTGAATTAGATGAAGACGACGAGCTTTGGGCGTAAGGAAAAGGCGCGGGCACGCAGCAAGGTGGCAAGCGAACTATCGAGGTGAAGATAGCATGAGTATTTATTTTGGGTAGAAAGAGAGAGACTCACAATCTTCTCCCCACGCTCCTTCCGTACTGCCGCTAGTGGATCGTGACATTCTGTCTGGTGCTGAACGTGATACAGCAGATCCAAAATAGAGCATAAAATGTAAAAAGGCAAAAAAAAAAAAAAGAGACATTGAGCGAACACAATGAATAGAATATTGAGGCAGATTACACACCAGCTCAAGCAAGCGCGCATCGGGAAACACGCATCCACAACCTGCAAGTTCACACACATGGGCATGGTATTTGGCATAATGAGATTCTAGCTCTTTGGTATTAGCGATGTGTGTTGGGCGGTGGTTGCACGTCGGTGGTAGGGAGCATAAAAGAGGGCGCTGTGTTGACGAACTGTGTGGCGAGAGTTGAGAATCGACGATTATGCGCGATGCCTTGGAAGTGTGGTGGTTCGGTGAGGACGGAGATGACGACGAGGAAGATGAAAGGGAGGATGTTCGGTGTCGTTTGAACGTGGAGGTCGACATGGAGGACTCTCCAGTGCGTGGAGGAGGTTCAAGTGGTCGACACGCGTCGGATTGGTTTGGATAGACGGTGGTTGCCAAACAAAGACTTGCGTCTCACCTTCATCATCTCCGGAAACATACCCAAAGGATGTCGTCTAAATGGGACCAACCAGCGCCAGCCGCTGCTGCTTCTACGACCGAAGAGCAACCACCTTCAACGTCGGCGCCAATCGTGAACGGCAAAACTGCCGCAGAAGCTGCTGCAGCCGCAGCTGCCATCGCCGCCAAAATTGCAGCTCAATTCGCTGATGGTGCCTTGGGTGGCTTGAACGAAGCTTATTCAAAGGATATCGATATAAACGACGTTAGGAATCGATATATGTTGACTAGAGGATCCACGCAAACAGAGGTGAGGACAATTCTTTCCAAAGTTACCTGACGACTGATCAATATATCAGATCCACGAAGAAACTGGGGCTTCGGTGAGCACCAAAGGAGTATGGTATCCTGATCGTAGTAAGGCGACAGAGAAAGATCCACCTCTCTATCTACATGTCGCCGCTGCCACCCCCGAGATACTCCAGAAAGCATTGGACAAGATTGACGAGCTGATGTCTATAGACCTTGGGTCGTTGGTAGAGGATAAGAAGTCATTGATGAAGGTGAGAACCTTTTCTTGTCTCTTTCTCTTAGGCTCCTGCGACTAATCTTGTATAACCTTGAAGCGTAAATGGCCCGAAGAGAAACTACCAGTCGGCCTAGAGACAATTCGAAACTTCAATGTCCGAGCCAAGGTCGTAGGGCCTCAAGGATCATTCGTGACCTATCACTTTTTTTGAACGCGATTCGAATCGGAGAATTGGTTTGTGAGACTAACTACCATTGTTTCGCTCATGTTGTTTTAGGCATACGCACCGCCTCCAGGAAGCGCACCACCTCCACCACCGCCGGGCGAGCAACCCCCACCACCCCCTGGCGGGATGCCACCACAACCGGTAGGCGGTCCTCCCCCACCTGGGACTGATCAATCCAGTCATGATGCTATCGCTATGTATTGGTGAGTTCGAATGTCACTCTGTCAATTGGGAATGTGCTGATTACTTGTAATTCAGGGCTGCTTATGGGTACGACGTGAATTCCCCACAGTTTAAGGAATGGGCTGCGCAGCAGCAGCAACAGTATGGCCAGTATTATGCGGCGTCAGGATCCTCTGCAGGATCTGCTGCACCTGCTCAGCCTGGTCCTGACGGGGCAGCGGAGAATCAGCAACCACCCCCTCCACCTCCGTAGGCTTAGTGTAGTAAGGACCTCATAGTTATTAAATATTTTAGATATGCTCTTTGTTACATACATGTGTTGAATTTTTCCTTTCTTCGTGAGTTTCACACCATGCTCGTGGTCCATTTGATTCAAAAATAGGATTGCTTTACTTCAAACCATACTTGTCCCAATACTGTTGCATACTCTCCAACTCCCCTTTCATACCGTTCTTCTCCAGCCACACCATCAAGTCTCGCATCTTTAAGATGGAGAAAACCCTTCCCTCTCCAATGAGACCCTCAAGTTCTTGTACAGTGCTACTGACCCCATCCTGACCAACTTCCTCTCTGTCCAACGCCTGAACCACGCCCACCACTTCTCCACCGTGCTGCTCGACCGTCTCGATGGCTGCGCGTACAGCTTTTCCAGAGGTCATCACATCATCTAGGATGACGACTTTCTTCCCTTTTACCGAAACACCAACCATCTTTCCCCCCTCGCCGTGATCCTTGGCTTCTTTCCTGTCATATGCGAATCCCACGGAGATGTTGTGTTGTGTGTAGAGTGCGAGTGCGGTGGTAGATGCGAATGGGATGCCTTTGTATGCTGGTCCGAAGAGGACGTCGAAAGGTGGGATGGATTTGGATGAAAGGGCGTTGGAGATGGTGGTGGCGTAGGCTGTTGAGAGGGTGGCGAGGATTGGTCCTGTTGATAAAAGCCCTGCGTTGAAGAAGTATGGCGAGATACTGGAGGGATAACGGTGTGATCATGAATTCATTGGCCGGTGCGTCGAGCTGTGAACGCGTTGACGCACCGCCCGGATTTGAGGGTAAACGACCCAAATTTTAGAGCTTCTACGGACATGGCATGTTCAATGAGGTCAGATTGGTAGCTGGAGATGGAGGATGAGGTAGCCATGATAGCGAAGATCAAAAGATCTTCACAATAAAATTTATCTTATCTTTTAGCTCGGTACCTTTCCCCAGCTTTGATGTCTTGGCATCCACCCCTTCTACCAATCCACCAGCCTCCCCCCTGGTGTGCTCATCGTCGAGTACGACAGCAGGCTGCAGCCATACATCCTCCCGCGATACCCTAACTATCTCTTAAATTATGATGCTCCGCTTCCTCACGTTCTTCGTCCTATTCATCAGCCTGTCTCTCTCCGCGTTCTCATCACCTGCACCTCTCGTTGATTACTCGCTCACTCTTGAACGTCGAACCCAGCCGTACTTCCCTGACACCCCAGCTTCATGTCCTATCTGTGCAAAGGTGATGATTTCCTCACAGCCCTTTACCCAGAAACCCCTGATCGGACTCGTTATCTTTTCTTGGAGGAGCCTTCTATCCTCTCTATCGCATTCAATCAACAGCTAACGTTTGATCATTACTTCAGGATTACCCTAGTATCCAGTCATGCGCTGAGGCAGCTCCAGTTCTCGCCAATTTCTCAATGGTAAGTTATGGCTATTTTTAACTTTACCACCATCCTCGCCCAACATACAACCTAGGTCATCTTCAACCCTGGTGCTTTCATCAGCGTTATCAAGTGCGCCTGTCTCGACACTTTCCAAGCCGTCTTCCCACAATGTGTTGATTGGTGCGTTTTCCTCCACCCGTCGAAATAATACGATTTCCTAAATATTCTTTTTGGATGGTTCAAGCTTTGTAAAGACTGGCCAGGACGACGTTATTATCAGTCCTGATCTCCCAGCTGTTGTCAGCGGCGTGAGGAAGATCTGTGCGATTGAGAGTACACTCCTCGGCAATGTAACGGCGACCAATAACGCAAGTGCGCACGCCACCTCCACGTCGACGTCCTCGTCGACAGCTCGGTTTCTCGAGAGGAGGGATAGCGTGACGTTAGGAAGGACAGTGGCCATCATTGGCGTCGCATTCTTCATGGGATGCCTGGGCTTGTAAGAAGGACGCATTTATCCCTATCTTTTGAAAACACTTACGACCAACTACGATATTTTACGACCTTACGATGACTTTTAACGATACTTACTTACCACTGTGTAAACTGCCAATCTCTGACTGATATTCAACAAATTGATGAGTTATGAGTGATTCTGACATCTTTCCTAAATAGAACCCATGTGCATCTGCGCTCCACGTTTTTCATCGGTATCATCCACCACAGACTCTCCTGTCTTCATAATCCTGGATCCGCACAGCTTTAGCCTCCTTTGTGAACCAGACCTGGACACCGGAGTGCAACAAGCGTGCCATTCGATATCTCGGGGGCGACAAGCGCACACTTCCTAGTTTCCACCTTTCCTTATTTCACAACGGCGCAGGATGAACACCGTAACTCGCCTAGTGCACTCCATGAGAACGACGGGACCTCCGCCCGCTAACAACTCGCCTGCGCTACAAACGATTCGGATCCCACTCGGACCTGGCTCAACACCTGCCGTACCTGATAGTGCCTGGTGCTCCGACAGCTTCATGCTCGGCGCAGGAATGGTTCTCATACAGGAAAACACGCACAAGATCGTCGTTGTCTACGACTCGCGCCACAAGAAGTGGTTCTTCCCGAGGGGTAGGAAAGATGTAGGGGAAAGTGTCGAACAGGCGGCGTTGAGAGAGGCTTACGAGGAGGTATGTGATCTACCAAGGTTTCGAGTGGTATCTCTCGCTCAATGTTGGAAATTCAGTCAGGCTACGAGCCATATCTTTTCCCTCATTTTGGTCCTTGTCATGCCCCTCTACCGCCTACGATGGATCCGCGTTCTCGTGGTCCTTGGTATGAACCCATCTTCATAACCCTCGGCTTTTGGCGTCCTGGAAGTCGAAAACGTCTGAACCACGGTGGCGAATATTTGACCACCTGGTATCTAGGTGGGATCGAAGAGGATGCGGTAGGCCTTGTCGCATCTGTTGGTTATGATTGCTAAATTAGTGAGTAGGTGGGAGAGCTGGACACCGGAATGCCAGACGAAAAAGACTATGAGAGCCATTTGTTGGATTATTAGGCCGCCTTGACAAAGGTGTACGGTCAAGAAGTGCCTTGAAAGATATAGTACCGGGACAGCATGCAAACATATATGGAGCTTGACGCACAGGAGAGACAAAGAGAACAACTCGCCAGCGTTGAAGTTGGTTGAGCACGCCCCGACTCCGAAGTTGGCAAGGACCTGTCTCTTCTTTGCCGTTCCACATGCCGTCGAGCTCACAGTAGCGTTCAGGTCAGTGTTTACTTTCTACTCTAAAAGTCCGGCGATCTTTAACGGGCCGTCAATTTCAGTGCCACTTCTCTGGGTCAGTGTGTTGCTCTACTACTGAGGACAATACCCTGGATCCGGATGCAAGATATGTAACATAGTAACTAGAACTTTTTGTTGTATTTTTTTTTCATGTACTAAGTAATTGTAAGCGGATGTTTCGACTTACCATCTGTCGCGAGCGGCTGGTTGCGTTTATATGCCTCCCTATCCCAGTTCCTTATGTTCAAAACTTTCACTCTTTCCCCAGGTCAACGCCGCGCATAGTGATCCCCATAGTACTTCACCCGCACCTTGATTGTTCGACGTGACTGTACTAGGGTTCGCGATGAGGGCGAGGATGACGAGTAGACACTCCAGAAGCCGAAAAGTGAAAGAATACACGAAACATGAGGGAAACACAGTGCTCTGCCAAGTGGAACAGCAGAGAGACTTGGTGAATGCACGCTCGACTTATCCTCCACTTGTCTTGTTGTTTGACGCTTTTCAATTCCTTCTACTACTCAGAAACAAATCGAGGGTATTCAGCGGCTGAGGTGACTAACAGCGCAACGCCGTCTACAGCCATTTCATAGCAAAAGCCTGAGGATCGCTCCCCCATAATGCCATCCGATGGTAGCCACAACCTTCCCCGTGGTTGGCAAAATGATTCTATGGAGATCGCAGGAGGGGTTACGGTTAGGCTCAATGTTCCACAATGTAAGGTTCTTACCTCACCTTCATCCCTCAATTTCGATAATACCTTCACGCCATGTTGGATCGAGCTGCCTACACCAGTGACTAGTCGTATCGCAAATCTCCACGATGAATCCGTCGTTGATGAGTGGCTGAAGCTTCTCGGTTAACCTTTTCATATATTTTTGCATTCCAGATGGATATAATGTGAGCTTCTCGATTCGGATTCCACAATCAACAGATCTTCTTGAAATGATGATGTCGGCAAGCACATCTATCTGAAAATCCAAATTAATACTCATAGAGAGAACTCTCAGGTTCGGTAGAAGTGAATATCCATATGGAAGGCGCAGCCTCAGCGGCGAGTGAACTGCTTCAGATACATCAACAGAATCGTCAAGATCCAGCTCAACGACATGTGTGGCAGCTTCAAAGATACAAACAAAGGGCCAACTTCCATTAAGAGAAAGCCTCTCAAGCGGAGCAACTTGTTGATAAAGTCGACTGCGTGTGGTGGCTGTCCAGAACATACTATCGTCCAAGTCACCCCCATCAGAACTGATGAAGCTGTCATTTGAAAGCCTCAGAGTCTTAAGTGCTGGAAAGTCGAAATGACCGAGAATGCTGGGATTTATTGGGTCATTGAACGCAAATGTCAGATCGGTGAGATGATGGAATGTTGCACGTTCGGCGGTCGATGGAGTTGGCACGAAGTCCTCGAAGACGTCAAATAAACCATGCTGAAGTGCTGGGCACATGGGAAATAGCTGCAGCCACAAATGGGATTCGAGGAGGTTGACGAGGATGAGATGAGTCAATTGACTCCACGGAAGAACAAGCTGCAGCGGGGTGCCTCCTATGAATGAAATGTTGTCCATGCGCAGTCGCTGAAGGCGGGGAGCAAAAGAGAACAGAGGGGTTTCCAAGTCACTGTGGACCTCGATATTGCCCCGAATAATGGCAGACTCTAATTGAAGAAATTGAAGGGTAGACCACGATCTGTCAGGATGAGTAAGCTGCGTTTGTGTTGGCTGTGATGCGGATAATTGAAGGTCCGTGGGGCTCGAACAGATGAAGTTATTTAAATCGACATCAAGGTGGCAAAATCGAGAGGCAAATGGAGCAACACAGGCGGTGAACATGTTCATCACGTTATAATCATCAGAAGTGAATTTCAAAGACAACGGAAGCTGGTTCGAGCGGGAAAACCAGCTATACAGCAACTGGGGCAACTCGTTCAGCACTTCCAGTTTGATACTCTCTGTGCAGACGAGAGCTGCGGTCCACAACCTGGGTAATTCGCTAGCAATCTTTTGCCATCTTTTGCAGACACAACATAAAGATATCGGGGGTTCCGTCGATCTGCTGATTAATGGTGGATGGTCGCTGTAAGAAATACAAAGGATGAATATCTCCGCGAGGATTTCAACCGGGAGTCGTTCAATAGGAGGTACGACGCTAAGCGAGGGATGAACTTCAACAGTGGAGAGAGGCTTGCAAGAAAGTGCGTCGAATGATCGGACATGTTTTGTGGACATGGTTGCTTTGTAGCAGGGGCTGGAAGCATTAAAATGTATCATGTTTTGGCAATCATAACGAACGTCGATTTTTACTCACATCCCTACTCAAGAGCAAGTTAGGATCGTAAGGGAGAGGTTGGACACATCGAAAGCGACCACACAAGCCATAACAGTCTCAAGTTTTTTACTACCAGTTTGCTCAGACGACTTCACCAAATGGCGAAACGCGATTCAAAACCAACGGAAAGAGTTATCAAGAAGGCGAAAATCGACACTACATCAAAGGTTCCAAAGCACAGAGTAAAGGACTCATCTCGCGCACACAAATCAACTGCCTACAGCCAATCGTTACCCAAGTCCACCGACAAAGGCAAAGCGAAAGCAATTGACACTTCTGCTACGTCGAAACCGAAACCGATCAAAAATCATGTTCGCGAAGAGGAGGAATATCCATTACCCTCCACCTTCAAAGTTATTGCCGGCTCATACGAGAAGCTTCTCTACGGGTTGGATGGCAGCGTCACCACTAGCGAGGACGACGAATCGAAACTGGAATTCCACCTGAAACCAATTTTTATATTCCCCGCACATGTGTCCTGCATTAAAGCCGTGGCTGCGTCGCCACAAGGAGGGAAATGGCTCGCGTCAGGGAGTGCCGACGAGATTGTAAAAGTTTGGGATTTGAGACGGAGGAAAGAAATTGGGGGGCTGATGCATCACGAAGGTTTGTCCTCATCCCTTTTTTTTTTTTTGGAATATTCTTCGCTCACCGATTTTTTGAAGGTTCCATAACGCACCTTTCTTTCCCTTCAAGATCCCATCTTCTGTCCGCTTCCGAGGATGGAACATTATGCCTGTTCCGAGCTAGAGATTGGGCTGTTTTGCGTACGCTGAAGGGACACAAAGGTCGCGTTAATTCTGTGGCCGTACACCCTTCAGGTAAAGTTGCTCTAAGTGTAGGAAAAGACCGAGCTTTGCGGATGTGGGACCTTATGCGCGGTAAAGGTTGTGCGAGTACTAAACTTGGGAAGGGTGAGTTGCGCTATTTGTCGCTCCGAATCCCGCATCTCAGCATCTTTTTTTTTATTACTCAGAGGGAGAGATTGTTCGGTGGTCGGTTGACGGTTCATTGTTTGCCGTTCAATCAGGCTCAACGATTGACGTATATTCTACGGTATGTTGACAGTTTGCATCCGCACAACCCCATCGTAAAGAATTTATTTAGGATATGGATCTCTTACACACAATCAAACACCCCTCCCGACTACACGACCTTAAGTTCTGCAAACGAATAAGCGGCGACGGCGAGGTCCTTCTGGCAGGGGCCGAGGACAAAAAACTAACAGTTTACGAAATATCAAAAGACAACCCTCCCAAAATTATTGCAGAGATGGTCGGACATACAAATCGGTAGGTTCCCATCCCAACAACTCTAACGTACCTACTTAACCTCTCGGAAGCGTGAAAGCCCTTCAAACGCTAGACATCGCCCTTCCGCCTTCGTCAGGCCGAACATCGACGACGATTATTTGTACGGTATCCTCGGATGGCAAGATTCACATATATGACTTGGCTCACGTTCCAAGTCATGCCGATAAATTGGTTGAGATTGCACCAGTTGCCGAGTACGACTCCAAGGGCACTCGCCTGACATGTGTGACTGTGGGCGATGGTGAGGTATTAGGTGTAGATGGTCAGGTGAACGGGAAACGGAAGAGGGAAGATGACGAGGAGGCTGAGGGCGGTGCTGAGAGTGACGAGGAAGGCGGGTTTGGATCAGGATGGGAAGATGAAGGAGAGGAAGTCGACGGAGAGGAGGAAGTCGAAGATGAGGAGGATGCGGAGGTCGAGGAGGAGGAAGAGAGCGAAGGGTAAAATTGCGATGTGCTTTACAAATGGAACATTGAAAAAAAGTACATGATTACATGAAGTCTATGGCTCTCTTTCGACCCCTGGGCACATGTTCTTGTGAGGTATTATTCCCATCGGAGGGTGGTAGTGAGGGAACCGATGACGATAACGGAGGAACCTGCAGCTCTTTCACTACCTCTGGAGCCGGTTTCTCGACCCACATCCCTTCATCCTCATTTTCATCCTCTCTTTTCTCCTTCTCCTTCCTCTTCTTTTTCTTTGGTCGGTCTTTGTCTTTGGGCGGTTTCTGCGGAACGATCGCAGGTCCACTCTCATCCATCTCGAACGATACCAAGACACCTTTTTTCTCTTTCTTCTTCTTTTCCTTCTTCTCCTTTGACCTCTCGTCTCTCTCCTTCCCCGATTTGCCCTCCCGCGGGATGAAAGTCGGCTTGAACGTGCTCATATCCACCGGACCGTCGTCTGTCACGGGTAACGTCGTGGACGCGACGCTCCCCTCCCCGTTCGTGTTTGGCAGAGCTGTGGTTGGCTCAGGGACCACGGCGCCTGTCTCTTTTTCGTCAGCCCCCTTCTCGTTCTCCTTTCCCTTCACCTCATCTTCATCGTCACTATCCTCGCTATCGCTAGCAAAAATGGCTTTGAAAATATCCATTGCAGGCCGCTGATATGTCAGTGTATCCTGCCCCTGAGTCTCATCCTCCCCAAGTCCAATGTTCTCCAACTTCCGCGGACCTCTATCTTGCTGAGCGGGCACAGTTTCATCTTTTGCGGACCCAGATGCCTGTGTGTTGGAGGATTGTGCAAACGTAGCCGATGAAGAACTGGAACCCGCCTTCGGAGGTTCTGTCGCCTCCACATCTGGTGGAGGGTTAGGATCCTTCACGCCGAATCGTTTGCAAAGCAACCTGGCAGGCTGCCACGAAACGACCTCCCTCGTGAGTGGCCCGTACATTCCCATCTTCGCTGCATGCGCCTTCGGACTTATCTTCTCCTCCGCCTCCCTTGCCATTTGTGCTTCCTGCTGCTCCTTCTCCGCCAACTCCTCTTGTGAAGGTGTATGCAAGCCTTCCTGAACTTTTGGTCCGTGCTCTATGATGGCAGCACTAGTGAATCGGCCTGCCATTGCACCAGAGATGGGCTTGAAGAGCAGGGCGGCTTTGGCGTAGTCTTCGAGTTCTTTGTTGAACTGGTCAATAGGCTGCCCCGAGGCGGGCTTCATTTGCGGAGCAGATGAATCTTGCTGAACTTGGGAAAGGAGGTATGCAGTATAGCGAGCTTGTTTGGTGGGGTCAGAAGTGAATGGTTGGAAGCCACGTAAGGCGGCTTGGGCAACATGTGGTTCGGTGCGAGGTATCGTTATTGTCGTGGAAGTCGTGGAAGAAGAAGCACCTGGTGTTGAGGCTGATACTGAAGGTTGTGCCTTCCCTGTAGCCGCAATATTTTTCAATCGTTCTCGGTCCTTCTCTGACAAGTATTCGAAAACGGAACGAGTAGCTTTTGACTGTGCTTCCCCAAGCATAGAACCTCGCTGTTTCGCGTATAAGTAATTACTGCGAGAGAGAGCGTCAGGGAAATGATTTACCTGATCTGCAGTGATACCGGACCTCCTCCATTTTTCGTGTGGGAGGGGTCCATTTTGAGATGGTAGTTTAGGTTGCTCCACGTTTTCCTTGTTCACATTCGCATCAGCACTCCAGACACGTTGTGGATTTGGAGTCCAGCCTTGAGGAATATCAGGTAATGGGAACCTATCAAATCAAATGGAATTGCACATCAGAATAGTAGTTAACGAGAAGCCGAGAGCTGACCATTTATCCTCAACAACAGGTTCATTTAAAAGAGCAAATCCTGGTAACACAGGCCGTCCATCCCGAAACGTTTGGGCTGAGGAAGATGACCTCTTGAAAACATGAGGATGCACGGAGCTAGAATAATTTTAAAGGCGTACATTATCATTGCTTTTGGACTTGTCAGCCTTCTTTCCCAGAGTAACGGTGTTACCATCTTCGCCATCGATGTGATCATACGCGTGACGATTTCGGGTGGCATTGATCCCGTCGTATACGTCTAAATCATCCTCGTCGGCGTCATTCAAAGCCCCAAGTCCAAACCCGGCTGTAAAATTATATAAGAGTGTTGAGCCAAAAAAAGCGAGACACATACACGCTAATTGAGGACCCTTGCTTGTGTTTGCACTGGCGCCTAAGCTCTCGTTCAATCCCATCCCAGGCGTATACCCAATACCATGCGAATTGTCTTTGCGCTCAACCAAAATAAGTGGCGTATCTCGGGGCGCGTAAGTGTGTTTGTTGGCTTCCTCGTCATCATCCGGAATGTCGAGAATGTCGGTCGAGCCTCTGGACCCTCTCGTTGCTTTGATTGCTTGCATGTCCTGCAACTTTCGCTGACGAAGTGAGACTCGGGGACCAATTCCTTGACCCAATCGCCAGCCCATCCTCATTAATATCCGTGCACCAGCTGAGTCCTTTGGGGCAGGTAAAAGGGAGGCTTGCAAAGCACTGGTTATGGGACTGATAGGGAGTATGAGAAAATCAAAAAGAAAATGCCTCAGGGTGTCACGGACTCATCGTCAACACCCTCCATCTTCGTTCCACCAGAGAGGTCCATTTCCTCGGTAGTATCAACAAGGTTTCGGCTGTCTTTGATATCCTGCAAGTCTTCTTCGTCCATGAAATCTTCTGGTCGAGCCGCCTTCTTTTTTGCTCTTTCCGTTCGCGAAGAGACAAAGGTAGCCGGTGCCCATCCTGGCGTAAACGATGTGACCTCTAATTAGATGATCAGTTAAAACGGGGACTCACCTTCCTTCGATCCGACTGTGTTGAAATAACCAGCTGAGAATCCACCTGTAAAGGCACCATGCAGACGTCTTCGACCTTTCTCATCTCGGACCTGTAATAATCAAAACTTCAACGGTGGTTCGCAGCCCAGCCATCCAGTTACTGACATCTTGCTTCCAAAGAGGAACGAATTCGCCCGTGTCCTTGGACTTCTCGAGGGGAGGCAAAGGAGTTCCTATCTATTTACAAGGTCAGGAGATGGCAAACATCAGGACTTGGACTTGGAAAGCGCACAAGGCAAAAGTTCTCGTTTGCTTGTCGGCTTGTGGTGTCGATCCCCAACTCTCCGAGCTTGCGCTTCAATCGACTGGTCATTTTATGTTTTCATATAATAGGGCAGATAACTGAGGTGTCCTTTATTGTGTGAAGGGGAAGAGAAAGAGAACAGATATAAATGGCCTGGTGGACTTCGCGGTGCGGAAATACTGCTTGTCTCTGTTTGTTCCCGCTGTTCAAACTAATTTATTCCAATCAAATCCAGTTTACTCTTTGACTAGGTCAAGTTTCTGAGTCCTTCACCTGTTACTTGTCCAAGCGCCAATTCTATAACACTTTCTCTCATATTCCAGCCTCGTGTGCCTCTTCAAACTGGCTGTCGTAAGGTGCACACCTGACTGACAACTTCAATCAAGCGAGACAGCGGCTGAACCAAACCTTCTATTCGTCGAATGATCATCAAAACAGGATCGTTAGGAGCTCCCGTTCAATCTGGCCAAGGGACGATCAACTTGTGGCAGCAAAGAACCACATGAATACTCTCTGATAAGCTCCATGGACCCACCCTCAGAGGCAACTTGATGCGATATTTTTGGAGTCGGGGGCCGGGCTGTAAGAAAGGCGAATCTCCGAGTCCAAAACCCTCATATTGCTGCGGTGGACGACCTTAGACAACATGGGCGCGATCCGTCTCAGGCGCAACTTGAATAGCCCCCATTGGAGCAAGTCGAGATTCGTTTAGGCGTTCAATCTGTGGGTTGGGTGGTTTGTATATTCAGCCAGGAATACTGATATTTGACGTGTCTTTGATCCATCTCAAGTCTCCAGCTCTTTTGAGGATAGGCAACAAATGACCGTGTGGAGCCCGATGAGCTGTTTATCCACCTCTGATACGCGACGTTTGCGTTTAGACTCATGGGAAATTGCCAGATCCGTCCAGTTGTTCTATCGGAGCACACGACCGCCTCCCATACTCCCATGCTCAGGGTTCGACACGTTTACGCTTGGACGAAGGCGTAAAGCATTGAGCGCCTACGCACCATACAGCTGTTGGAATCAGCTGCGGCCTACTAGAGCGTTCTCAGGCGAGAAGCACGGAACCTCGACACAGCAGTTCGGGGGAAGGGCGACCGTCGAAGCTTGGGCCCTACGGATAATCTTATCTGAGGCTTCAAGATGCTCCATACGGGCACCTGGATCTATTTTTAAACCTGACAGACTCCATTCACAGCCATCTTAACACCTAGAAGCTAGTTTCCACCTGAATGCATCAACTGAGAAGCGCTGGGATGGATACCAGCCTCTTTTATCCGGGAGTTCACACTGTCAACCCTTTGTCTTCTTTCCATCTCTTTCTACTATGTCTGATACGGAGAAGAAACTTCAAAGCGACGAGCCGGACCAAGGTTCACTGGAGAAGGGACAAATTGAAGAATTTGTCGTTCAGCCCCACCCCCAGTACGCCGCTCCACACTGCTGATACCACATCCTCCTGATACGGACGGGGTAGGTATCATTTCGATGTACATGACCTCGATCGCGTACAACGACGACTCAAGCAACGCCATGTCCAGATGTATGTCGTTATCTATCCTTCACTAGATATCTGTTGAAAGGACTCTCAATTGACTAGGATCGCTGTAAGCCATGGTTGCCCAAGTGTTAATCAAATCATTGCTAACACTTTGCGTTCGTGCATAGATTGCTGGGACCATTGGAACGGGTCTTTTTCTCGGTTCAGGGCATGCTTTAGGTGGTGCTGGTCCTTTGGGGGCGTTGATTGCGTATGCTCTCGTCGGCACTGTGGCATACGCGTGAGTTGGACCCTCCTCCAACACTTGCATATACCTGAGCTATGGTTAGGTCACTTTGCGCTGTTGGTGAAATGACCACCTGGGCTCCGATCTCAGGTACCTTCCCCCATTTTGGTGCGTGTATTATCAGCATTGCTAGCAAGCTGTGAACTGACGAGAATCAGCTGCAAGATGGGTAGACCCCGCTCTTGGATTCGCTGTCGGTTGGGTAAGTTTGCGATTTTTTGCTACTGGGAGTTACAGATGCTGAAGGTTACGTGAATCATGATCAGAATTATTTCTACACCAATGCGTCGGTCTTCAACGTTAACTGCCTATGTTTGAGCCTGACCTTTGGATAGTATCTCTACACCTGTCGAAATCACCGCAGCCGTTATCTTGATAACATTCTGGGACAGCAATGCAAGTGCGAATCGCAACGGTGGCGTATCTCCGCTGACAGTTTATATTTAGACCCACCATGCTGCCATTTACACAGCTGTGAGAAAATCGCGACATCCTATCCTACTAATGTTCTAACAAGCATGTAGGTTCTTTGTGTCTTGGTCTGTGCTATCAATATCTTTGGTGTCAGGTAAGAGGCACGTTCATCTTTTTACGTCTTTGCACTGACAATGACAAAGGTGGTTCGGAGAATGTAAGTGTACTTCTCAGCTTTTCGAGAATTCAACTAATCAGGAACATTGCGAAATCAAGCGGAATTCTTCTTCTCTATCATCAAAAGTACGTCATTTTATTTCTGACATAAATTCCTGTTTGGACAAATGCCATTGCGACATAGTTTTGTTGATCATTGGGTTGCTCATCGCTGGACTGGTTATCGACCTTGGAGGAGGTCCTTCAGGAGACCGTATTGGATTTAGGGTATGTGGCAACAACCACATCACGCTATAATATCTGAAGAGTGTTTTGCAAACACAGTACTGGAAACACCCTGGAGCTGTTGCTGGCGCGGGACTCGTCAAGAATGTCAACACCGATAGATTCCTCGGGATCCTATCCGTGCTCGTCCAGGCAGCCTTCTCCTTCCAGGGAATGGAGTTGGTCGCGATGTGAGTTTCTTGGCTCGACCTTTGTAACAAGTCAGGCTAACACATGGCACTCCCACAGCGCTGCATCTGAGACCGAAAGCCCCCGTCGGAATATTACCAAAGCAGTTCACCGTGTCTTCTATCGCATCGTCATCTTCTACGTGAGTAAATGCGTACTTCTTTACATCCTCGCCTAATCCTTGGTAGATTTTGGGTGTTCTTATGATCGGAATGTTGGTAGCGTACAACGACCCTGCGCTGCTTAAAAGTATGTTGCTTGCTTTGTTGGTACGCTTTTGCTGAGCGCATCCCGTGGCGCATAGGTACTGGCACTGCTGCACAGTCTCCTTTCGTGATTGCCATGAAGCGTGCTGGAGTGAGAGGTAATTCATTTAGCATTTCTTCAACAATGCATGCTGGACTAACAAAAAACCTTCAGTTCTCCCTCATATTGTTAATGGCGCTATTTTCTCGAGTGCTTTCTCTGCTGGAAACAGTTTCTTGTTCTGTTCGTCCCGTATCCTCTACGGCCTTGCCCTCCGTGGGCAGGCACCCCGCTTCTTGACCTACTGCACAAAGGGGGGTCTTCCTTTATTTGCCGTTCTCGTCGCCGTGAGTGTCCTGGCACCCAAGTACCATTAAATTTTCTTATCTTCGACCAGAGCGCCTTTTCGTTCCTCGCTTTCATGAACGTATCATCAGGAGCAGAAACCGTATTTAAGTAAGCTTCCGAACTCACTCCAACAATGTATGAATGCGAAACTAATGGCAGCCTTATAGTTGGTTTGTCAACCTCTCGACCACTGGAGGCTTCTCTAGCTGGTTCTCGATGAATCTGACCTACATTTTCTTCTGTATGTTTCCTTTCGACCAGTTCGTTGAACCCAAACTGACTAGCTTGCCAGATCGAGGCATGAAAGCCCAAGGATTCGATCTCACGAAAAACGCCTATAACAACAGATGGCAACCTTATGTTGCATACTGGGGTTGTGGATGGACGATGTTCTTCATCCTGATTAACGGCTTTGCTGTTTTCTTTGGGAAATTTGATGTTTCTGGATTCTTCGTTGCTTGTGAGTCCTGTAACTTACAATGCTCCTCGACTTGCTCATACCAAAGCGACCAGATGTCAACATTCCAATCTTCTTAATTTTGTATTTTGGATACAAGATTGTGAAGAAGACCAAGATCTGGAAGCCATCGGAAATGGACTTTGTCACCGTACGACTTTCCCTTTTCTTTCGGACCTTCGTTAGTCACACCTTCCTCTCTAGGGCATTCCTAGTATGGAAGAGACCGAGACCCCTGAGATTCCACCCAAGAATATTTGGGAGCGCATTGCTGGAATTCTTTTCTAGAGAACTATGCATCTGCCTATTTTGCCCTCTTTACTCGGTTGTATTACACACATCGTGTTTTAACACGCTATGTGACATAATGATAATCTCGGGAGTCCATTGAAAACCCGTGTCTTTCATCGTCCCCGTTTTCGTACCATAGCTCCAGTGAGACAACCACAGTTTGATCAGATCTTGCGGAACTTGCCCTGCATCCACACACGATACATCTTGAGCTGGCGTTTCCGATTGACGATAAGCCGCCGATCAACGCCCAGCTGTTCAGTGGTGAAGAGAGGATGGGGATGTTGACAGTCTGTCGGAGGAGATAGGAGGTTTGGGTGGATGTGGCATGTGATTTCTGTTGGTGGTGGGAGTGTCCTTTCAGTTACGGATTCGGGAGGTGGAGAGGTGGAACTAGATGGCCCTGCCCCAGGTAACAGTGGCTCCGGTGAAGATGACGATGGTGATCGTACAAACGGACTGATTGTTTCCTCTTCATCCATATGGCCTTCTAAGATTTCGGTCGTCCTATCTGTCGTGGTTTGCGTTGGTGACACTTTTTCACCAGTGAAAAGCAGGGATAATTCATCTGTCAATCAATCAATCAGTTAAACGAAAGCAAACCTACCGTAAGTTGCATACCTAGCTCAAAAAAGTAAACCCGTGTCTTGTCGCCTCGGATATAGAAATTTTCATCTAGCAGGCGCCCACCTCTGAATCGTAGCTGGGTGAGATCATACCGACCATAATCACGAAAGACGACAAGGCCGCCTGGTTTGAGCATCTTTGTCACAGAAAGTTAGTCTGATAGCGCGGGAACGGAAATGACAGGATTCAAAGAAACCTTGTGGATATTATTTATTGCTCGGCCCCATTCATCAGGGTGCAAAGCGCTCATCACGAACACCAGAATTACAATGTCTACTATTCCAGGCTCGATGCCCGATGGAAGGCCATCCGCAGAGGTTAGATCCCATACTGCGGCGTGAATAGAGCCGACTGGAGGTGATTCGTACAAAGGATTAGTCTAAAATATGGCGTCAGATTCAGCGGTTACCAAGCTAAAAACTTGACCCACTTGAACAAGTTTGACTGCATGAGAGGAATAATCGTACGCCCGCAATCTAAGATCAGGATTCTGGTTGGCGGAAAGCAATGGAAAGACAGAGTTGCCTGCCCCTGTATTTGTATTTGAATGAGTATGGAGAGTGACTTGGTAAATGAGGAATTTTATTCACCACAACCTATTTCTGTGATTGCGACAGGGCCAGCCTTGATAGACTCTTATTTAGCCGTAGTGCTCGAAGGGGCAAGGAAGGGGAAGAACCTCCGCTTGTGTCGCCTCTATAAGTTCAGGGAACTCGTTGTGGAGCCTGGGGTAGAGTTGGATGTGAGTAGGGAAAAGTCACAAAAGAGAGGCGTCGAATACCATTTTCTATTCCGGAAGAAATTGCTCGCATTCATCTTGTAGAAATTGTCCCTAAATGATAGCATTTGAATTCTTCGGTGATATTGTAGATGCAAGTGGACGCACCAATGTTTCGCAGGTTTCTCGTTGTATCTTACTTTTTCCTCGGCTGGTACGGGAGTCAGCCGCTGCCGCGAGAGAGAGTTGGCAATAATCTCCACTTGGTCATCTGGGGGTGGGACATGATCCCATGCGTTTTGGCTCCATACATCCTCTTCGTCTGTGAGAAACCTGAATGAAGTTGAGCTGTCGATGGATGTTGGAACGTTGACCGCTGATACGCACCTTGAGCCAAAGGGAGGTTTTTCTGCGGCGATATCTTGGACCGAGGATGTAGACTTTTTGGTTGCACTATCCTGAGGATCCGACATTTCCAGCTCGGAGGCTACTGCTCACTGTTCTCGAGTAAGTGCAACTTGAAAAGATTGCCAATGAAATGCAGTCGAGACTCGGATTTGGTCGAGATAAAGTGGTCATCGGAAGCAATTCCAATCCGACACAGCATAATCGCCAGGCACAAAATCAAGAGCAGGAAATGCGATGTGATCTAATAAATACTGACCTTCCTTTAAACGCCGTCACCTTCGCCAACGCGCTGTCCGCCCGGCAACGCAAAGTTATATGTACACGTTGTTCCGTGGTTTAGGTGAGTTGCCTTACCCCCATCGGCAACACGGATGAACGACAAAACTGACCTCCCGAGTTTTAGCGCTTCGGTTGAAACTCTGAAAGCTTGGCTATATGCCTATCTCAGCACCTGATGTTATTGAAGAGGAAGACCTTAACGAGCTCTACGATACAGTCCTAAAGGGCTTTACGAGAAATCCGAGTGTGTCTGCACATTTTCCCAACGCCATCAACGATGCAAGATCACCGGTGGAATACTCATCCCCGTCATCATCTTTTCGCAATTCTGGTTGTGGGTATACGTGTTTTATCCGTCCGAATGTTACAAGCTTATTGGTTTGCACATCACCATAAGATCCCAGCAGCATCTCACAGACGCTTTCATCAAGTTCAAGCCCCGCGAATTCGCCCAACCGCGGCTCTTCTTCAAGGGCGGTCCGGCCGCTTCCCCAGCCTCCTGGTGCAATGTCTATGAGCAGAAGCAGATCAAGTACTTCAGCGCTTCCTACACCACCAACGACTACTGTCACAGCTCAGTGAGTGGATACACATTGTCCGAATGCACCTCCTCAACTCCGTTGTCCCACGTAATAGGTCTTCTGTGGAGCCGCAGCAGTCGATATATCCCTCCGACCTTCCCAAGGGTGCTGCCCGCGATTATGTATCCCCAGTTGGAGAATTACAGCCGCAGGCCTCCACGTTTGCCTCAGAAGCCCATGTAATCGTCGATCCTGCACCAGTGGATGGATTACACCCCCATCCAAATGTTCCTAACCGCCCTCCCTTCGCTGACGTGCCCATCTCCCCCACATCCGAATACCCTGACATGTATGGGCCACCCGTCCCAGAATACCGATATGACGCCCGAGACGATCCGAATGCTTCCTTTTCATTTGCTCCTATGCAAGGTTTATCAAATGGATATGCCGAATCTCTGGCACCCCAGTACGATGCTCCTGAAGCCGGGGGCACGCAGGCGATCTCACCGTCAGCGATATATGATATGTATGATGAGGATGAACCCGAAAGGCCGCCATACGAAGAGAACCCAGAACCCATCAGAGTAACCCCAGCTTTTCAAGAGTCGTTCACTGATGTTTCCACTTTTATGAGTAAGCAGAGGTTTTGTTTCTACCCCATACTAGTTGGCTTATTTCTCGATATAGGCGGAAATTATCCTTTATTGCGTCGACCTTCGGAGTCTTCATCCCTTTCATATCTCACCGAACAGAGACCAGAATCCCAGAACTCACGAATAACAACTTCTGACGCACCAACCTCAGAATGGAATCCCATTGTGGAGGTTACAGTCAACCGCGCCAACACTGAAAGTACTTATGATTATGCATCGGAGGCTGATGACTGGCATCACGCTGGTCCCAGTAACCTTTCGAGACGAGTAACCAATGATTTACGCGCAATTGTGAACTTTGAACAACGACTTCACCTGGAGTTGCATGAAGAGGAGCCGGACGATTGGTACGAGCAGGAGGAAGATTTTATAGACTTGTCTTTGTTGTCCAATCTTGCTGTGCAGCTGCAGTTGAAGATTACGCGAGGTACACACGTTAAAGGCAGCATACCCTACCCTCGAGCATTCACTGCTAAAGACATCGTAGTACGTCCTCTCTGAGTTTATTCTATCAATTTTCACCAACGTTGATGTTTGCAGTCGACTATCCAATCGATAATACAAAAAGAACTATTACGCAGCCATGGCGTTTCTGTTGGAGACCGAAGGGCAGCTCTACAAGTCTCCCGCAGTCTCCAAACGCAACTCTTCTTCTACGAAGTAGAATGGGGTGGTCGAGTGCTTCAGGATGGCGTAGAGGATGTTTATATGTTCCTAGACGACCCAGAGGGAGCTACAGATGGGGTGCCAGAGAGGGCAGAATTGCCATCAGGAGTGGTTACGATGTTGACAAAGTGCTACTCTCCAAGTTGTGGTGAGGGTCCGGAATGCTATGCGTATGGATGCCCTCGAAAGGTATTGTTCCCACCTTGAGAAGTGTTGTCGTCGGCTGATTATTGCAATATGTTAGGGTCTTGCCCAACTAATTAGTTCGGTTGATGTACCAACCTCCACAGTACGCGAAGACTGGTCGAAGAGTGTCCCCGCTGAGGTGATGAAGTCTTTGCCAGAAAGCGAGATCAATCGTCAGACGTGCGATCCTTCCATTCTTTTTGAAAGATTGCCATTCTGATATGCTGTTCTCTACAGAATTATTCACAAAATGATCAGCAAGGAGGAACAGTATTTGGAGGACCTGGACATTGTAGAGTCCGTTTACATCAAGCCCCTTCGTTACGCCGATCCTCCTGTGATGTCGTCGTACGTCCTTGAGGAGTTTATTGAAGAAGTATTTGGCAACATTCTTGAACTGCGGGAATGTAATCGGCGGTTACTGGAGGTCATGTATGTTCGACAACGAGAACAGGCTCCAGTTATTCAAAGGGTTGGAGATATCTTTCTGGATGCGGCGACGGAGTTTAGGATAGTATATCCTACCTATGTTGGACATCATCCGCTTGCAGAGAAACGGTTGAAGGAGGAAGTGGAGCAGAATCCCGAGTTTCGCCTTTTCATGGAGGTGCGTTGAAAAGGATTCGTACGCAGCTGGGTTTGTCTGACATTATCCAATTAGAAATGTTCGCGCAAACTATCAACACAGTCCAGTGGCGCCCCTCGTTTGGATCTGAAACACTACCTCAATCGTCCCGCAGAGCATCTACAAAAATACCCTGTTTTATTGGATGCTGTATACCACGAGACAGAAGTCGGGAATCCTGATGGTGATTTTCTACGGGAAGCGATCGCTGCCATTAAGAACCTGCATAATGTTGCACAGCTGCGGACATTCCAATCTGCCATGGGGAAGGGTGTCACCGGCAAGTGGGAATGGCACGACCTTCTTTCATCCGATACGAGGAAGACTTTTACGAAGAGCGAAAGTCAACGCCAGTCGTACGTGATATGTTATCTGATGATAATCTTCGCGTGTATTGACTGCTTTTAGACTAATTTTTGAACTCATAAAAGGAGAGATGGCGTACGTTAGGGATCTGGAAAACTTGGAAAACGTTCGTTTTGGGCTTTCACCTTGTAAATGTCAACTAACATCACTGCCTTTCAGATGTATCTTCGGCCACTCAGAAACGCGGAACCTCCAATCATCCCAACTGACAGACTCGATCAATTCACTATGGATGTATTGCACAACTTTAGTGAACTGCATGCCCACCATAGGCGATTAGTCGACAACTTACACGAGATTCAGCGAGAGGAACACCCCAGGATACGATCTATCACTGCTGCCGTTTTTGATGCAGCACTGAACTTCAGAGAAGCTTATATGGAATATATACCCAACTACCCTATTGCAGCATACCGAATCGATGATGAAATGGCCAATAACCCGGCATTCAAAACGTTTGTTGAGGTATGCTGATACCTTTGCATCGAATGTGCTTATATTTATTTATCTCTCTTTAGCATGCTATAAGACATCCTGATGCTCATCGGCTCGACATAAAGGCTTTCATCAATCGACCGATACCCCGGCTACTACGTTACGAACTTCTTCTCAAGCAGATTCTAGGCGAGACATCGGCGGGCAGTGAAGATAGGAGTGCTATTCCGCAGGTCATCGAGGTGATAAGTGCATTAGCGAAGGAGACAGAGCCCGGCGTCGCCTCTGCTAAGCAGAAGGTGGAATTATGGAAGTACAATTCAAATCTGGTCTTCAAACCTGGCGAAAGTGTCGTATGTACCGTTCATTGCTCTTGTTATATGTCACTCAGGGCTTCTGTCAGGACATGGACCTCCTCAACGAACAGCGATCCTTGATACATACCGGAAAGTTGCTTCGACAACCTGACAGCGGTGTCGGATGGGAGGGCTGGACAGAACTCTTCGTGTTACTCTTCGACAACTACAGTAAGTTGCAACGATCCTTCTTTGACGTTCTTGACCTCATATTTCATAAGTGGTCATGACCAAACCGAGGGAGAAGGACGGAGTCACAAAATACCACGTCCATCGAAGAGTGGGTCTGACGAATTTTTTTGAGTCTCTTATCGCTGATAGAAGTTTTCAGCCAATACCCCTGGACTTACTTTCCATCGTGAACTTCACTGATCCCTCGACCCAACGTGGCTCAGGACTTTTGCGCACCCTTCGAACCGGGGACAGCGGAAGTATTTCTAGTTCACGAGCTCCAGACAACATCAGCGACTCTCGGGCCGTATATCCTTTCACAATCCACTACAACGGACGATTGGGTGGACCTTACATTCTTTTTGCTGAGTCAGCTCAAGCTAGGTCAGAATGGAAACCAAAGTTAGAGGAGGCACTCGGATTACGCAAAGTGGTTCAAGAATCGAACAAAGTCTTCGAAATCGAAACTTTGAGCATCGAATCCTTCCTCGTTCCATCCTTAAACATGGGGCCGACCTCGTCAGCTTGGCATGATGGGACTCTGTTGTTCACCGGCAAAGTCACTTGTTCTGTGCCGTTTAGTAAGACTAGTCAGTGTCTCCTCGTGATGAATTGGCTGATCGAGCGCTAGGTACTCCAAACGGACGTGGACTGGTGGCGATCGGGTGCGCAGAGGGCGTTTGGATTGGATTCCGTCATGATTCACGTTGTAAGTCTTTTCCAAAAATTCGGTAGGCCGGGTTCGATCTGAGCGTGTACCAGCCATGCGTCGTGTACTTCACGTCAAGATGGTTACACAATGCGCTATGCTAGAAGACTTTGGGTTGTTTTTAGTCCTAGCTGACAAGGTGGGTCACTTGTATGTTTCACCCTCTTCGTCCTGAATACTTTTGCAGTCACTCTTTGCATATCACATTGAAGCGCTCGTCCCCACTTCTACTTCGAGTATCCATGCCTCACAGGCGCCTCAAAAGATCAACGGCTCCAAAGAAGTTCAATTCTTCAGTGTTGGTACACTCCATGGGCGTACTCTTGTCATTTACATGAATAAGAAAGGGGTAAGTCCCAGCTGTTGCGTTGCACAGCTTTCCTTTGTGACCTTGTTTAGAATGACAGTGTTTTTCACGTCGTCGAGCCTGTCATCGACAAAATCAATGAAAGGCCGAAGGCTCCCGGTGGACTATCTATACTGGGGCGGAGGTCAAACAAGTCGGAATGGTTCCGGAGCTACAGGGAATTTGTTCTATCTTCTGAGTCATATGACTTGATCTTCCTCAAAGCCAAGATTGCAGTTCTGTGCACAAAAGGGTTCGAAATCATGGATCTCACCGAGTAAGTTTGTTATCAGTTGTGATGATGCCTTTGCTCATGTAGTCTTAGTTTCAAAAGTGTCACAATACCGCAAAAAGAAGATCCTCGATACTCATATTTGACGAAGAGATGTGACTCATGTCGACCCCTTGGCATGTTCCGACCTAATGATGATGAGTTCCTTCTCTGTTATAATGGTGCGTTGTGACTGCCTCCTGCAAGAAAATTCCATGAATAACACCTCGTTAGAATTTGGTATATTTGTGGACAAGCAAGGGCATCCCAGCCGAACGGCAGGTCTCATTGAATGGGAGGGAACTGCCGAGCGAGTAGCGTTCCATCCACCATACATCCTGCTGTTTGATACGCGGTTCATCGAAATTCGACGTGTGGAGACGGGCCGTCTTTCGCAGATCATTCCAGGGAACGACGTGAGGTGTGTCTGGGACGGCCGAAGTATGGACCTGAGTCTGGCGGCCTCACCGCCAGAAGGATCGGACGAAAACATGTCCCAAGAGCCGAGGGTTCATGCGGTCATGAATGCCACAGAACCGACAGCAGTGCCCCATGGCGGTGGTCGTCAACCAAGAGGAATTGCTCAACATGTGTTCGAGCTGATTCCTACAATTCCGTTGTACCTTCCTGGATCCTTAGCATCGCCCTCGACGACCTACTTCCCAAGAACGTTTTCACCTCCGCGCTCACCACAGCTACGCCCAACCATGAGCTATAGATCATAACCCTCTTGGATTTTTCTTTCATCTTTCTCTGGGGACTTGAGTGCTGTATACGGTAGTAATTGGACACGATTTATAACTCCTCGCTATTCACTTGTACATCATACCATCTTTCTCAACGAAGGGTCAATAATTCATGCTTTCCTTGTATGGTATCCTATGCAACTAGAAGGGTGTCAGTTATATGTATCTGAAGCTGGTCATCCGCTCTCAGTTAAGTAAAGGGGATGATCTTCTCAATAAAGGTATCTTTCCAAGAGATAGACAGTCCGAGTCGCATTGGGAGGGTTCCAGGGGCACTGAATTCAGTATGATCACGATCAGTCGTCTTCGTCGCTCTGATCCTCAAGGAACGCCATGATACTCTTCCTAGCGGTTGACTATCAATAATAAAAAAACAATCAGCACCTCGTATGTCCAAATCCCATCAACCAGAAAACAAACCCGTCTTTTCTCAGGCATGACATCGTCCTCAGAGTCACTACCGTCCCCATGCTCGGAATTTGAATCTTCTTCGCCGTCGTCACGATCCCGCTTCAACAACCTTCCCGATGGTTTTTGACTCTGCTTTTGTGCCCGTTTTGACGAGATCTCTATAACCTTCTTTTCGAATTCTTGGACGTCCTCTGTCACAAGTGCCAATTTTCCATCAATTGAGGATGATGAAAAGGGCGAAGACCCACCAAGTTCCTGAGCCAGCTCTCGTTTCTCCCTGATGGCCTTGGCTTGCTCCATGCTTGTCCGACCTTTCATACCCAAATCGGCTAGAATCTCTTTGAGTTTCTTGATTTGCTGGCTAGCCGATAGGTCTGCAAAAAGTTTGGCCCAGGGATGGCGTACACCACATGCCAAGACTAGTGACTGTATTTGAGTTGTCCATGAGCCATGCAAAAGGGAAACAGGCGAAGGGGAAAGACGTACCTTGAGACGCTTGATAGTTTCTTCATCTTTGGTTAAACTTGATCCTTTGTTCTCTTTGGTGGGCCTGGCTTTCTTTGCTGTTGTAGGTTTCTTGGGTTCCTGGCATGGACATGTATATAAGTTGAGCAAGGAGATGAGGGTTTAAGTCTTACCTTCGTACTCTCGGATTTTACCTTGCGTTTCTTCTTTGGCTGTTCGTCGACAGTTGCATCGCCTTTGTCTGACGGCTATTGGCAACCAGACATGGATCAGACGAGATAGGCGAACGAGATGAAAGAAAACATGCATCTTTCCGCTTGACGGTCGCCTTCGTATCCTCTTCTTCGTCCTCGTCACTGCTAGGTGGTAACGAAACCTTGCGCCGTTTTGGAGGGGGCGCATCAAGCTTGGACTTCACCTGAGTACACTAACACGATGAAAAACATGACTTCAAAACGGGGATGAACGGACCTCAACTAGTTTCAATTTGGAGGATTCTGCGGGGTCGTCAGGGTCGTCATCTTCCATGTCAGAAGTCGGGACATGTTCCTAAACTCGCGAATATCGGTGAGGAAAAAAAGAGCAGAGGAAGATGGAGCAATGCAACACACCAGAGATTTGAACTCCTTGGTGGCCTTTTTCACGGTTTGCTTCTTCTTTCCAGCTGAAGAGCTTTCTTCCGCTGCTGAGCCTGATTTTCTTTTTGGCTTGGACTTTGTCTTCGTCTCCTTCACCGATGCCTTTTTCAAGGCTGGTTTGGATTTCGGTGCTGGGCTCGAAGAAGGCTGCACTTCCACCTCTTCCTCATCCGACATGACGACAGCACTAAACTTGAGTTTCTTCTTGCTTACTGACGTCTCGGATTTCGGTGCTGGACTTGATACTTCAACCTCTTCCTCGTCCGACACGACAACCGCACCAGACTTGTATTTCTTCTTGCTTACTAGCTTTTCGGATATCGGTGCTGGACTTGAAGCCTGAACCTCCACGTCTTCCTCGTCCGAAACAACGAGGGCACTGCTTATTTTGCGTTTCTTCTCGCTTGCTGGATTTTCGAATTTCGTGGCTGGACTCGACGGCGCTTGTACCTCAGGTACTTCCTCGTCTGATACGACGACCGCACTTGACTTGCGTTTCTTCGCGACCGGCTTCTCAGACGACTTCTTCTTCTTCGACCCCCCTTCCTTGTTCGTCTTCTTCACTTTCTTCGGCGTTGGTTCCTCATCATCATCGCCTTCACCCCCAGATGCCTATCGAAACTTAGTACTTAATGCAAGTCCTTGAAGAAGAGGGGAAGGATCCGAAGCTCACCAGAGCATCAGTCACGGCATCCCTCAGTTTCCCTTTATACTCCGGTGCGTCGAGCGTGCCCGGCTCAAGTTCGAATTGCTTCTCGATTTCGTGTCGGATTAGACGCGGTGTTAGGGTGCTGCACTCATTATGTTGAATTTAATGTTTTCTGGGATCAGTTTGAAAGCGTACTCTAATATGCCGTCCTTATCCGCCCTTCGGACGAGCTGCTTCGCGGCCTTGAGGAGTTCAGGGAGTGGGGGCGGCGACATGAAGGTTGGTGGGGAAAATGTGAGTTGGGGCCGTCACACCAAATGATCGACACGTGATACTAGACGCGCTTGTCACAGGACTACAGTTACAAGAGATGAGCTGAAGCAAAGCTGAAGAGGCACACATAACAATATAATACAGAAATGAAAGGAGTTGAAAATATTTATGGCCTTTCGATGCGAGATATAATTTTACTCGCGTCTCATCCTTGTCGAATCTGACAGACGCGGGCGTTTTGTGTTGAAATGGGGTAGGGGACTAGGAGAGCGGGAAATCTTGGCGGCAACGCTGGTGCGTGGAAGAGGACGTATAACACGCCTCCATACAGGTGGGCTCGGGACGGCGTCACTCCTGTCGAAGGAGTGTTCGAGACGTGAGCTACCCTCGTCATTGCGAGGTTGATATCTACGGATATGTCAGACGGAGGAAGACGCAAAGTAAAATAAACTTACTGGGCCCTGAGTTTCCTGTATTCACGTTTTAAATTTTCGTACTTTGCACGAGTCTCGTTCTTCTCCAAGCTTAGCGTGTTGATCGTTTCGTTGAGACGCTCAATCTCAGATTCCTGCTCTTCGTTAGTTTCAGCGAGTTCCTCCTTCTCCCGTTCGCAAGATTCCACCGTATCTTGAAGTTCTTCTTTCTCCCTGTCCAGAGCTCCAACTGCCTCTTCAAATTCGTTTCGCAAGTCGTCGAGCTCCGCAATGGCGTTAGCTTCCCCCCTTCTATGAGCAGAGGCTGCCGCTTGGTAACGCTCGCATTGTTTTATGAGCTCCTCTTCGCTCTCTCTAAGAGCTTTGTTCCGGTTTTCGGCGTGTTTGAGCTTTTTCTGGAGGTTCGTGTATGGGGTTGTGTCCAAGTAAACCCGACGTACAGCCGGGAGAACGTATTGTTGGTATTTTTGGGGTAAACAGTTAGGCTTCGAATGCAAAGTAAGATAAAGAATGCTGGACATAAAGCGTGCAACGAACATCAGGTGTCACTGAGGAGACGAACGATCAATTCAGAAGTACAGCGTGGCTGTAAACGACGCACAAAGTTCAAAACTCGCGCGGCAATCCGGACATTGGGCTTTCATTGTCGTATTTGTGGCGACGTTGACATGGTCTTGCAGACACTTCCTGCAATAGACGTGACCTTTCGATCTCGTTGGGTGGCGTTGAATGGAGGAGTAGATCCTATACTCACCACAAGGTATACAGACGGGCTCCTTGTACAAACACAGGCAAATCGAGCATGGAGACGCCATTTGGTATGGGTATCGCGGAGGGTAGAGTGGCCGTCGCGAAGAACTTCAAGAAGGAATCGGAATCGACACATAATTAATTTTGCACGTGACTTCAATGAAAACAAATAAATGTAAACGGACTCGTCAAACTCGCCTTTTCAGCTCATGACTGACGGGGTGACGGTCCAAGTGCCACCATCAACCATATACAGGCTCAGCAGCGGTAAAGCTGTTTGAAAGAGGCCACCACTACAGCTACAAAATTATTCTACCAGGCAGCCTGGTAGCTCTCTTTCTTTACCCTCCTTTTGCTTTCAATATTTCGATCGGTGAATGTCGTCAAGTCCCAACGGTCATTTCGCAACTTTATCATCGTCTTCGCCACGCATATCTGATAGAGGTCTGTCGCCCCACAAGCTTCAGCGCGACCGCTCGACATCTAGGACTTCATCCCGTAACTCTGTGCGCACCCACCACTCCACAATTTCGTTAGACGACCCAGGTGAGCACACGCATGTCTTTGAGTCGGTTTCTAGAGCCTGACATGTCCAAGTTGCCGTGCGGAATCAGGTCTCAACGTTAAAACACACAATACGGCACCAGCAAGCTCAACTGCAAACCCTTGAAAACATCATTCGTGTCGGCCCGCGCCCATACGCTCCAGAACTATCTGACGATTCTATCATGGCGTCAACATCATCCACCTCACCGCCCTCAGCATTCGCCACGCCCATCGTCTCTCCTGCCACAAAAATGAAGCGCCGATCAAGCTATGACGTCCTTCAGAACATCGCAGGCCCCGACTCAAGTTTACCTTTACCCCTCCCGAAGCGTGATGGCCTAGAAGAGAACGGAATACGCGAAGGCATCCCGATGACCTTCGGCGTAACATCTGTCAGCCCCACGTCATATAAGCGCGCTTCCAGTCCCACGCGCACTCTATCTCGTACGTGACTCCATTTTTTGCTTCTTCCATTCATGATGCAACACCACGGCCAACACATTTTTCTTCCTACAGGAATACCAGTTGCATCAGTAGGTGGGTCACTGTCTCCTCCTCCATTCCCGCCTCCCAACTATGTATTTATATCTGTCCAAATTCCTTAATTCGTCCCATGCTCACTTAGGCAATGCACGGGCACTAGCCGACGAGGGACAACCAGCAACGCAGCGACCTTCACCTTCTTCGTCCAAGCTATCACCATCACCAATCGACGCCACCAATGGCAACGGCGACGCGTTTTCATCGTCATCCTTGCAGCCACCTCCATCTCCGAATCGAAGAATATCGCTCACCTCGGGAGGGACGACAAAAGTGCTAGCGGATCTTCAAACGGGTGTGGTCAATGCTCGCAATGCTCTGGAAAACACAAAAGCACAACTCAGGTTGTCTCAGCGCAGTGTTGCGCAGCTGACCAGGCAGACGGAAGATTTGAAAGAGGGAAGGGAGAGGTTGAGGTTGGAGAACGAGGGTCTGAACAATGTCGTGGCGAGGAAAGAGCGACTGCTGCAAGAGGTGTGTCATCACCTTGGATCATTTTCATTTGGACTAACTATGTGTTCCCAGGTTCTAGAACGCGCGCGTAAAGCCGAATCAGAGGCTGCCACTCTCAAAAGTCAACTGAAAACCGAGACTGCGACATCCAAGAAATCATTGCGTGAGATGGAAACCGCGCTGTCCGAGTCAACGGCTCTCTCACAGAAATCCGAGCGGGAGTACATTACATTGCGAGAGAGCATTAAGGGTCTTGTGGAGTCGTGGAAGACTGACACTGATCGACTGCGGGACGAGATGAGGAAGCGTGAGGAGAAGTTGCAGGTGGAGGCGGAGAGCGTGGGGAAGAAGTACCGGACGCTAGTTGAGGAGTTGAAGAATGTCGAGTCGGGGAGGGAGGAGATGCGTAAGTTGCGTGAAGAGGACCTGAAGCGGGCGAAGGAGGTTGAGCAGCATTGGGTGGGTGAGATTAAGAGGATGCATGATGAGGTTGAGGCGAGTGTAAAGCAATGCGAGAAGGCTGGAAATACGGCAACGTGAGTGACGCGTCTCTTGTGTTGATACTGGATGTGGGCTGATGCAAATTTTAGGACGTTGTCGGAGGAGCTGGCTAGACTACGCAGGTTGATGCAGAGTGTTGGGCGGAGGTCGTCCACCGACGGCGACGGCCCTTTATTCCTTATTCCTGAGGAGGAGCTCGACGTTCCTCCTCCGTGATGCGCCCCAGTACTCTTTGGATGGATGGACTGGTTAGATTCGCAACGCAACTTATACCACAGACGCATCTTCGACTCCTCGCCATCTTTGCTATCCCCAGTTTCTTACCGTTTCTTTTTTGCATATGCTTCCATGTTACCCCAGACATCCACTTACTATTCAAGCTATGACGAGTAATACCATGAACCCCGCATCACACACATTCTTTTGTCAATTACTTCGACTCATAACTTTATGATACCCTATTGACCAGCCCAGGTTGGCTGTAGTAGTGAGGACAAACCCCGATTCAAATTACAAAGTCCCTACCGTTGCTTGTTGTGAACCCCGCTGAAAAAACAACGAACTCAGTGAAGCTGAATCTTTTCCTCCAGTCACTTATAACAATGACCATTGACCAATGACGGGTGTGGGTGCTATGTTTTCCGAATTTCAAAATTCGACGAGGGGTCAGGATCAAGTCAGGATCCGGTAATTGCGGCGCCGGTGTAACCGCTCTAACAAGCTGCGTCCATAAACCGGATATCATGCACCAGCGGCCAACTATAAATCAGTCTCTCGCACTTACTTTACCCTCCCCCTCTTCTATCTAACCGTCGTACGTTATACCTCCAACAACAATGGCCATTATCCAGACTCCCATTACCGAGCTCTTTGGCATCAAGCATCCCATCTTGCTGGCTGGGTGCGTGGTCATCGGTGTTGTCCGTTGCACCTCTTTACTAACCGAATACATAATAGAATGAATGTTGCCGCTGGGCCTGAGCTGGCAGCTGCTGTGACGAACGCTGGTGGTCTTGGTGTCATTGGTGGTGTTGGGTACACCCCGAAAATCCTCCGTCAACAGGTACGGCGAACGTCCTTTCCCCGAGATCAGGGGTTTCCCTTCCTTTCTTTTCTTCTTTCTGTTCTTGCGCCTTCGTCTTCGTCGGGGGTCACTTAAACTTTGCTCGCATGGACTAACCGACGCTCTTCATTAGATCCACGCGATTAAGAAGGACCTTAAAGACCCGAACGCACCCTTCGGTGTTGACCTCCTCCTTCCACAAGTAGGTGGGAGCGCACGCAAGACCAACGTACGTCCCTGCCTCTCATTTATCCTGTCGTTTCCCTATCTGACATCCGCTGCTAGTTCGACTACACGAAGGGTCAACTGCCAGACCTGATTCAGGTTATCATCGAAGAGAAAGCCGCCCTCTTCGTCTCCGCCGTTGGTGTCCCACCAAAGGAAGCCGTGGATGCCCTGCATAAAGCAGGTATCCCCGTCATGAACATGGTCGGCCACCCCAAGCATGTGCAGAAGGCCATTGACGTTGGGTGCGATCTCATCTGCGCCCAGGCCGGCGAGGGAGGTGGACACACGGGTGATACGCCTGCGAGCATCCTCATCCCCGCGTGTGTAGATGCGTGCAAGGGGAAGTTCTCGAAGTTGAACGGCAAACCTATCTATGTTATTGGCGCTGGTGCCGTCTATGACGGACGAGGGTTGGCTGCGAACTTGAGCTGGGGTGCTCAGGCTGTTTGTAAGCAGCAATGTTCCGTCGCGAATCTAAGCTTGGTCGCTCATTTCGTCACTACTTAGGGGTTGGCACGCGATTTGTCGCTTGTGTCGAGGCCGGTGCACCCAAGCTGCACAAGGAGCTCGTCGTCAGCGCTGGCTTTGAGGATGCCGTTACTACTCTTATCTACACAGGGCGTCCCCTGCGGGTGAGGAAAACGCCGTACGTTGCCGATTGGGAGGCAAATAGGCAGGCGGAGATTAAGGAGCTCACGGCTAAGGGTGTCATTCCCCATTACAATGAGCTCGAGAAGTACCCCAACAAGTCATTGGAAGGGCGGTGAGTTTGACCGAGATCTTGAAACATTCAGAGAGCTCAGTTACGATACCCCTTCTATCAGACCATGGCTCATGGGACGCGTCTCCGCTCTTATTCACGACGTGCCTCCCGCCAAAGTCATCGTTGACGACATGGTCAACGATGCTGCGAGGATCTTGCAACACAACGCGTCGCTCGTTAAGGTCAGCCCCAGGACAAAACTATAGGTGGAGTTGTAGCCTGAGCATCTAACGGCATTCGTATCTATATATCATTCGTCTTGGATATCGTATTTATTTAATCGGAACATTCTCCTTTGCTTTGTTTCGTCGTTCACACCTCGAATATCTGCGCGAGTACTTAGGTTGTTTCCTGGGTGTGTTCAAACTGTTTGGATTGGAAGATGACTTGATCGGTCACGCTGTAGTCCTTTGGATCGTGAACGCGTGAACGTTCCTTTCGTACATGCCCCACACAACAACGACCGAAACACCAGAAGCGCCTCTCCGGTTAGATTGCGCTTAGCAAGGGTCTGGCGAGGGTTTTATGGACGGTGGGCGCCACTGATTTTCAGGTTTCTGCAGCTGCTTACCGACCTTACTAAGCTTGCTTTAAATTTCAATCTCCAAGTCTTCTCATATCTACTCAGCTTCAGCCAATAATGTCAAATAATGAAACATACCGACAAAAATCACGCATGGTAGCCTCCATTTCCTGGCATGTGGACAGTATTGTTTTGCTCGAAGACTTCGAGTCATCAAAAGGGGAGCAAGCTCCTCCAATGAACATCTCATCTTCTGCGTACACACCAACTGAACGGATCGCAAACATTTGAAGCATCTACGGATCACCCGGAAATCGCTTAGTACTAGCACGGAGAGTGCTGACTCAAGCGCTTAGCGATGACATGGCGCCCGCAAGGTGCTTTATAATAAGGCACTTCATGGAGTACCTCGACTACATACCTCAGATATGGACACCCTCTCTAGTTCGAAGACGATATCCTTCACTGTTACCCACCGAGGGGTGACACATCATTTCTCCCAGCCTTTCGACTGCTCTCTTGTCGACTTCCAAGCACAACTGGAAGAGCTTTTCGGTGTTCCCCCATCGCTGCAGAAGTTGTTGTACAAAGGGAAGAAGACGACTTCTGACGATATAACCCTTGCTCAAGCTGGGTTCAAGAATGGGGTGAAGATACAGATGCTTGGAACGACGACGCAGGAACTGGATGGGATGAAGTTAGTGGAAGATGAGCGGCGGCGGCGAGAGCGGATCTTGAGAGAGAGAGCCTTGAAGACTCCAGTCAAGGTACTTGTGACATCCTTCGCGGTATTGAATAGAAAATTCATTTTTGCTTGTCTTAGCTTCGTTCAACAGGTACGGGCGGAAGGATGATTTCGACCTTGTCATCGCCTGCCACACCAGCCTCGTCACCGTACCGCTTCCACGAGATCAAACCCCTCGAACACCTTCCCAATCCTTCTACGGCACGCGAATTTTTGACAAGGCTCTCTGACGACCTAGCCATCCAACATGTCATGCGAAAGCATGAGTTTAGCGTTGGAGAGCTCACAGAGCTTGCCCCGCACGAAAATCCGGAACTCCTAGGGCTTAATGTCAACAAGGGGCAGCAAATTAAATTACGCATACGAACTGATCGATATGACGGGTTCAGACTATACCAGGACGTCAGGCGCGTGCTCTGTCATGAGCTAGCGCACAACATCTGGGGAGATCATGATAATAACGTGAGCCCGTTTGACTATGTATTTTTAAATTGAGATGCTTAGTTATATGTTGTAGTTCAAAGAGCTGAACTCCAAACTGAACCGCGAAGTCGCTGAATTCGAGCGTTTGGCAGTGGAAGGGACGCACACACTCTCTGGCTCGTTCCCAGGTGATGTTTATATGCCACCATCAGAGGTGGGGGCAGATACTGGATATGTTCTTGGGAAGGACAGTGAACCTTCCGGCTCGACTGTAGATGAGTCAATGGAGGAAAGACGGAGAAAAGTTCTAGAAGCAACTATGAATCGACTAAGGAAGGAGGAGGAGGAGGAGTTAGAACATTGCTGTGGGACAGGGCAAGGTTAGACAGGTATATCATGTTAGGGATGGCTCTCCTCAGTGATATTTATGTATCTACTATTGATGTTTTATTTATCCGAATTACACCCGTTAATATTCTGCTGTCAAGTATGTATTATGGGGTGCCTTCCTGATTCAGTACTTCATTCCAGATGCGCGCTGCTCACAGAAATTTGAGGCACGCGTTCTTTGGTCTTGTTTACGGAATAGTACGATCACGTTACGTCTGGATGACACAGCCCCTAATTCGAGTTGAATCCAACCACCTCCTTACGATCCGTCCTCATAAACTAAAAGTGCTTCATATCTTTTCGTCGTCTAATTCCAATGGCACCTGCTAAGAAAACAACCTCCTTAAGGCAAGGAACACTTTCCTTTGCCTCAAGCAAACCAACGGCAGCCACAACAAGCGCAAAATTGAAGAATACAAACTCTGTCACCGTCGCCGCCCCAACATCCTCCAAAAAACGAGCTGTTGAAAGCAGCAGCGAAGATTCTGATGAAATTGAGAGCTCATCTACCTCTCCTCCTCCCGCTAAGGCTGAGGGGAAGGTTCATACATCTGCCCAGAAAAGTACGAGGCAGACCTCGAAGTCTTCAGCCGAAACCAGGGCCGAGCCTGTGCCAACGAGTGTGTTCAAGTCAAAAGACGCTACGGAGAACTCAAGGGCTGGGAAGGCTGTGGAAGAAGCCTCAAGGCCAGAGTTGAATCCGAAGGATAGGAAGTACAACAAGCACTATACGCTTGTTCGAGACAAGATGGGACATATGCTACCAAGTGAGTCTCCTTTGATGTGTCTCATGCTCCTCTTGCTTATACTTTGTTAGTACATGGTGAAGGCCAGACCAAGATTCATGAGATTCTTCGCGTTTTCGACCTGTATGCCGACCGTTTTTCACGCTGGACATTACTTATTCTATCACCTTTACAGTTCAGACCAATATGGACCTTGCGTAGGTGTCACTCGAATTGAACGTTGGGAGAGGGCGTCGATGTTAGGTCTCAATCCACCCCAAGAGGTCAGTTCGATGGTTGTTACTGGCCAAAGCTATCTCACCGCCATCATAGGTCTACGACATTCTTTCTACTAAACAGGGTGCAACGGAATCACAATATATAGAAAACGTTTTTTATGACCAAGTCTGAGTCATTGCTTTCGCTGCACGGCTATCTATTCTTCACATGTACATAAGTACGTCCTTCTGTTCCTCGTGTTTCCTCACTCCGGCTGAGATTTTTTTTTACAGATGCTTTTATATCTTCGCTACTCTGGCAACATGATTGCTAATGTACTATACCCAGTCTTTAGTATGTTTTGTTTTTCTTCCTATGACCTGCAATATCATATTTTGTATACGGCTCACAAACTTTGAGGGTCAAATATGGATCCAGAAATTTCATTCAAGGTTCAAAGCACTGATGAGATAATCCTCATATCATTTTACGGTTTTGAGTCACTCTCACGAAGCTAGGTTATGGACGACCGCGGCGAAGGCAATGCCACCATGGCTAATATAGGTAAGTACAAATTTAACTGGGAATGTTCTCTCGGCGGGATCTGATCTTCGCCATCATTGGACAGATGTTGACATCCGAATTCGCGGAGTTGTTCTGGTGAATTTGACACTTGTTATAGAAGGTATACCACACTAAAGCCTTGGCCGCTCCGAGCTCTCGCTTGCTGACCGATACTGATCTAAACACATGTTTCTTAAAATAGTCGCAACCACACTTGACTCCATTCCGTGTGGCAGGCATTCCCCTCTTTGGTCTCTTATGCCACAGACCGCGGGTAGTTTGCTCCTTACTATCTCCCCTCTTATGGCTTGTTCCGAAAGACACAAAACGAAGGTTGCTCAACAAAGGATCCCAGCTTTTGTTCACCCACTTTGCCTACAATGCTTTTGGATTCAATGCGTCAATTCTACAGGTGGTATATGGGAGAGAAACGAAATACGAGCTTGATCAAAGAATCTAACGTGGATGTGCTTATCATTGGTGCGGGGCCAGCTGGTTTAATGGCCGCCAATGCGCTGGCGAAATCGGGTGTCAATGTTCGGATCGTCGACCAAAGGTGCGTTGACACTTTCATTGGTATACACGCCGACTGAGTTTCTTTTTTCCAGACCTGACAAGGTAGCGGCAGGCCAAGCAGATGGTATTCAACCTCGAACCATAGAGGTGCTCCAGGCATGATTCTTTCGTCATTTTCGTGCCGCAAATTGTTGAGCATTTAACCAGAGCTATGGTCTTGCAGAGAGACTATTGAGAGAGGGGAACCAGATGCATATGGCGGTGGGTTTTATCAAGGGTTGATGAGAGTCCTCGTTGATGCTGCGTCCCAGGCGTTCTACAACCCTTCGGCTAGTGGCGGAATTGAGGTGATTATTGATTAGTCTGTTTTGACGAGCGGTGTCGCTAATGACTTCATCACAGCTTACGGACAGGGTCCCAGATGTTACTGCACCTTCAGCGCGGTTTCCATTTGAGGTGAGGAGCTCAGGAACGGTAGATTACAATCCTGATTTTAACCAGGTTACTTTGCACCAAGGTGCGATTGAGGCGATATTCCTCGACTCTATGGAGAGTCTAGGCGTCAAGGTCTGCCGACCCCTCATCCCAACGTCTATTCAAGTATCAGAAGATGATGATCAGCTCAAGGACGTCAATTCCCATCCTGTGCGAGTAAGCTTCTTTCTTGAGCGAAGATTTGTGAATGAGAATCTAGTGACGTCGTAACAGGTGGTCTTGCGTAATCTCAATCCTTTTGATGATCACGAAGAATCGGAAATTGTACATGCTAAATTTGTTATCGGCGCTGATGGTAAGCAAGCGTAGTTGCTCAAACTTCAGGGACTGATGCAAGTCTATAACTGTCATGTACAGGTGCCCACTCTTGGGTCCGCAAGACACTCGGTCTTACGATGGACGGAGAACAGACGGATTATATCTGGGGTGTTGTGGATATGACGCCCGACACAGATTTTCCGGATATTCGAAACAGATGTGCTATCCATTCGAATAACGGATCTTGCATGATCGTACCCAGAGAGGAAGACAAGGTTAGGCTGTATGTCCAGCTTGACGATCGGAACGCTGTGGATGAGGAGAGCGGTAGGGTTGATAAAAGTAAGATCGGGCCGCATGAATTGCTTGACGCAAGTGTTCGGTCTTCTTGTCTGCTTTCCATTTCGTCTCAACCCTTGATTTTATGCAGGTAGCGCGAAAGATTTTCCATCCTTACAGTTTCAAGACTCCAGAGAGCTTTGATTGGTGGACTATTTACATCAGTACGTTTCCATTATAACTAGTTGAAACACTCTGACAGACTCGTTGTAGTTGGTCAGCGTGTTGCGTCAAAGTTCTCTGTCAAAGATAGGGTTTTCATCGCTGGAGATGCGTGTCATACACATTCTCCAAAGGCTGGTGAGCTGGTTGACGAAATTAAATGACTTGACTGCAATGCAGCACAGGGCAGGGTATGAATGCAAGCATGAACGACACACACAACTTGGGTAAGCAATACTTGTCAACTCCCATTGCACTAAGCACCTCAATTTTTTTTCCAGCGTGGAAGCTGACACAAGTTCTGAGAGGCTGGGCCAACCTCTCGCTACTACAAACTGTAAGTGGACCTATTTTGTTGCTGATATCATTCTGATTGTCATATTCAGTACGAGCTGGAGCGACGAGAATACGCACAGAACCTCATCTCTTTTGACCGACAGTTCGCAAGGCTCTTTTCTGGCAAGCCTCGAACGGAGGAGTGCATGGACGGCGTTTCCCATGAGGACTTCCTCAAAATCTTTCAAACCTTTAGCGGCTTTACGAGTGGAATCGGGATTCACTATGCGCCTTCTCCGATAACCGACCCAAGCTACCAGGCACATGCCAAAAAGTTGATTATAGGACAGCGATTGCTACCCCAGATATTCGTGCGAGCTGCGGATTCAAGGCCCATAGAGATCCAGGACCTCCTGCCGGCGGATAGCCGCTTCAAACTGCTAGTGTTTGTAGGCGACTCCTCGGATGCTACACGAAGAGATCGTATTCGTCGCGTGGCTGAAGATATTAGAGATGTTGTTCGCCCATATTCACCGGATGGTCTTACGGCTGTGTTTGAAATTATAGCAATCAGTTGCACCAAGAAGGCAGATGTGAGGCATAATGAACTTTCGGAGCTTTTTGGGTGCCATTGGTCGAAGTGAGTGTTTCATATGTTCATTATGTCAACCACCAGTTTAAACCAATTTTGTTGATGCAGGATACTCCTTGACGATAAAGACGTTAGGGGGAAGCAAGGCGGAGATGGTTATGTGAATTATGGAATTGAACCATCGGTGGGCGCTGTTGTTGTTGTTCGACCGGACGGATACGTGGGGATGGTTGCACCATTCGAGAACGTGAAGGAGCTTGGTGCATACTTCGTTGGGTTTATGAAAGGATTGAGCCCTAATATGTGAAGCAAATTAGTTACCATTTTCCGCTTTTCCATTTGACGTAGTAAACAGCTTTGAAGGAAAGCACGCGAACCTAGAAGACATGTCACGATCACGTGATGAGCGCGTCGAAAGTTGTCAAGTTGATGTTTGTAGTGAGCTCGAGCCAACGCGCGACCTACATTGAGGTCATGGCGGTGACACCCAAGAAACTCGTCCGCTGGGACGCCAACAACGTATCAATATCAGACTTCGCCTCTCCCTCGTTTCAGAATGGCTCTATGGACTCCGTGATGCTGTCCACATCCAGCCTCGAGTTCATCAACTCACAGCTGGTTGCCCATGGGTTTACGACTAAGCCTGGCCTTTCGTTGGATGGGACGTCGGTTGACGATGCGCAACGTGTTGTCAAGTGTCTGCTTAGCATGTTAGGTCAACGAGTGGTGAGTGAGCTTTGTTCTGCCCCAGGTCATTGTCAATATCTATGTATAGGAAGACATGGAGCGGACGGAAGAGCTAACGACGAAGTTACGAACGTTATCTTACGACCATGAACGACTCATGTCAATGCACCGCACTGCGGTGGAGAGAGCAGCAAAGGCAGAACGTGAAACGAATCTCCATAAATCACGCTTGACGTATGTAATTGACTACTGCCATTTCCTCCCCAACTATAGTCTTATTCATCACACAGTACGGCCCTTCGCTCCCTTCAAACTTCAGAACATGCACACAAGCAAACAACCGCAGAGCTCCAGCGTACACGAACGAACCTGCAGGGGGTGCGAGCAACAGCGCAAGCCGAAATGAAAAAGAAAGAAAAAGACATAGAGAGGACGGCGGAGAAGTGGCAGAAACTCTCAGATGCGCAGCTCAAATTAACACCGAGCGGCATGCGGTGTGCCAACGCTGCTGTTGTAGACGGTTCGGAGGTCCTTGGTAAGGGACAAGGGTTTTTGGAGGTCGCGTTGGAGCAGGCTGAACAGGCCAGGGAGCAGCTTGGGGTGGAGAATCTCCATTTGAGGAAGTTGGTGCTCAGAACGGTGAATGAGATGCAGTTGGCGTTGCATAAAGCTCGAAGTTGTCTTTCGGAGAAGGAGATTGAAGAGGTGAGTGGGCTTTTACTTTCAATATATTGGCATGAATCTGAGTTGGCTTTCTTAGCCCGTTCCTTTCACGCTCACGACGCTGTTCCCAATGTCACCGACGACCATGGCCGCTGATAAAATAGCGAGTGTCATTGAAGGATTACAGGAGAGTTTGACAGCTCTATCTAGTCGAGCTCTCAACCCACCAACACCAAGCTCTGTCCCTCAACTTCCCACTGGCGAAATTGAACGCCTTCAAGGCATCATCACCGCATTAAAGGAAGAGCTAGGTTTGAAACATTCATGTTCACTTCAAGCAAGGAGCTTTAGATTGACTGTTTATAATAGCTCGCTCGCAAAAGCAATCTATGGCACACGCGGTAGAAACGCAAGCTATGTTTGATAAGTTCGCAGAGGACCACCGTGTTGCCACGAACGATATTGATGATATGAGCGTTGAACTTATGTCCGTGCCTCTGCGAGACCAGGAGAAAGACAGGCTTGACAAGATTAGACTGGAGCTGGATATGGAAAGGCAGAAGTTCACAGAAGCTGCCATGAAGTTGGGGAGAGAGAAAGCTGCGATGGAGGTAAGATGGATAGTTTGGTGTTGATGAGGTTTCTGACACCGCTTGTTGGTCAAGGCCGAGCGCATCAAGTTCCTGGACGAAAAAAGGTCGTGGCAAGTCGAGGTGATGTTGGCAGACCTTCCACCAACGCCTGCTCCAGCGTCACCAGCTCGACAATCAACAACTTATAAATCCATGTCGCCCGTGAAGTCACCACGCAAATCTCCCAGGAAATCGCCTGTAAAGATCAATGTTGGCAAGGCAAGTCCGAGGAAAATGACCCGTCGGTCATTGGCATCACCCGTCAAAGTTGTACCAGCGTATGAGACGGAGGTCATACCCCCTCCTTTACCGGCTCCCACATTCCTCAAACCCCTCGCTGCGTCACTACTCCCGAGTTCGTTCGTTCTTCCTCCACCTTCGCCACATGCTTCTTTGCCTACGCGACCTGCGCTCCCTCCTGCCGCACCCATCTCGCCCCCAGAGGCCTCATCGTCTTCATCTGTAACCGATTCGATACCGTCATCATCGTCGTTGAGTTCAGAATCTACTGAAATCACGCCGTCAACTCCTCCAGCCGCGCGCCGCCCCTTCCCCGTCGCCAAACCCTTTGCACAGCGCATGATTCATGCGTATTCGCCTGCCAAACCTAGTCCGCTGAGTCGAATATTAATGTTAGCGGATTCACCACTGAGCATCAACCTGAGCCATGTTTTTGAGGGTGATTCCTCTGGGCTTGGCGTGGTCAGGGAGGAGGATGAAAGCGGTGGTGGATTGGGTTATGGGAGTGGATCGCTGCTTCCACCGGCGCCACAGGAAGAGAAAATGTCACTCGCTGCGGAATTGGGGGTTGAGAGTCCACCTGATACGCCGCTTCAGGAAAAAAAGGTTGAGAGAAATGTGCAAATCAAGGGTGGTGCGCTACCAGGGAAAGGAAGGGTATTCTTCCCTGACCCGAAGAAGTCGACCTCAATTGCACCATCGACAGTGGCGAAAGGAAAGGCGAAAGCTGAAGCGCTGGCATCTAATGCTGGTACGCGTGGTCGCATGGTGTTGGAGAAGGAGAACAGCGATAACTCCAAGAGCACCAAGGCGACGGGAACAGGAAAGGTATCTCCTCCTGGTCCTATCAAAGTTTCTACTGGACCCGTAGAAAGCAGCAAGAAAGCAGCCGATGCGAAACCGAATGCAAGTAAACCAGCGTTTGATACAGGGCGGGGAAGGGTATCGAAAGCTCCCCCGATACCTGCTGGGAGGGGTGGTGGACCTAGACGGGTCCTCGTGGACAGTGCTGATGCTCCACCAATTGGAAAGAGTTGGCGAGGGTAGTTTTTTTTCTTCTGTATGTATATTATTTTGTGTTGGATATATTTTTAGTCGCAGCTGCTTCGGAGCCCTCTATTTACTGGCAGAACAAATCATACTTCATAAACCCAAGTTCCGGTGCTGTGACCTAAGACGGAGATGGGTACTACCTTACTAAGTACCATGGGGTAACATGATACACATCTTCGATCAAGTTAAACGTCAAGTGTGAGATAGTTTTCTTCTTCACCGACACTATACCTACTACAGTGCTTTGCACTGCCGTCTGCACAACGGAATTTGGAAAACCTGTTTGTATGTGTTGTACCGTGACTGCCACAAAGCAGGGAGAAACAGACCACTTCATCCAACAAGGCCTAAAATCTCTTGTGCTGAGAGATGATGCCCACCATGCCAAATGGTAATCCGTGTGCGCATCGCATCTGATCCTTATGGCGCCATGGGAGTTGGTTGTGTGCAAATTGTGTGCTCAGATCTGGTTCTGATACGTGACAATCTGTGACGAAAATACAAAACCAAATAGAGTTTTCGAAACTCCCTTGTGCAGACGGCAATGCAAAGCACTGTAACTGTTTTAATGTCACTCATCCAGTACCACCTTTTGACGATGTCTCAATTGGCGTATATGAGCAAGTCTTGGACTCTATCGAGGAACTTGGGCTTAAGGAGTCCCATGTTTGTCCCATGTATGACTTCACATCTAGACGACGTCACGCGTCACGTGAAATGTGATAGTCGAGACCTGTTTCTCTCCTCTCCCTAGTTCTTCCACCCTCACTTGATGACTGATCTTCGGGAACTGTGGTATTTCGTCGAAGGCAATGAACCCACACAGGTTTTTTTGATACCTGCAGACGCTAAGATCAATGTACATGATTTGAAGGTCAGAATTCTGAAGTCTCTAGCAGAAGATCACGGAAAAAAAGGCCTTCCCAAGTCCCCGTATAGAGTTAGTCTCTATGGTATAGGAGTGGAATTTTGCCACTGCACAAGCTTGTCAGGAGTCCCTGTTTCCTCTCAACAGCTTGCTTCTATGGCGCGCCTTGGCCGCTATTGGTCATGCCAGCCTCCAAAAAACGTCATCAGCATTTTCGTGACAATTTACGGTCATCCCTTGGTGACTTTCTCAGCAGTCCTGGAAGGTAGTGAGCCCTTCCCAGTTCAAGCGGGCATCCACACATCGGGAATAGACCTCCAACAAGTCATTTGGAAAACCTTGAGTGCAAGGGGATGCCTCGTTCCTACAACTTATTTTGACCTTGATTTATTATATGTGTGCCACATTAACTATATCATTTAGATTGTGCTCACCCTTCAACAGAAGGACCATTCAGATGACACATCGTTGGGAGAGCGTTGGCAAAAGCTTGGACCATCTACAGAGCTCGCGGAAATTACCCCGAATTTGAAGGAGAACTCCCTCCAGGTCAAATTTTGGGGTGGTCCACGTCTCGCTTTGCTGGCTTTTGTGGAGGGCGAGGAAAACCGAATCACTCAAGTCGTCACAATGTTTAGCTTGAGCGTGGCTTTGTTCAAGAAAGACCTGTTAGCAACTATTAGGCCAGACCTATCGCGAGCGGGAGTAGAAGGGGTAATACTCGGTGTCGTTAAGCTCCTCATTGACTACACGATTTTTTGGCATTGATCTGCTGGTAGGTGTCATACCCTGGACAATTGCCAGAGGAATTGGAGAAGCACCAGCTCCTGGAGGAGCATTTTGTCTCAGAGTACTGGCCTTTTGAGCCTCCCCGTTCACAGTTGAGCCTGATCGTGCGCCTTCCCAGTGAGTCCTCTGTATGCTATTCCATCTATTTTTTATCTAAACGTACCCCCCTCACAAGAGCATGACCAGCTTCGCCCCATAGTGGGTTAGTTACGTTCTTGCATGCTGCCACCACCTCATGCTGACTTACTCGACCTAGCACTAGGGCCCCTCAAGGAAAACCACGCCCTGGCGATCCTCTCTGCAAGCGGCGGCGATTTCATCGCCTACGATACATGTGATATTCCCCGAGACGATGACAAGTGCAATGTAGAGCTAGAGCCATGCACTTTCATGGAGGTACCCTGGCTAAAAGCTTTGACGGGCGTTCCATTGTCCAAAGTATTGGTCCTACCTGAATACGAACTTGCTCTGAACACTGTGTTGGAATTCTTCGAGCGTGGCGCATATTCAAGCCAACGGACAAATTCTGGTTTTCTCGCAGATGGTAATCCGTTCTGGACGCACACAAGGAAGCCCGACAACCTTCAGCAGCGCTCTAAAACATTTACTTTGCACGGACACGCAGGCATTGGTACGTTGGTTTCCAACATCATCATCTCAGCTCACGGGTTTCATTCATTTGCAGGAAAAACAACATTTCTATTTGTGGTCCTCCGCCTTCGACTGGAAGCGGGGCTCCCCACGTTGTTTATGAATGAGCCCAATGGATTCTACTTCTTCAATGAAGGAAAGACCTATAAATACTGGGTCGACTCAGCACGGAAAACTCGAGCGAATGACCTCCCAAATCTTCCACTCACAACATGGTGCCTCGTGAAAACTGGACGACATCTTGAGGAAGTTCCCCAGTATTTGCGAATGCTTCGTCTTTTCATACTCGAGGCCGCCTCTCCGCATGGCAGTCATTTTAGGCGACCATCGAATTCGATGACATGCACACAATACATTATGAAGCCATGGTCATTGAAAGACATCTTATCTGGGTAGGCCAATTAACCCTTTCGGATTTTCAATATTCTTCATTGTGCCATATAGGCGGCAATTACAGCAGCAGGTACATCCAGAACGTGTCCTGGCTAATGCACTTGCAAACTTTGGGCCTTCAGCCCGGATAGTATACTCACAAGCTGGGCATTCATTGACTTGGGAGAGCCGACTCAAAAGATATGCTCAGTCTGTTACAATCGGCGCACTGGAAAATGCCATCAATGAAACCATCGTACTGCCTCTGGAAGGCCGCATTTCTCCCTTTCTTCTTGTCCTGAGACCTGGGGAACACCGCGCCGACCGTGTTGTTGCCATCTCCACTAAATTCATAGCCACCTTGATATTCAAAGTGATAGAAGCCAAGAGTCAGAAATCGAAACTCGATGCCACTAGAATTCGAAATATATTAGGGGAAGTCATCGTGTAACTTCTATCACCTGAAACAAGGGATGATCGGACACCTAAGCGAAGAGATTGACAGATGCAAGGACAAATTAATCATTTTTGACTATTGTTTGTTGATAAGACGGACTCATTATAAGATTTTTAGTCCGACAACCAATTCCGCCGAGGGCCGAATCTTATTGTTATATTTTAAAATTTCCATCAAACTTTATTATAATTGTGTTTGATTCCTTTGAAAAGTTGACAAATCTTAGGACAAACAAAAAATATGTAGCCTAATATATCATACTTTCACAGCTTCTTACAGGTACAAAATCTGTATATAGAACATATTATTGAACAATTTCAAAATCCGTATTGACGCCATACTTGGAAAATGGTCTGTGTAAATATACAACAACATATATATAATCTGACATCAAATCTGTCAAAAAGACGAAGCAAATGTCAGATTTGGAGTATTTCCAGGAAACGAAGCGAATATCCCGGTGAAAGGGCCACTCACGGGATAATCAAAGTTACTCATGGGGTGAACTCTATTTAGAGAATCGGACCGTTATTATGAACTGACCAACCAACAAGGTCACAACCAGTGCGACGGCCTGCCATAATTTCAAGGAGTTAGATGCGGCGTGGTGAGGTTGGGCTTGGACCTGGACCAGTGGGATCACATTCTCAACCTAGGAGGGAAAACTCTTATTCGAAATTGTCATGAATTACAATAGCGCTCAAGATACTTTACCTTAGCAGGTTCCCAAACCTTGATGGCAGCACCGTTTGAGTCCGAGGAGCCTGTGATGATAAGGCATCCATCTGAAGAGGAATATGTCTATTCAGCAAATGAGAATTCTTAAGAATGATACAACCGATGGAAGGAAGTTACCGTAACAATCTGCACCAGTGTTCCAACTTGTAAGAGCTATCAGCTTTAGAATAGGTCTAAAGGAAATTAAAATACCTTGTCCATGTGGAAGAACCGTAAGTAGACCTACGCAGGAGTCGTAGACCCGAGCAGACCCATTATCTCCACCAACAACTATGAGAGACCCTTGAAGCGCAGAAGAAACGAGAAGTGGAACATTGAGATGAATGGGATGGGTGAATGATCGCAGTGGTTGGCCTGGAGGCAGTGAGTGTATGTCGATTCCGTTGACAAGATTTGTCACTATCAGTAACTGGTTGTCCGCTGCCATCGTCGCATGGCCACTGGCATGCGCCCATCAAATCAAGAATTATGGTATGTTGTGCCTACGCACATTCGAGTCGGTAACTGGTATGACCACAACATAGTCCAAGGCGAGACCTGATATGCAACTCTACAGAGTGAAGACAAAAATGAGCTTGGAAAGAAGGCGCCGGACTTACAGGCCACCTACACTTCGTGCGACTCCAAATAAGTGACAAGCACACTTGAGCCCTGATCAAAAAAGGAAACGCTCCTAGCGATAGCTTCCCGTGGACTCGTCGCAATGATGTTGGAGAGTTGTCCTAATCTCCCCAATTTAGTAGCGTTCAATGAATGGTTTCAGAAGCTCACTGTTCGAATCAATCGTCCACAATTTCAGACAGCCGTTTCCGACGGTAGCGATTTGTTTGCTCCCCAAGCTGAAATTGATGTCCTCGACAGGTCCAACATGAGCGGCTACAGAGGCAGCAAGATCATAATGATTCTATAATATAGAGTTAGTGAAGGGGGATGAGAAAGGCAGCAGGGCTTACCTTCGTTGGCACCTGGCAATAAACCGACAAAGTACCGTCAGCGCAGCCAAAAGCAAAGCTTGAAATTGGATCGAGCGATGTGGGCGTCCAAGCCGAAGAGGAAATGGAGCCGTTGAATAAGATGGAGATGACCTGGAATTCGATCCCTTGGACCAAGTCCCAAACTATAACGAGACAATCATCGCCTGTGTAAAATAAATTAGATTGGATATGCTGCTAAGATCGAAGATTGGATACACTGCTAAGATCAACGCTAAGATCGACGCAAGCTCACCTCCACTGAGAAGCCTTGAGCCATCTTGGCTTATTTGGAGGGTATTGATCGCATTAGTGTGGCGAGTGAGTGTTTGCTTGCACTTAAACTAAGATCGTATGAGAACGGCCATTGCTATGCATGTTCTGAGTACTTACCATAGGGATGGTGGTTGAATTCATCGTAGGCAGGTATAGAGGATACCTATCATCCCGTCAGTTATAGACCACAAAGAACAAAAAAAGTGGCCAATTGTCTCCTGTTCCTCATTCCTGCATTCTGATTATCTTTCTTTTTGTTTTTTACGATTCTCTTTCTTCTTGTTCTTTATTTCGTTTCCTACGCTTACTTCTTACAGCTAAGGTAAAGTTCTACTATGAATGTATCTATGATGAGTGGGAGTGAGCAGGAGAGTGTGTTTGTGTGGTTTGGCGTCTATTGGCTTGAGTGACTTTAGGGGAGCCTTACAAGGATCACGTGAAAAGATGTGAGGCTGCCCTAAGGTAGCCGTTGTCAAAACCAACTCAGTGTGTTCCTGTTGCCTCTTTTCCTCCCACAACCACTCACTCACCATGACACTGGGGAAACCATATATTCGTAGTACATATGTAGTTCAGAACCAATATACAATAGATGAGTGATTGACCGGTAATAGCCCGGTCAATAGTAATCGGCGAGCCTGAGGTCCTACAGGAGTGAGTAATTGTTCTGTGGCTGGTCGACATCAATGTTGACGTTTCCAGGGCGTGCTGTACATGTTATTGTAGGTGTCGGTTGGCATAGGGGTTATTGACGCGTCGCGATGCTCTTACAATTGGTATGTTGCCCGCTCGGTTGGAACTCAAGGAGAAACATTTTGACTCTTCAGTAGACAACACTATTGTTCGTATCCACTACAAATGCACTTCCGGCGGTGAGCTGCATCTCAACAAGAATCCGCTCAATCGCCAGTCCAAAGCCACATGGTGCCAGCCAAACATAACTCTTCACCGCCTCGAGATGCACTATGCCCATATCTGCGAAGTGCAGTAGCTTCATCACTCCTCCAACGTCGAGCTACTTCCCAAAGCGCTGCACAGGCACTTTCGGTACTGGTAAGCTCTCCCTCCTTGTTGCCATTGTCAAATCTTAAATAACGTTTTACGCATAGTTTTCGGCTCCTGATGCCCCCAACCCGAACTTTGCCTCGCAATCAAATGTTTCAACGGGGCAGGTACATTCAGATCTCTGAAATGCCAAATTTGAACTACCATGTGGAACAGGCCCCTTCCTCCTCAAGCTTGGACACTATTCACACGACTTCAACTCAAACGGCACAAAACCCACCCCAGGCAATTGAGGGGCCTATCGTCCAATCAAGTCCAGAAGCGCAGGCAGGTTTCGCTCTGGATCATTGGACGGGCTGTGACTGACTACCTGTCCTTAGTTCCCACATGAAAACTCAAACCCTGGAGCTCAATATCCAATCCCAGCGGTTGCTCCAGCTTTCCAGGGAACACGTGATCAAGAGGAGGAACAAGCTGTCGCTCTTATACTCCATGTGCAACATCATCAATGTCCTTGATGCTTCACTAACCGGTATCTAACAGTCACAACCCAACCCTTTCCTCCAAGACGTCAATATGCATCAGGAACTGGGCACCGAATTAATGCCGCTGCAAGGACTATCGATGATCGGGGATTCTCCCTTGGTTCATCCCTGTGATCTTTGTCTTTGGTTTACTGATTTGGTGCCAAAGCTGCAACCGGAAATACCTGTTCCTCGAAACTACAGCCATGCTTCAGGCTCACAAACAACTCCACCAGGAAATGCGACCATGACCACAATTTCTCACTTGGTTCGTCCTCTGAGTTATCTCTCTATATTTGCTCACTGGGCGATGGGAATTAGCTTTCGGACCGAGACGTGAACATGTCGGAAAACCCGCCTGCTAATCCCAGGCCTATCACTGTAAGTCGCTTCTGCGTTGAAAATGATATATTGGCTTAGAGATTGTAGAACATCCAAACCAATGACCCTAGCCCTATCACAGTAAGTTACTTTCGTGTTTAAGATAATCCATCCGCTTAGAAATTGCAGAATAGCAAAAACATCCACCGCAACATGGAAGGCACCTCTGACGATAACGGAACAGCTCGTCCACCCACCTCTGGCGCAACTGATGCTCCGTTGGACATTGGAAATTTTATGGCTTCGAGCGGGGTGAGTGTTGGCTAAGATCTTTGTACACACATACTTAGATGGGCCACAGCTTTCATCGGAACTTACCTCACTTCTTCTGCGTGGCGTCGGAATAGCCGTGCAGGAAGGGGTGAAACAAGGGGTGAAAGAGGCTATAGAGACAATGACGACACCATCAAAGGCAACGCCATCGAAGAAATCACCCAAGAGGTCAGCCTCCCACCGAAACAGTGAACCAATGACCCATGACGGAAGTTCTGAATCTTCCGCTGACGGCAACGAGTTCATCTCCGCAAGAAAACCAACTGGTGAGAAGACTGATGAAGAGAAATCATTTCATGTAAGCGTCTTTGGTATATGCATGACCAGATCCTGATGTCAGTACCGCTAGACCATCCTGAAGGATTATTTGAAGGGAAAGAGCCTCTGGAATACACATGCCACTAAGACCGCAGACCGGTGCTTGGTCAACGACTTCGAAAACGACAACAACGACGGTCCCACCCTCGATGAGCCTGTCTTTGACTGGTCTTCGAAGATGAGCAGCATGTGGAACGACCAGCTGCTCTACCATATGGCAGTCAACATCATTCCGAAAATCAGAGACACTGAAGATTTGACCTTCCCATGCCAATTCAAGGACATCGGCTTTGTAAAGCGGGTCCTCATCACCAAACTCCGTCGCACGCGTTACAAGTACCAGAATTCGATTGCTCCAGCTCATGGAGATCCTGAAACCACCGAACAAAAGCAAATAAGGGTTGAAGCTGAAAGGCTGGATGAAGAATGGGCAAACCGGCGGCGCACTCGCCGTTTAAACGTGAGCACTCTCGGTATCTTATCATGGGTCGCTTCTCATCCACTAGTAGCTGCCATTTACATCATGTAAAACCTGGCATGTACCATAGAAGTTCCTGCTTAACTACCGTGAATGAAATGAAATGAATTTTCATTCATTCACGGCACCTGTTTCATTCCAAGTCATTCTCATTCATTGCCGTCGAGAATGAAATACTTTTTGTTTCATTTCATTTCATCTCAATTTTTTCTTCATTTCTACTGACAAGAATGCAATTTATTCTATTTCATTCATGCCTGGCGACTCTTTCATTTTTTTAATTTCATTCCACCATGGCAACTGTTTCATTTTTTGCTTTATTCTTTCATTTCATTCATTCCTGGCAACTGTTTCATTTTTTTCATTCATTCATTGCCATGGAATTTTCATTTCATTCTTTCCAGGCAGTTATTTCATTTTTGTTTCATTCTTTCAGGCAACAATTTCGATGTTTTAACACACATCTAAATAAGGAAATAATATACAATTATGCCTGATATGTGTTGTGCCCTACTGCAGTGGTGTGGGGGGCCATATGGGGGTACTTTTGCATTTGAGGCTCAAATACACAATGAGATAGGCATGCTGTTGCCAAATAAGGCACTTAAATATTTTGTATCAATTACATAATCATTTTCCCAGCTCTAACAATGAAATAGGCACCTGAGAAGAATGAAGCAAGGAATGAAACAGTTGCCCTGGTGGAATGAAAGAAAAAAATGAAACAGTCGCCAGGAATGAATGAAACAGAATAAATTATCTAGAATGAAACAGGTGCCGTGAATGAATGAAAATTCATTTCATTTCATTCACGGTAGCTAAGCAGGAACTTCTATGGTACAGCTCAGGAGTACATGATGTAAGTGGTAGCTACCAGTCATCGACAAACACGCCTCCGCAGTCCGGACAAGACGTCAGCTCGCTGCTGAGGAAAGGCGCAAAACTACTATGGATTCTACTAGCAATGAACAGAACGAGTCCAACGCCGTAGCAGATGAAATGACCACTCTCAATAACTCCGACGAGCAAGGTGAAGTCTTACCCTTCCCCAAGTCCGACCATTGGTCGTATCCAGCTGGAACCAAACCTTTGGAGCTACCGCCAGATGAAGAATGGTCGAGCCGGACACAATTGCTCATAGCAGTAGACCCTGTTGTCTGCAAAGAATTCGCTGAAGGCTACGAACAGGACAAATTCTTCGCCCTGCGTTATATTCAAATTCAACCTAACGAACGAACAATAATCTCTGCTAGCCACTTTCAAAGAGGACGAGACGGCTTACTTTACTTCATCAACACAGGTTGGAGAACGCAATTGTGTGTACCGAACGCAAAGATCAACTACGTGTTGCGGTGGATACACGAATCCCCATACGAGAGTGCTCATGCTGGACCCCGCCGCTTTCTAGCGCGACTCCAGGAACTATTCTACTGGCCAACCATGAGTAAGGACGCCGAGACCTATGCTACCTCGTGTGACATTTGTCAAAAGATAAAAACAGACCATCGGGCCAAGATGGGCGCGTTAAGACCCGCGCATATTCCTTCGAGGCCGTTCTCGACGGTCACCATGGACATGATTACTGGACTGCCACCTTCCGGAGACCAGAAATACACCGCGATACTAGTGATAGTGGATAAACTTACCAAATTTGCCATTGTAATTCCCACTCATACCACATTATCCCAGGAAGGATTTGCCAAACTCTTCGTGGAAAGGGTAGTAAACATGTACGGACTACCCTAAGTCATAATTTCGGACCGAGACAGACGATGGGCTACTATTTTCTGGAGATCGGTAGTGGCTAACTACGGGAGTGTTATGGCACTATCCTCCGCTCATCATCCCCAAACTGATGGACAAACCGAAGTCCTTAATGCCACCATCGAACAAATGCTTTGCGCTTACGTCTCCTCGGATAAGGAGAACTGGTCGAATTGGCTCAGTGTTCTAGCCTATTCCTACAACAGCAGCGTGCATTCGTCTTCAAAATACTCCCCTAACTTCCTACTCATGGGATATAACCCTAGGACCTCTGTGAGTGCGATAGTACCGGAAATCGATCCTGCTCACCGCCCTTTTCTGCCCAGTCAAACGGCTGAAGATTTCGTTGAAGCGTTAGAAATGCATCGTAACTTCGCCAAAGATGCTATTGCCTTAGCCCAAGATAGACAGGCGAAAGCGTACGACAAGAAAAGACGTCCAGTACAGGAATTGAATGTGGGAGATTACGCTCTAGTAAATCCCCATTCCCTTGAATTAGTGGATGTTGAAGGCACCAGTAAAAAACTCGTCCAAAGAATGATTGGACCCTTCAAGGTCATCGAAAGAATTAATCCCATGGTGTATCGATTACGGTTGCCAGATACCTACTTGATGCATCCAGTGTTCAACTTGGAACATTTAAAGAAATACGTGACTTCACCTGAACGATTTGGAGAACGATCAAAACTGCCCTCAATGCGTGATCTCCGAGCATCAGAGGAATACAAAGTCGAAGCAGTTCTAGGACATCGATTGGTTGGAAAAAGGAAAGCTAACCATAGGATGTTCTTAGTTCGCTGGAAAGGTTACGGACCCGCCGACGATTCATGGGTATCGGAGTACGACTTATGGAACTCCCCTCAACTCAAAAGGGATTACCTCGATTCCAAAGGCCTGGCTATTTAATGGCCTTCGAACTCGCCTCCTCAAACTATACTGCTTTCCAAACCCTATCCTCTGGTTAGGGTTCATTAATAATCTTGTACAGTTCGATCAAATCTTTGAGACTCCGATTTCTCTCTAGTAAACAGCCTCCCTTACCTTTAATTTTTAACTCCTTCAGAGCCCTCGTCCAAGTGTCCCACTGCTCTCGAGCGCGATTACACTCGAGCCGCTTACTATGGTTGGGCGACTCGGCTATGTCCCAGCAGCCGACGGCAACGATACGAGACGGTATCTGCCACGTCGAAATCCCAGCTTTGCGGGCTACGAGCAAATCCCACGGCTCCCTCCTCCTCCTTCATATTACTTACCTCCTTCTATCCATAATCGATACGTCTCCGCTCAAGGTCGTCTCTGGAGAATATCCTCCCCTAATTCCTTTCAGAACCCCTTCTGTCCTGGTTCTCGACCGACCAACTTGAATCTCAGAGTCAGTTACTTCGAGGAACAACACCGACATTATGACGGACATATGGGGCCCTTCGACCCTACAAGGAACACTCAACTCTGGTTCCCTGGAAAGGAGTGGAGGGCTCTAATCTTGACGCCCGCTGCGGTAACACCGCGCGATAATCCTGAATACGAACCCGTGACGAATTGTTGGAAGAGCGATGCAGCTCCCGCCTTCGATACAGGCCGAATTCATCCTTCCTACATCGATAATCTCATCCATCTAAACCAGGTAGTGGAAAAAAGGATGGAGGTGCTTCACAAGGAATATGTAGATCATCATTTCCTAGAACCTTCGCACTGAGCGTTATGGAGTTCTGCCATACGGCCCCTTAACCCTACCTCAGAGAACTTGGACAAATTGAAGCAAATCAGACGATTCCCTCTAGTGGTTGATTGGGTCATGGAAGCTCAACAAGGTTTAAAGGACAAACGTGCCTTTGTGGATTACGTCTCTCGGCTACAGGCTACTCCCTTTTGGATGCCAGACGCCAACGCCATGTCCAGGATGGCGGATGATCGCTACTTGGGCGTCTGGTTGAACGGGATGGACGAACGGCAAGTGCGATGGTACTTGAAGGAAGGCATCCCCTGCTTCATAGTAAGGGAAATTTCACCCTCGGAGCGCGCTAAGCTCGCAGCTCCCGAAACTATGATAGATTTTGCCGCAGGATCCAGCGCGGCATCGCTACATTGGGTTGTCAACGACTACGACTCGCTAGCTCTGTCCTGAGGAGACCTATCATTGCATGATACTTCTACCTTCCATAACCCAGGTTGGGTATGGTCTGAATCGCCTACTCAGAAGAACAAATCCCCCGTCAAGGAGCCGTCAACGTCACATGCAGCCGCATGGGCGTGGTCTGGAACCCAAGTTCAGAAGGATAAGACCACTACTAAGGAACCGTCGATGATTCAGACCATCGATTATGGGCCCCCTCCTCTGGAGACTGTGATCATCGTGAAAGACCGAGTACCCTGGATTAAACCTCCACCAGTCAAAAGAGCCGCCCCTAGCCAACCGGGTGCTCCTCCACTCGAACGGAAAAAATGGATCAAGTGGGTGGAGAACTACCAGCCAGAAGGGTCCTTTCGCGAAGTAGGAGCCAAGTTCGTCCCCGATCATCCAGCCATAGATGTAGTCCTAGCCCTACGAGGTGTGCAATTGCCTTGCACACCATTTGCCAATTGATGTGCAATGTCCTTTGCCTACTTTCACTTGCATTCTGCTCATCTTTAAAAAATCACCCCAGGGGGGAAATTTTTGGTTTTTTTGGGTGAAATATCAATATCTGGCATCAGATATGATAGAAAAATCAAGGGTAGCTTGCTAATGTTTGAAATCTGTTCTATTTTTGGATCCAACATGTGTGTGTTATATAACAAATCTAAATATAGCTCAGATATGTTTTACAATATAAAATTCTTAGAAATGGTACATCCTGGATCAGTATTGATGACTGGTATGTTTTCCTGTATCCTGTGTATGTTTCTCTTGCCAAAAGAGCATCCACATATGTTTTTTCCATGTCAAAATCCCTCTGAAAAAGGCTCATGTCTTATGTCTGGAGGTGATCTTGAAAAAAAAAACTTTTTTCAAGTTGAGGCCTTGAGAGTTCGAACTCGAAGCCTCGGGGACCTAGCCTGCCTTCAACACGACATAACCACTTCACCACATGTCTAATCATAAACTGTAAACATTACTCATAATATAGCTCGTCATGGAGCTGCATCTAGACCATGTAAAATGTCATTTCACAACAACTGATATCTACATCCAAATCAATTCACATAAATCCCCGATATATTTCTGTACAGTATAATACACATGCATGTATAAAAGGTGTGATGGGTGGGTATGATATTGGCAACAGAATGTGATTGAAGGGTGGATGTCGTATTTTCCGCGCCGTGGGGATGCACCTGTGCATCAACCATGCGTGCACACGCAGTTTGATGTGCGGCTACGTTGTTGGCTATGGAAATGCGATCGAGGGGCAAAAACGGCGGTAGTACCCGCACTGTTTGCGATGGGGATGGAGCCGAATGGTGGGTGATGTGCATACGCGCACATGCCGAGTGACTCGCGCACATCAAGCAGCACATTAGCTGATGGCAGATAGAAATGGGGTGGGGTGGTCAGTGCATCAACGGCCAGAGTGCCATTAGTAAGTCCTGCAGAAATAAAAACAGATATTAGAAGCGATGGATGCGAGGAAGCAGAAAAGTCTGCTTTCCTCAGGTAGGCTACGCACCTGAATAACCCAAAAAACCGCTTTATCGAAGCGCGACCTACCCTGCTCGTGTCCGCCCAACCAATGTCCAAAACCTGTCCTTCTCGTGTGTCGATGCGTCGAGATCTGGGCAGTGTTTAATCTTGATGCGACGAGATCTTGGCGGTGGTCGTCCCGCGCCCTGGCGAGTGGGAAGTCGAGCTGGTTATGTGTAGGGGACATAAAAGCAGACAAAACACGGGCGGTATCCAGATACTGCCCGTGTTTTGGAAGAGCGTTGGAGAGTAAATGTTGCTCTTCAACGCTCAACGTGACGTTACATGTGACTTTTGCCTTAACGGGTACATCCGCATTTGTACATAAACTTATGTCTATATATGTACATAAGCCACCTCCAGACACCGCATATGAGCCCTGAAAAAGCTGCATTTCACCAGAATATTTCAGTTGTGATAATTCTCATTTTTCTCCTTCAAATTTATTGTTACAGCTACTCAGAGCTACCAAGTGATGTAGAAATATATTTCTGATTTTTTCCAAAAATTTCCACCTCATTCAGAGATGTGGAGATGATGGATGCACAAGTCATGTTCCAGATGACCTTTTCCAAGTAACAAACAATTGTCAACAAAGCCAGCTTTTGAGAGGAAATCATGGAAATGCATTTTGGAGGGTGTCATTCATATTATTGATTGTATCAAGCTCATATTCCCCCAATTGCAACTTGTTTTTGACATATAATATGACTTTTGGTATTTTTATTGAGCAGCATTTGGATGGATGGCTCAGGTTCCAGCTGGATGACGTTGCGAAAGGCATTGCCAAACAGTCGCAAATAGTTGCCTCCATGTGGCCAGATCTTCAAAAGGCACACTATTCATTCTTTACACCTAAATTTTAATGAAACATAAACATTCTGGTGCTCTACAAGTAGAATACAGCCTGATTTTTCATGTTTCACATTCATGGCGCCCTCGCAAGTAGATGGATGCAACTTAGTGAACTTGGATGACACATTTGAAGCTTTAGACAAATAGATGCAAACTTCCCAAACACATTGAAAACACCGGAAATACAACTGAAATTGAGCAAGGAGAGGAAGACAACATTACTCTGACAATGGTAATACATCTTAGCATGATTGTTTTACAACTTTTACCTTGCACTTTCATCAGAAGTGGCTAAAAGTTGCAGAGAAAGGAGTATTTTCTTTTTTCAAGATAAAAAACATATCATTCCAGCAATTTGTCATTGAAAACCTGCCAGCTATAGCCTACTAACACCTATAGCATAAGTGAAACAATATTAGGACAGACATTGTTAAGTTTTGAGTGAAATGACACACCTGAAAGTCTTGTTCCCATTTTTCAAATTTCAGGAGGGTTTTAAAACATACAATTGTGTTGGCAAACCTTTCTCTGCTTTCCTAATACTCAGGGAATCAAATTTACATAATCTCAGCTAAAGGTGGATACCAGTATGAAATTATTGAGGGCTGTATTCACTTTGATAATGAAGGATTTGTTGTGAGAGTCCTTGAATAGAGTGTGTTTTATCTGATATAAACTATACTGTGTTCACAAAAATCATCCAATGGCCAAGAAATTTACATGGATGTCTTCAGAATAAAAACTCGAACAGATTCACAAAGTTTCATAGAAATCAGAGGATTGTGTGAATACAGGTAATGGGAATAGGTGCAGAGGGTCACAATAAAGCAACTGAAAGTGCCGGAATCTCAGGTGTAGATTGCAATTCGTCTGACTTTTACTCCCTGCCCAGTAAATACATAATGCTACCTATCTCAAATAGTAGTATTGTTCTTCAGAACCTCTAAACACATTTTTCCATATTTTATTTCGCCCCATAACGAATGCGTGAGCGAGTTGCGCAGCTCTCCATCAACGCTTGGCATCTTCCGAGCATTGCTGATGGCTGGTTGAGCAGCCACCACTAGTTATCATATAAAACAGGTAACTGCCTATAGGTCCCTGTGTATCCATCCACACTCTTTATGATAGGGAATCATTACTGTTACCATGTTTTTTCATTATCATAAAGGCTGCGCTTTTTCATTAAGTGTAGGCAAGGTTTTGGGCCTCCCTCATAAGGTAGCCTGTGGTTATCATTACCAATTTCATATCTTTTCAAAGCCATATCATTGTGATTTTCAAAGCCATATCATTGCGATTTTCATTAGTTGTCTGGCGAGTATCATTGGATATTTCATTAGCTACATGGGTGATATCATTTTGCGATTTTCAATGGTTACTTTGGCAATATCATTGGAAATTTCATAGCTCCTTTGGCAATATCATTGTGATTTTCATTAGCTACTTGGGCAATATCATTGTGATTTTCATTAGCTCCTTTGGCAATATCATTGGAAATTATATTAGTTACTTGGGCAATATCATTATGATTTTCATTAGCTACTTGGGCAATATCATTGTGATTTTCATTAGCTCCTTTGGCAATATCATTGTGATTTTCATTAGCTACTTAGGCAATATCATTGGCAATTTCATTAGCTACTTGGGCGACATCATTGCGATTTTCATTAGCTACTTGGGCAATATCATTGCGATTTTCATTGGCTCCTTTGGCAATATCATGGGAAATTTCATTGGCTACTTGGGCAACATCATTGCGATTTTCATTAGCTACTTGGGCAATATTATTGGCAATTTTTAGTAATCAGGAGAGTGGTCACATGACCAAACTCCAAAAGGGGTCAAAAAACCAAAGTTGTAGCCCTGCACTGTAGCTTCCCAAATCTGTTTGAATTATGTTCTGAAGTGCTCCTGTTGTGGAGATATGAGGTAAATGAATGTCAAAAGTGTCGCGTTTTTTTTTGTTTTTTGTGTTTTTCTCCATGAAAACAAAACCAAATAACATAATTTCAGTATATTCAGAAAGCTAAAAGAAAGGGCTACAATTATTGTATCGTGGGAAAAATGACCAAAAAAGGAAGGTGCATGCTCTACTATAAGAGGCAGATATAGATTTACTGATAGACTACAAAAAAGTCGGACTTAGACTACACAGTTTACTGATACCCTATAAAAGACTACAAAAGTCAGACTTAGACTATAAAGTTTGCTGATACCCTATAAAAGACTACAAAAGTCAGACTTAGACTATAAAGTTTGCTGATAGACTACAAAAGACTACAAAGTTTACTAATACACTACAAAAGACTACCAAATTTACTGATAGACTACAAAAAAGTCAGACTTAGACTACAAAGTTTACTGATAGACTATAAAAGACTACAAAAGTCCAGTACTTTACCCTCCCCGGGTTAATCCATATGGAATGGATGGAATGGGGGGTGGACTGCACAAATTCCAGATGGATTCCATGAAATGGGGGATGGATTCCATGGAATGGGGGATGGATTCCATGGAATGGGGGATGGATTCCATGAAATGGGGGATGGATTCCATGAAATGGGGGATGGATTCCATGAAATGGGGGATGGATTCCATGGAATGGGGGATGGATTCCATGGAATGGGGGATGGATTCCATGACTTTGGGGGATGGAATCCATGGAATGGGGGATGGAATCCATGACTTTGGGGGATGGATTCCATGGAATGGCTGATGGATTCCATACTCTATTCTATATGTTCTATACCATTTTAAGGGTGGAATCCACATGGAATGACTTTATGAAATAATTCTAAGTCCACATCATGTAATCATGGTTTCTACATTCATGAGTCATAGCTTAGCAGGAAAAATTGAAATGTATTAAATAGACTACACAATTTATGTTTACTATTCTCAATATCTAAGGGAGGGGGGAAGACAGGGGGAAGTGATGGAGGGGGAGGATGTAGTAGAGTGAGGGGGAGGGAGGGGGGAGGGAGGGGGATGGAGTGATGGAGGAGAGAGGGAGTGGTGAAGGAGTGATGGAGGAGAGAGGGAGTGGTGAAGGGAGAGGTGGGAATGGATGGAGGGGGGAGCAATGGAGGGAGGGGGAGAAATGGGAGGGGGAGCAACAGAGGGAGGGGGAGCAATGAAGGGAGGGGGAGCAATGAAGGGAGGGGGAGCAATGAAGGGAGGGGGAGCAATGAAGGGAGGGTGAATGATGGAGGGGTGGTGGTGAGGGATGTTGGAGGGAGGGGGAGCTTACCTGGGCTCGTTGTTGCCCATTTCCGTTCACGCAAGCGGAATCCTCCATGCATGGGTGCTCTGGGTCCACGTTTGTGGGCGGTGGGCTCGTTTTGGTGTGGGCAGTTGTGGCGTGGGCGGTCGCATCGTCTTCATGTCATCGCGTCGTCTTCGTATCATCGCGTCGTCTTCGTGGGCAGTTGCATCATCTTCGTGGGCGGTCGCGTCGTCGTCGCGTCGTCGTGTCGTCTTCGTGTCGTCGTGTCGTCTTCGTGGGCGTTCGCATCGTCTTCGTGGGTGGTCGCGTCGTCTTCGTGTCGTCGCGTCGTCTTCGTGTCGTCTGTGTGGGCGGTCGTGTTGTCTTCGTGGGCGGTCATCCTTGGTCGTGGGTGTCGTTGACGTCGGCGTGGTGTGGTGGTGGATCTGCCACGTCACCACGTGGCACCTGTGGTTTGGGTCAGCTCAATGGGTGGGGTCGTTTGTTTGCGGGTGGAATGAAATGACGGACAACGACGAATGTCGTCGTCCGTCATCTGGTTGCCACGCCGCTGGCTTACCTGGGCTTTCCGCTCGCCATTGTTCCCACCCATCCGTGGTCGTCGTTGTTGGCGTCGTCGCCAGCATCGTTGTCGTCGTTGTCGGCATCGTTGTCGGCGTCGTTGTCAGCATCATTGTCGGCGTCGTTGTCGGCGTTGTCGACGTCGTTGTCGCGGGCGGTCGTGGCCTGAGATGGTGGGGTGAATGGTGGTGGTGGTGGTGAAAGAAAGAAGCGACGTGGCAACGCGGCAGCCATAACTGTCACGTTTGAGACGCCACGTGACAAACGACGCTATATAGAGACCTTTAGTTTACCTCATAACAAAGCCGGTGTGGCTCAGGTGGTTAGATTGCTGCTTCTATTCACGATGTTGTGGGTTCAATTCTCTCAGATGCAAAAATTTTATTTTTACTTAAATATAGTAAGGACACTATAAATACTATATCTATATGTATTCTAATGGTATAATGGTCATTAATTCCTTCCATGGAATCCATATGAACTGCTCCATGGAATCCATATGGACTTGTTCCATGGAATCCATGGTGGATATGCCTAAGTTCCATATGGAATTCAGTGGAATCCAGGTGGAATGGCAATGGATTCCATATGGAATTGACCATTCCATGATCATTCCATGATCATTCCACATGGAATCCATGATGTCCATGGAACAACAAATTGGCTGTGGTCTCAGCCAAGATTCATTCCATGGATTCCACATGGAATTGGTGATGGATTCCATGGATTCCACATGGAATTGGTGATGGATTCCATGGATTCCACATGGATTCCATATGGATTAACCCGGGGAAGGTAAAGACCTCCTAAGGTGCCAGAAGGGTGCGTATCGAATCCGGACGTCTTTGGTATGCCCTGTCCAAAAGGGGTCTATAAGGACATGAACAAGATTCAATGACCTCAGCCCTACTGGATCTACAGGACTCAGGAGCCGCAATCGGCGGACGTTGGCAAGGTAGCTCCAACCCCCAAACCAGAGGACCTCCCTCGCCTGAATGGTACTCCACGCCCCCCGCCCGATGACGACAGTGACAGCGATGATGGCTACTACCCCGACACAGACTACCTAAGTCTGTCTGTCCAGAATAAAGTAATGACCTCAAATGCCTCCTCCAAGAGCGCGAATACCATGCCCGCTGCTCAGGAGATCGTAACAGAGCCTTCACTTCCGAATCGAGCTGTCGAATTAAACCCTGCTACACCATCTGTCCAGACTGAGCCCGCTGCCTTAGGCGCGACCTCAAGTTCAGGGGTTAACCCGATTGAGTCCCACCAAATTCCCCCTCCTTTACCAGTTCAAGCAGTGAATCACGCGCGGAACGAAGACGAGGTCTCAATAGGGGATGAAGATTTGATTCACGAAGCCATGGGTCCTCAAATCCCCCCTCTCACGTTCACCGTGGATTCGGAAATCAGGACGGAAGAGGCTCCCGCAGCGGATCCCTTCAAATTTGCTTCTTCATTTTTAATGCTGTACGGTATATCTACTTTGGAAGGATTCTCAACTATTCAAAACCTGATAACCTCTATTGCTGCGCGTCTTCGATTAACGGTCAGACAAATCTTCAGACTCTCCACTGATCGCAATCAGAACTTCTGGTTTGAGATGGATTCAGTAGACCAGGCACGGCAAATGAGGACTTACATGCACCACAGGAGGGAGGGCGACAGGGAACTGCTAGTCGCTTATGCGGATTATGAAGACTACATTGGAGCCCTCACACGTTCTTCCCGTAGATGGCCGGATTCCACCACGGCCACCGAAGAACAAATGCCCTTCTCGACCCCTGAACCCACAGCTAGTTCTTCCTCTCGAGGAAGGGGTATTAGGGAACGTTGCAGGTCTCGAGACATCCGACTGCGGTCTCCTTCGACGGATTGTTACCGTGTTAGTAGGAGATCCTCTCCCCTACCTCGAAGGCGATCACCCGTGCATCCTGATTACTACAGACGACGCTATCTGCGATCTCCCTCTCCTTGTTATCGAGAATGTGCCCCTTACCGCCAATCTCGGTCTCCAGAATACCGCTCGTCCCGTCCCTCGCGAGACTCAGTTCCAGTGAACTTACAGGTAAACCAGAATAGTCCCGACTCTGCAGCCGCTTCCAACGCAAGCACAGGCGTAGGCATGCAGATTCCTCCATTACCAGTACTACCTAGTGGACCTGCCCTCGTAGGGTTACCACACAACGCCCTGCTGCCCTTTGGCGTGAATGTTGCCTTCATGTGGTCACCCTCGGGCAACACCTTCAGTCCAGTCCTCTTGCAGGGTAACGCGACTATAATACCCTTTCCTATGCCATCATCTGAGTCAACCCCTAGCGCCCTGTTACCATGGCCAGTGGCGGCGGCGTTGCCTTCAATGACCGCGCCTCCTTCCTTCACCCCTGCGCAGGTTACAGAGCCCTTAGCCTCCCAGATCTCGACCACAAGACAAACACGGACTGAGTCCCCACCTCCCTCCCCCAGGCAACCGACTCTTATGTCTTGTATGACAGAAGATCTGTCCGCCAGGTTGAGCGATGCGACGCCTTCTGACCTAGCTGCTAGGCTCTCAGACTCCACTCAATGTATGCTTGCTGATCGAATGTCAGAGGATTCACGTATGGGAAGTCCTGTCGCCTGGAGCGGTCTCATGCCTTGGGGTGGCGCAGTGCAGCCAACATGGGCCCCATTGGAGGCTCCACAGGATCCGCACCTTACTCAGGATTCAATGGACGAAGATCACGTTGATCTGGATGACGAGAAGGAACCAGACTACAAGAGGACGAAGAGAGGACGACGGAGCGGGCAGAAAATTCAGGGCTACAGGAGACGGGACAAGGAACGCGAAGAACAAAAGAGGCGCCGTCGTTGCTGACAAGGCTTACCACTGGGGTCGATGCTCCAATCTCACGGGGGGGCTTTGTGATACCGTAGTACTACTCTATCTTGCGTGACATAGAAGCATCGTATTTACAATTGTTTGTCTTTTTGTTGATATTGTCGTGCTAAGGCAGCTTAATATACTTACTTGCAAACTTTCACATTAACTAACATGTGGAGCGAGTCACACACTTCGTATGCAGCTAGGCATCCTTCTGCCTCCCCTCCGGGATACCAGAACCCTGCGCTGGGTGACAGCGTCCCCAGTCCTGGGTCACTGGACCACGGAGGCGCGGCCACGATGTCCGTGACCGCTCCATGTGCTCTCTCTCACGTTCCCCGCATCTTCTCCGCCTCCATCACTCGTCTACGCCTTCGTCGAGGAGCCAAGGACATTCGTGCGGTTTCACACAATAGCTCCTAGGTACAATACTTACATTCTCCCTTGGCAGCTCCTCCTTTCTTAATTTGTCTTACATCCGGACATTATATACAATCACTATGTAATGAAGGGAAAGAGACAACAAAACGCGCCTTCCTTCGCATAGTTCCCCAGACTTTAGGGGAGGTTGACACATGTCACGTGAAGGTTGCATGCCTCCCCTAAAGTTTCGAGGAATGACTTGGAAACAATAGCGCTTGATGTGCCTTTTCCGAAACCACTCACACGTAGATACCTTTTGTAAAGTAGAATATGCATCTTAACCAAATTAGAGGGCGCTTTACGACCAGGACCGAATGGGATTACCATCACGCCCCAATATCGCAGAACAAAAGGTGGTCGAAGGGACTCTGAGATGCATGTCTGGGTAAGCTGGTAAAGATACCAGTTTTTATTTTCAATGCTTCGACATAAATACTGTGAGTCGACCGCAATCCAAAATCAAGAAGCCGTTTAGCACCCACTGACTTACGATATTCAATCCCCTACATTCTCATCGATGTTTCAATACGCCATCCAAAGCGCCTTCAACCTTTCAGCTCATATGTCATCTTTACCAACTGGTTTGGTTAAGGGGGTAAGCGAGTTCTATGCTTTGTTACTCAGATTAACTCATTGTTAAATTCAAAGATATCAGGTTCAATTGCAACTCTGTTTAAACCAGTCAATCAAGAAAGAAAACGGCTTTGCGACGAGGTGAATGACGTGTGGGGGTCACCCAAGCGACAAAAAGTCGTGAGTAGTTGTGCTTGAATCCCATCGACTTTCCCCGTTGATTTCTTCAATTATTTCAGGACGTATTTTCCAGATTCTGCACGCCAGAGATGAAAGAAATGACCCAACACACCGTGGTCTTGATGGACTTCCCTGACGAAATCATTCTCCTCATCTTGTGAGACGTGACTCTGCGAGAAGCCTTGCCGCTACTGCAGTGCAACTGGTGATTACGCCACCCTTGGCTGTAGCTCTATGCCTTATTTCCTGGGATAATGCAGTTTTCTCTATTACACAGGGGATGGGTGTATCCAGGCTGGTCTGGGATGTGGATTGATCCAGGAAGCCCTCCACAGTATAATTTGGGGTATCCATAATTATCCATTGATGTTCTGTATTTGTTTTTTTAGCTAATATGTCAATATCTGCAAACAAACCTCTGTTTTGGGCTCAGCGGTGATATTTTTGCTTCTGCATATGTTTCTCCCACTTAAAAGCCTTGCAAATCATTCCAAATATATCCTGTGTTTTATTTACATTTAGTGGAATTGGTTCCTCATGCACCCAAATGTCAGAAATGGATGGATTGGGTCAACTGCCTTTGGATGACCTTTGGGGATTGGTGCTTCTGCACAACAAATGTAAATAGTTCCAAAAGCTTATTCTGAGGAGATCCTTTGTACCCTACAGCTTTGTTCGTCATAGAAACAACATATGAAACTTGACCATATATATATATTATAATGTTCTGATCATGACAATCCTATATAGTTTCCCTCTGTCAAATCTGACCGGAATAAGCTGGATTGGACAAACCCTTTTTGGATGTCGTTGGAGCCTTAGACGCTGTCGGTACACAAAGGTAAACAACATTGAAATCGGCTTGAAAAAAGGGTAGCAGCTGCTCTATGATACGACATACAGGGCAAGAAAAACAATAGAAATGATGTACTATGGAATCTGAATGTACAGTTTTGAAAAAAAAAACAGGGACGCGGCTCTCAACGCCCTGACGAAAAAAAAGAATATCTGCGGCGATTCAGCATACCCTCGGGTCATCTATACCCTTACCGACATGTTGTCCTGCATCGTAGTCTTGTCATTGGCGTCCTGCATCGTCAACGTGTTGTTGTCATCCTGGGGATTGTAGTGCCGTCGTCATCGTTTTCTCGTTGGGGAGGGAGTGGGGGACTGATGGAAAGGGGAGGGGATAGAGGGGACTGATGGAGTGGGGAGAGAGCAGTTGGGACTGATGGAGGGAGAGGGAGTGCTGAGATTGGGGCTAAGGCTGGGCACATTGTTGTCGCCTCGTCGATGGGGCTGGGCGTCGTGCGTCGCTGACGGAGACGTGGATATGGAGGCTACGTTCATCCCTCTATTGACTGATCAAAAGGGCCGAGACAACGAGAATACATTAGAGAAATACCAGCAAGGGGGGGGCTGGGTCAGTCATTATCGCCTCGCCGACGTCGTTGTCAAGGGCGAAGGAAGACGTGCCTCCATCGGGCAAGTCATCCTTGTAGCGTATCCGCACCAGCTTCATCAGAAAGCGACGCGTGTCCTTGTTCACTCGTTGTCGCGTGTCCTGGTTCACTCGTCATCGCGTGCCCTGGTCGTGTTCTCGTCTCACGTTGCCGTTGGGCCGTGGTCGTGCATCGTCGTCGTCTCCGATGGGAATGCGCATCGTGTGTCGTCGTCGTCCCGCGTGCTGGTTGTGTTTTCATTCCACGTTGTCGTTGGGCCGTCGTCGTGCATCGTTGTCGTCTCCGATGGGAATGAATGGGTGTCGTCATTGTCCGCTCGTCGTCCCATGCTGTTTGTGTCTCGTCGTCCCACGCTGTTCGTGTCTTCGTTCCACATCGTCGTTGGGTCGTCGTGGTGCCGTATCGTTGTCGTTTGGTCGTACTCGTCCCGTGTCGTCACCGCGTTGTCGTCCTGTGGCCTCGTTGTCATCCTGTGAAGTCATCCTGTGGTGTTGTCTCAGAAAGGTGGTTGGGAGGAATGAGGAATGGGAAGTACTTACCACTTACCGTGTCCGAAATCAAGGTGCTGGGTGCTCGTCATCCGTTGCCGTTCGAGTGGTAGTGGGCGAGCGACTTGGTGTTTGCCAAGTCGTTGCTGTGGTTGTTGTGAGCGATAGATGCAGTTCATCGAGCGGCGCTAGATCGCTGTCAAGCGGAAGGCGTGATGGAGTGGCATAGAGTCGACGTACCAGTTGATTGTCAAGCGGAAGGCACAATGGGGAGTGGCAGAGACGTTGACGTGGCTGGTTGAGCAGCCATCAACAGCGCTCGGAAAGTGCCGAGCGCTGAAGGAGCACTGCGCGCACTCATTCGCGCACTCGTTATTGAGGGAAAAAAATACAGAAAAATGCATTTGAAGGTCCTAAGGAATAGCACTAACATTTAAGATAGGTAGCTCTATGTATTTACCAGGCAGGGAGTAAAAGTCAGAGGAATTTCAATCTACAGCTGAGTTTCCGGCACTTTCAATTGCTTTACCATGACCCAGCTACACCTATCCCATTGCCTGTATCCCCACAATCCTCTCATTTCCATGAAAATTTGTGGGTTCATTCATTTTTTCATCCTGAATACTTCTATGTAAATTTCATGGCCATAGGGTAGTTTCAGTGGACACAGTATAGTTTAAGTCAGAAGAAATACACTCTATTCAATCACTTTCACCACAAATCCTTCATTATCAAACTGAATATAGTCCTGACAAAGTTTATATGAACATCCACCTTTAGTTGGGAGGATATAACTCTGATTCCCTCAAAATGAGGCAAGCAGAGCAAGATTTCCTGACACAATTCTATGTTTTGAAACCCTCCTAAAATTTTGAAAGTTGGAACAAGACTTTCAGATGTGTTCTTTCACTCAAAATTTGATACTGCCTGTCCCAATTTCTTTTAATTATGCTCTGGATGCTGGTGGGATATAGCTGGCATGTATTAGTTTAAAACTTGCTGGAATGATATGTTTTTAACCTTTAAAACACTGAGATACCCCTTTCTCTACAACATTCAGTAAACTTCTGATAATAGGATAAGTCCAAAGTTGTAAATTAAACATCCTGAGATATATTACCATTCTCAGTATAGTTTTCCCTTCCTCACCTTGCTGAATTTCAGTTGTTCTCGTTTGACAAGTTTGCATCTGTTTGTCAATAGCTTCAGACACGTCATCCAAGTTCGCTACGTCGCATCCATCCACTTGGGAGAGCGCCATGGATGCGAAAAATGAATAGTTGGACTGTGTTCTACTTTCAGAGTGCTAAAATGTCTAAATTTCATTAAATACATGTGTAAGGGATGAATAACCGTGCTTTTTGAATCTGTGCACTTGGAGGGCAACTCTTTGTACTTGTGTGGCAACGCCTTCGGGAACGTCATCCAACTGGAACCTGAGCCATCCATCCGAAAAGCTGCTGAATTGAAGTACAAAATACATACTATATGATATAAACCAGTTGCAATAAAGAGATATGAAGTCAATTCCATCAACAATTTGAATGACACCCTCTAAAATGCACTCTCATGGTTTTCCTCTCGGAAACTACCATTGTTGATGATTGTTTGTTACCTTGAAGCCCCGAACAACAAAAGGTCATCTGGAACATGACTTGCACATCCATCATCTCCGCACCTCTGATTGAGGCGGAAATTTTTTCAAAAAATCGGAAATATATTTCTACATTACTTGGCAGCTCTGAGTGGCTGTAACACAAGATTTGAAGAAGAAAAATGAGAATTATCACATTTGGAATAGTCTGGTGAAATGCAGCTTTTGCAGAAGGATTTTGATGTGGAGAAAACATATGTGGATGCTCTTTTGGCCAGGAAAACATACACAGAACACAGACAACATACAACCTATCATTACAGATCCAGAATGTCCTGTTTCTGTGAATTTTCAATCATAAAACATATCTGAGCTATATTTAGACTTGTAATAAATCACAAACATTCTGGATCTCAATAAAAAACATATTTGGATGCTCTTTGGGAAAACAAAACATTCACAGAATACAGGAAAACATACCAGTCCCAATGCTGATCCAGGATGTACCATTTATGAGAATTTTAAAACATATCTGAGCTATATTTAGATTTGAAACATACTGGATCCTGAGAAAAAACATATCTGGATGCTCTTTGGGAAAAGAAAACATACACAGAATATAGGAAAATATACCAGTCATCAATGATGATCCCAGGATGTACCATTTACGAGAATTTTCAATCATAAAACATATCTGAACTATATTTAGATTTGTTAGAAATGAGAAACAAACTGAGGCTAAAAATAGATGCTATAAAACCATATTCTTTCATAAAACCTATTCTAGGGGTATATTTTATTATAGGTTGTATCTTTTCTAGAACCATTTTTGGAATTAAAAAGGGTGTGGACAAAAGTTGCTTTTGGCCAGCTGGGCAGATCCATGCTCTGTGTAATAGGCAAAATTGGATTAATCCACCACATTTTGGTCAATTCTTACAGCCTGGGCTGTCTCTTGATCTGTTACTTGGAGTCTCATGAAGTGTGTGTTTCTTCCACCAGTTTCAAAGATTTAATGATGACCTTTCATTAGACTTAGCTACAAGATTGAGCCTTGGGCCCTGCAATGGAGATGTCAACTCCCTACTCGAATGTAAGTTCAGCCGGTACCCTCCCTTCGTTTTGATTTTGTAACTTCTCCGCAGTGGCCACGCGGTTGTCGCGGCCGACAATCGGTCTCTCATTGTGTCTAATTTAGTTGATGGGGTCGATGTTTACTCAATCCCACCACTTCGCCCAACAAGATCTTTTCAACACCCAATCCATACCAACATCCCCCTAGTTGTCGCTTCAGCTCTGGGAGGTGTTTTAATTATGGTTGGTAGTGATGACGGCTCCCCTTGACTCTTCAACATCAATACCGGCTTGTTCTGTGCTGCGCTCTGTCATGCACCATGTACGTCGGTTGTGTCTTACTCTCAAGCGCTATTTTCTGAAACTATCATTCTTCAGCGGGCCTGGTTCAGATTGTCGATGTTAGTTGATCAAGATCAGAAATTGGTTTTATGCTAAACGATCGATGATAGGCTCACTCCATTGGAAATCATTGTCTTTTGGCCACAGGTTCAACAGATATCAACGTCGACATTAAGATTTGGCGCACAGTTGCGGTATGTCTGTTCATCAGCTTTTTGATTCAATAACATTTATTTTTGTTTTATCTAGCCTGACGAAGAACAGGGTGTAGAACGCCCGGTTCCACCGCCTCGATTAACGTCTATTGGGCTATGGCAGTTTATCTTAATTATTATCCTGTCCTTGTTCATGCAGGTTCTCATAGCTACTATTTCGAAGGACACACTATCTAAATATGTAACCCAATTGTTACCGCATATTCCTAGAGGTTTGTAGTCTTAGGTTGAGTGGAGAATTGCGAAGGTCAACATCACGTGACCTTTTGTGAACCTGCCCTCAACACTGATGCCTCAAACCCTGATCGCTTGTTTTCTGTTTTCTTTTTCTCAAACTCATTAGCACAAGTCGCAAGTTGTTATGTCTATAGTAGTAGGTACTAACAGTTGTGCTCCCAATTTAGTCTTACTAGAATCAAATCAGAGCTCTTCGTCCCAAAGTCAAGGCAAAAAACGCGTGCGCGACGTTTGTATCATACTGAGATGCCAAGGAATCCTAACATTTATCGTCTCTCCAGGACCCGGAATCGCACATGAACCGCTTTGTCGATGTGGAGGCCGTAGAGACGGACGCCGAGGAATGTGAAGATGAATTAGATGGTAGTTTGGGTGCGTGTGCATCCAATCTTTTCGTTTTGAGTCTCAGGCACTTATGTAGACTCGTTGATCGACGATAATGAGTCGGAGTCTGAGGATGCCGGTGATTCGCTGATCACCCATACCCTGTTGGCGAAGGTGTTTCGTGAAGACGAGTCTGGAGTGGGCTCAAAATGGCATTCATTCGTTCAGCGTGCTCACGAACGTGCATCAACCTCTACGCCTATCGCAGTAGGGTGATCTTCTCCTGAACCCAGGGCAATTCACGATAACGATAATTTGTGGGAGGTACCATGCAAAGTGCGTAATTCTTTTATACAGCGCGGACGAGTTACAAGCGCGTCAGCAGGTCGGTTACGAGGAAATGACTGTGTTCAACATCACGAAGTGGGTGCTAAATGTCGAAATCCCTGCGATAGGAGCATTATCCACATTTGGATGTGCGACCCTTCCTGGGCGAGTTTTCATTGAAGCGCCTTCAATAGAGGATGCCAAGAGAATGCTCACTCATGTCCCCCATGTTACTCCGAACAAAACAAAACCCGTTCCTGGTGATAACTACCTGAAGTGCTTGACCGAAGGGAACACCTACACTCCAATGCTCCATCATTGGGTCAGATTGCGGCGTCCGAGACTATACAAAGGCGATATCGCCCTGATAAGATATGTTGACGAGTGGTCTCTCCTGATCGACGTTGCTGTTGTCCCTCGGCACAACTTTACTGAAAACAAGAAAACCTCTGGACGCCCACCACAGAAGTTAATGAATGCATTTGAAGTGAGACACCTTCTCGGTCCTAGCAACGTTTCTGCAAGAAATTGGCGGTTCCAGATCACGGACCCAAGAGGTCGCGAACAAGTATATTGCGAATGTGGTCACCTACTACTCCACGAACTCGACACAAACTCTTACATCCCAGCGGAGGCAATGGACTGGTAGCTACCACTTACATCATGTACTCCTGAGCTGTACCATAGAAGTTCCTGGTTAGCTACCGTGAATGAAATGAAATGAATTTTCATTCATTCATGGCACCTGTTTCATTCTAGATAATTTATTCTGTTTCATTCATTCCTGGCGACTGTTTCATTTTTTTATTTCATTCCACCATGGCAACTGTTTCATTCCTTGCTTCATTCTTCGCAGGTGCCTATTTCATTGTTAGAGCTGTGAAAATGATTATGTAATTGATACAAAATATTTAAGTGCCTTATTTGGCAACAGCATGCCTATCTTGTTGTGTATTTGAGCCTCAAATGCAAAAGTACCCCCATATAGCCTCCCACACCACTGCAGTAGGGCACAACACATATCAGGTATAATTGTATATTATTTCCTTATTTAGATGTGTATTAAAACATCGAAATTGTTGCCTGAAAGAATGAAACAAAAATGAAATAACTGCCTGGAAAGAATGAAATAAAAATTCCATGGCAATGAATGAAAAAAAAAAAATGAAACAGTCGCCAGGAATGAATGAAACAGAAGAATGAAGCAAAAAATGAAACAGTTGCCATGGTGGAATGAAATAAAAAAATGAAACAGTCGCCAGGAATGAATGAAACAGAATAAATTTCATTCTTGTCAGTAGAAATGAAGAAAAAAATGAAATGAAATGAAAAGTATTTCATTCTCCACGGCAATGAATTAGAATGACTTGGAATGAAACAGTTGCCGTGAATGAATGAAAATTCATTTCATTTCATTCACGGTAGCTAAGCAGGAACTTCTATGGTACATGCCAGGTTTTACATGATGTAAATGGCAGCTACTAGTGGGCAATGCCCACCATCGCTGAACTGGAGATGTTCAAGCCTTCTTACGATGTTCCAGAGAAAGTTCTGACTAAAACTCAGGACAGAATCATGCTAGAGTGTCTCCGGTTCGGAGATCAGGTTAAGATTCTCATTGGAGAGTATCAGGGATTATTGGGAGAAGTCGAAGCAATTGACGGCTTGGAAGTTCAGGTCACTATACCCACACAGGGCATCACTCAGGGGATTTTGATGCCCTATCTACGAAGAAACTTCCAGATTGGGGATGAGGTCCAGATTATGACAGACCCGAATCCCGGGTTTATAGGATGGGTGACGGCTGTTGAATCTGGAATTGAAGGTGATTCAAAAATTTCCGTTGTTAACATTTTGCAGGAGAAAGAGGTAATGTTTACGGGTCGAGAGGTCCTTACTTGTAGCTTACCCTGTTTAGGTTAGGACATTGTGTTCAAAGGTCAAATTTTATTCCTCGCCATTTGTGTGGACAACAATACGTCCAATACCGCCCCCACCCCCAAACAGGCAGTACACAATCGTCAAAACGATCAACAAAAAAAGGAAGCAGGATCCCGATGAAGGCCGGAAAGTCAGAATAAACGAAAATCCCAACCGCCGATATGAAGGCAAAGAAGTAGGTGTGGTTCACAGGAATTTTAAAGGTTACCACGGAAGAATCAAATCTACGACCCCGCAAGGAGACGCACAGGTTGAGCTGAATGCTACAGCTGTGTCCAGAATGAGAGTTGAATGTTTTCCTCTCATCCATTTACGCATTCTGTAAGTTCATCTTTCATTTTGACTCAATTGACTCATAGCTTTCGCAGCCAGAAAAACGATATGCTTTCGGGGCCGCTCTCTGAATTTCGCAACATCTCCCAATTGACAGCTCCCACCGTAAAAGAGGCAGGACCATCATCTCTCATATGCTCGACTCCTCTTCCACTCCCCACAGATATACCAGGAAGTCCAGCATGGGACCCTTCGTCAAGAACACCTTGGCAAAACGAGGATGAGGGGGACGAAACACCGCCAGAGGCAGTTCCGTATTGGTTGGCCGATGAAACTTTCAAAAAGTACAAATTCAGATTGATAGTACATGATCCATCAAAACGGTATGAAGGGGGGATTTACCATGGCAAGTATGCGCAATTCTTGTCCGCAATTGGTGGTAGTATTGCGAAGGTCTCAATCAACTTCAAAACCCCAGAAATACCATTACAATATCTGCTGCCCCTCCATCCAACGATGGAGGGGGAACTCGTTGTGCCACTTAGCGGTCAGCTTCTGAAGGTCGCGAAATACAAGAATGGTCGATGTGCTTTGAAAGATCCAACAAAACCACTTCCGCGGCTCAAAAATTATGAACCACCTACCATGCAATCTGACCAGTTAGCCTCGGTGACGGGGATGATTTAGGGAATTCCTAAGTGTTGGAATGATCGTTTCTTATGCTTTTTTGATCGAAGTTCGCCCCTTGGCTCATAAATTCAATCTACTCTGTATATATTCTATCTCAACAAAATTTAGTGCATTCCGGATACTCGTTCAATTGCAGGTGCAACACCTAGTTCTCCCCGAATTCCCGTGAGCGGGAGTGTGTGTTTGTGTGATTTGGCGTCTATTGGCCTGAACTATAACAAGACAATCATCGCCTGTGTAAAATAAATTAGATTGGATACGCTGCTAAGATCGACGCAAGCTCACCTCTGCTGAGAAGCCTTGAGCCATCTTGGCTTATTTGGAGGGTATTGATCGCATTAGTGTGGCGAGTGAGTGTTTGCTTGCACTTAAACTAAGATCGTATGAGAACGGCCATTGCGATGCATGTTCTGAGTACTTACCGTAGGGATGGTGGTTGAATTCATCGTAGGCAGGTATAGAGGATACCTATCATCCCGTCAGTTATAGACCACAAAGAACAAAAAAGGTGGCCAATTGTCTCCTGTTCCTCATTCCTGCATTCCAATTATCTTTCTTTTTGTTTTTTTACGATTCTCTTTCTTCTTGTTCTTTATTTCGTTTCCTACGCTTACTTCTTACAGCTAAGGTAAAGTTCTACTATGAATGTATCTATGATGAGTGGGAGTGAGCGGGAGAGTGTGTTTGTGTGGTTTGGCGTCTATTGGCTTGAGTGACTTTAGGGGAGCCTTACAAGGATCACGTGAAAAGATGTGAGGCTGCCCTAAGGTAGCCGTTGTCAAAACCAACTCAGTGCGCTTGCTGTTGCCTTTTTTCCTCCCACAACCACTCACTCGCCATGACACTGAGGAATCAATTGTTTGTAGTCCATATGTAGTTTCAGAACGAATATACAATAGATGGAACAAAGCTGTAGGGTACAAAGGATCTCCTCAGAATAAGCTTTTGGAACTATTTACATTTGTTGTGCAGAAGCACCAATCCCCAAAGGTCATCCAAAGGCAGTTGACCCAATCCATCCATTTCTGACATTTGGGTGCATGAGGAACCAATTCCACTAAATGTAAATAAAACACAGGATATATTTGGAATGATTTGCAAGGCTTTTAAGTGGGAGAAACATATGCAGAAGCAAAAATATCACCGCTGAGCCCAAAACAGAGGTTTGTTTGCAGATATTGACATATTAGCTAAAAAAACAAATACAGAACATCAATGGATAATTATGGATACCCCAATTCACGAATTCACAGGACAAGATGATGACGTGGAAGCCAATTGGCGGGACTTCATTCAACGTGCTCAAATACAAGGAACCAGTGTCCATGATGTCTTGGACTATGATGGCCCACAAACAGAGGATTACTCTTTATGAGGTCGGATGCCAGGTACGAACTGTTATAAGCAGGTTTTGTTTACTGGCTGACATGCAGAACCAAGCCAGGGATGGAGGAGACGATGGTACTATGAATACACAAAATTTTCATGTGCTGGGGTAATGTCCGTCCTTTGGTTCAGACGGCAGTGGCACTTAGGTTGCATCCAGGGCGGGTGTTCATTGAATCCACATCTTACAAGGTCATGAACGAGACCATACACAGACTTGACAATCTCAAAACAGGTGTTGTCAGGGCTTTAAAGGTGGATGAAGCACAAGCATGTTTGGTTGGCAGTCCAATTTACACACCTTCCATTGGAACTTGGATCAGAGTTCAAAAAGGAACCTATCCAGGAGATGTTGGATATATTCGCCATGTTGATCCCAGATCTCTACATGCAGATATCATTGTGGTTCCTTGGATGAACTTCGATACTGCCAGTAAACAGAAACGCAGCAGCAGCGGGCAACCACGGTGACAACTGTTTGATCCTGAAGCGGTCAGGAAAAGATGGGAGCCAAAAGCTTCGAAAAATGAAACAGTACCTGGTTTTCCCATAATAATGAGAGTCTGAGACCCACACTGCTGATGGATATCATCTGTGGAACGATGTTGACTCTGATTTCATAATCCACTCATCTTGCTTACCATTGAGGAGTGAATTGCACGACTTTGATGGATGCACTGACATTCCCTTTGCAATCTATAATGCCACATGTCACCATATTGCAGCAATGACCATCTGTTCAGGAGACCACATGTTGGTTGTAGATGGCAGGTGCAAAGGTTTGGAGGGGAATGTCTTCTAGATTCAAGATGGGGAGGCAGAAATATTCATACCTTCCCAGGATCTGTTACATGTTGTGTGCTTGACAGAGCTTCGACAAGAATTCCAAGTTGGAGACAATGCCAGGGTGTTGTTCGGGCCTCATGCTGGAACAGTGGGATTCATTCTCAATTCACTGAACAATGTGTTGACCCTCTGCAACCAAGAAATTTCAACAGAGGTAACAGATTTCATTGGTTTCCAAAAAAAAGAAATACTCAACTGCAATTATAGATGACAGTTCCCATATCTGATGCTGAGTTTTTCCATGCACCTATGACCTGTGTGGTACCCATGTGCCAAAAACGGTGTGGAAAGAGTATGAGGTGATAGAAAGTGGTGTATGCAAACAAGTAAGGGAGTTTGTCAATCTGAAGGACAATCCAATCATGCATCACAAAGGAAAGCAAATCATCGTTCTGAGGAACAATTTCAAGGGTTACCTTGGCCAGATCGTATCCACATAAGGACTAGCATGGTTTAGGTAATACCGCGGAAATTTCCATACTTTAGTTACCGGTAACATTCGGTACGAAACCATGGAATTTCCATAAATTCCACGGTTTTCCGGAACTGCCAAGCCGCTAAATGAGTTTAATAGGGTTACAAAGCGTGACAAGTTAAAATAAATAACTGTATACAAATTTATTAATGATCAAGATGCATTTCATCATTTCGCCTATGCTTGCATGATATTTGGAAAAAGTTCAAGGTTATATTGACTCCAAATACTGCAGAGAATAAAACCAAATTTATTGGCATTTTTCTACCTGCTGTACATTGAAATCAGGCTCTGTTTCATGAGATTTGAGTTTTTGGCTTGAGGGATCAGCCAGGTTTGCACGAAGTTTGGGGCCTAGGCCTAATTACAATAATAAAAATAAGAGTAAAATATGTCTAAATGACAATTAAGAGTATATTGTTCCTCCAGAACAGAAAAAAAGTATAAATTACAGAGTGACATTATGATATTTGAGCTGTGAAGTCAGAACGGCATAAAAGGCTCGGTTGTACCGGTAACCGCAGTAACCGTACTGTACCATACCATATTTGGTAAAACCATGGTTTTTTTACCGGTTGTTACCATGCTAGTCCCTATATCCACACACATTGATGATACTGTGGTGGTGGAACTTGATGCCACCTTGCAAAAGAAGCAATTCAAATTGACGGAACTGTCTATTTCATAAGGGCTTAAACAACCACATGATTTCTACTGAATCAAAACACGTAGTAATGAGGAAATACCCATAAAGGCAATACAACATGAAAAAAGAAGACCTCTGTCACAGACCTTCCCATGGCATGCTCCTTCAGAAAGTTCTATGCCGGGAACTCCTATGCTGTCCATTCAAGGCATACCCCCAAGCCCAGCATGGGATCCTGCATCGGAATTACAGAACATGATGAAGGTATGTGTACATTTCGGAACTTCTTTCATAACAAGGTAATCGAAGAGTTTAGGAGCAGTGTGTTACTGGTTAGCAGATGAGTGATTGGCAACAAGAAGAATCTGTCTCAAACTAAGGAGCTCTGTGCTATCCAAGTACACGGCTTATCAAGACAGGTTGCTTGAATTCTTGAGACATGAAGGTAACACCACAGTGGTTAGATTCAATCATGACAGCAAGAACATCCCAATGCAATATTTGGTACCAGTGCACCCTGATATGGATTGTCTTTTGGTAACACTGATGAGAGGAGAATTAATGGGGAAGGTTTACAGGGTCATATCACACGAACCAACACAGTGCAAAATCAGAGACATTACCATAGAACCTGTATGCAAGAAGGACAATTTCTTCATGCTCACGGATGAACTTGTGCATGTGTACAGTTAGATCATGACATAAGGAATTACACCGTCCTAATGTTGAATGACCAGTATTTTGATTTTGGGTAGCCAGACCCTGTGTCGAATGGACATAGGACATACAGTCATCACCTGCTCTCCACTGAATACACGCGGCCTTGAACAGGTCCGTGTTGAGGGTATTCCAGCCTGGGATGACATCACCTTGCTTGTCAAGGTCTCCCAGGGTCATAAATACCAAACAGGTACAAACAAACTACCCAGCGGCCATGGGGGTCTTTTCTTGCATATCGCGCACGCGAGCAAGCAAGCATGAACAAACAAACTTTCCAGGGGCCATCGGGCTCTTTTCTTGCATATCGAGCGGGCAAGCATGTACAAACTTTCTACGGATGCATATGGCGCACGCGAGCGAGCAAACCGGTGCAAACAACTGGTCTTTTCAAAACATGATATCGTCGTCTCTTTCTTAGCGCCAGCTCCAATGTTTATATACATAACTATGTAGCGCTATAGCTCTTGAACACTGTTTCCTTTGTTACGAAAAAAAAAGTTGCATCATATTGGTGCAAAGCAGTGTATTTGTCAGCAAGCAAGGTGCCTGCTGCTGCTGCTAAGTGTCAGCCTCTAGTCACCTCGAATTGAGTATGTAATTAGTTGCACCAAACATCTCACTCTTCTGCAAACATGGCCCAAACACTCTCTTTGCTGCTATGAGGAGTCTGGGCGACAAGCAGTGGCTTCTAAACAAGCTATTTATTCAATCCAATGGAGTTCTTGTGAAGAAACAAAAAATCAAAGGATAAGATTCTGCTAAGATAAACAGTGGGTGATGGGAACAGCCAAAATGGGAGGACAAGCTCAATTAGTGCAATTTGGAAGTTTTTTCGTTGGGTGAAGCCAAGGGTGTATGTACTAAGAACCCTTACTAAGGGCCTGTTTGGGTCCCTGGTCTTCTCATTGGCCTCCAGCCAAAATCATGCCATTTTGAAGCCAAAGCCAAGCTGATGGCCTTGGTCATCAGAGCAGAGCCCAAGCTGTGTTCGGTGGCACTCTGCTCTGCTTTGGCCTTGCGTGATGGTGAGTGACAGCTTGGTATCCTTCAATATTTACAAAACATTATCTCTTGATGTATATTCTCTATTCCATTGTTCTTTCCATGAGCTTTCCCATAAATAATACAACCTTCCACCTCCTGTGGGTAACAAAGATTTATGATCAATAAGCATGCTAAAAACATCCTGGTCAAAAGAATAGAGAGGGTTAATTAGTGGTAAGGAACACAAGGGGGCCCCAGGATGTCGACCCATGACCCAAGGTACAGTTGAGTGCAAAAAGAATGAAGGTTGGTTCATTTTTCTGGTTCTTTCTAAGAATCTATTGTACCTCAAATGTATTTGTGTATTCTTTTATATTATGTAGTTGTGTTACACTTCCCTTGGTATGGACTAATTTCAGTGAAAGCTGGAGCCTTGAGAAGGTTTTTATTCTGGAGGCCATTTTGGCATCTGAAAAAAAATGCGCTAATTGGGGAGGTAGCCAGAACATATCTCTGGTCAATATGAATAAGCCTATCAAAGAATTAGTTAAAAATACTGAGTGGTTATGCTTGTAGAGCCTCCAGAAAGTGGTCATTTTGTGCCATTTTGGTCATTTTTGGCCTGTTTTAGACAAAACAAGCCATTTTCCAAAGCCTCTACAGACATAACCGCTTAGTATTTTTGCCTGATTCTTTGATAGGCTCATTCAGGTTGACCAGAGGTATGTTCTGGCTACCTCCCCAGTTAGTGCATATATTTTTTTTCAGATGCCAAAAATGGCCTCCAGAATAAAAACCTTCTCAAGGCTCCAGCTTTCACTGAAATTAGTTTATACCAAGGGAAGTGTAACACAACTACATAATGTAAAAGAATACACAAATACATTTGAGGTACAATAGATTCTTAGAAAGAACCAGAAAAATGAACCAACCTTCATTCTTTTTGCACTTAACTGTAGGTGGGGGGGGGGGGGACCTCCAGCAGGCCTTAAAAAAATTTAGTATATAAGCTTCGAAAATCTATATTTGGGGCCCTGTAGCAATGCTAGATGCATCAGCGGCACCTCCAATGCAGTTGAACTGTTGATAACTTACCATGGAAGTCAGTGTGTAAGGGAAATGAAAAATCTGTTGTCCCTCCCACTTTTCTTGCTCAGCTTGGACTTGCATAGCAAAAGTAAATGTGAAAAGAAAGCTGGATTTGTACACCTAAAAAGGGAGCAGTGATTCATTTCAAGGTTCACGTGTTCATGGCCCATCAGCCGAAATTTTCTTCAAAGAAAAACATATTTTGGATGAAAACATACCTTATTTAGAAGGAGCAATGGGGGGGGACATCACCGACGGCTTACAAAAAAAAATCTACCCCATGTTGTTTCTGAAATCCTGGGGCCCCCTTGAAGGAACAGGCATTATATTTTGTGAGATATGCCATGTCTTTCCTTGTAATTTGAGAGAATCAAGACCGTTTTCCCTGATTTTGAGTAAATTTTTCTGAAATTTTAGACCACTTGTGCAGGTTAGAATTCATTACAGGAACTAATGTGAGGTTATCCAGGGTGTATTATCTAAGAATGCCTGTTGTGACACCGTCGTGACGAATGCGTCAAGCCTGTGGGAACTCGGCTTTGGTCTTATCAATTTGCAAGGCCAACGCCTAAGCCGACACAAGACCGGGGACCCGAACAGGCCCTAAGGTATTTATCTAATATATAAAGAGAGGACGGTTGACAGTTATTACATAATAGATCATGTAAGCAAACTCTTTGTCTTTTAGTAAGTTTTACTGAGCTGCGTCAGCGGCGTTTCCCGGGAATGTCACATGGTGTGACCACAGGCCACAGAACATTCACCCCCTTTCTCTCTCACTTCGACACCACACCACATTCTGTAATAGAAAATTTTGTATAGTGCTGCATTAATTTTTGTGAGTGTTTTTGTGGTCACACCCCTCAATTTCGCTTTTTCTGTATTGTTTTTTTACCCTCCACTTCCCTCTACCCCATTGTCAGTGTATATTTCTCCTACTTTGAGATCTGTGCAGATTAAATTTCAGGTGGATTTTGGTTGCTCAATAGATTTTTATCATTGACCTACTGGACTGTAATTTTATGGTGCATGGTATGGTACTCTGTAAGCCATAGCCAAAGGTTGAAAGACCAAAAATGTATGGCTGACTGTAGTTACAGTATAAAATGCAGGACTATATAGGTGTGGATCTAAATGAAACATTGATGATTTGGGTTAGAATTAAAAAATTTGAATGAGGGCAGTTTAACCTTGATGATTAAGATAAAATGTGTGTGTCAGAACAGGGATTGAACACAAATTGAACATATACACTGAGAGGTCCAGGGGGGTTTCCCTGGCAAGCTGGCTAAGTGCAGCAAGTGCTGTCAGATCAAAGTGTAACTTTGAGAAACTTATACACCACAACTGTTAAATTCATATAAGATAGTCCAAGGGGCTTGCCTCTGGCCAAGTGTGGTAAGTGCCACACCATAGGTGCAGGTTAAAGTGTAATTTCAAAAATTCAAAAATTATGTAAGTATCAAAACAGGGACTAAAAATGTGTACCAGAACTGAAATTAAACATGTGTACTGGGGGACAGCTTGCCGCTGGCAAGGCACAGCCAAGCGAAGTGAGTGCTGTGTCCAGGTCTAAGTCTAACATTGATGATCCAGATGAAAGATGTACACAGAACTGGGATAAAAAATGTGTATCAGAATAAAAATTAAATATGTGTACTGGAAGTGGAATTAAATATGTGCACTGGAACTGGAACAAAACATGTGTACCAGGGGTCCATGTGATAGGTGCAGAAAATGTACTGTACTAATACGACCAAGTCCTCGGGCCCTATAGGGCATGACATATTTTCACCATCTCTTCGCCGCTTCAACAGCTGATGTGATGCATGACGAAGAGTGTGATGGCTTCAGCGCTTCTGCAATTGGTTGTTGAGGATGACGTTCATGTCAACTTTTCAACAAGCCAGACCAGGCTTTCGTGCCAATGGGACAAGATGGAGTCATACTGGCAACTGAAGCAGAAGAGACTCTTATTGAAGAGGTTGAAGGCCAAGTACTCGACCCCACCACGGCCGTGGAGCAGGAAATGTAAGAAAATCAAGAACAGGTTGTACATGCAAGAAAACCTCAGATGGTGGGACAACTCCCATTAGAAAGTAGATAATATATACACCATGTCGTTTACATGCCTATGGGCGCCACAGGCGCCAGAAAAATCAGCCATTTTAGAACAGGAAAAAATGACTTCGAAAACCGGGGTGATGCATGACATCACCCTCACTTCACTTCCTTCGATGACCTCTGTGATGTGTGATGCAAAGTCATGATCGTATTAGTACAGTAACCTTGAAAAGTATGTACACCACAACTGTTAAATTTGTATCAGATAGTCCAAGGGCTTGCCTCTGGCAAGCTGGCGAAGTACAGCCACCATAGGTGCAGGTGTGTATTTTAAAAAATTCAAATCCAAATAAAATGTAAGTACCAAAACAGGGAGATATGTACCAGAACTGGAATTAAACATGCACAGTGTACTTGGGGGACAACTGCCTCTGGCAAGGCATGGCCAAGTGAAGCAAGTGCTGTACTATAAGTTCAGGTCTAAGTCTAAAGACTAACATTGATGATTCAGATGAAAGATGTCCACCAGAACTGAGACAAAAAATGTGCACCAGAATATGTGTACTGGGAAGTGGGATTAAATATGTGTAGATCAAACATGTGCACTGGAACTGGGATAAAAAATGTGTACCAAGACTGGGATTAAACATGTGTACCAGGGGGTCCAGGGGGCTTGCCCCCAGCAAGCTGTGACCAGCACCAGAGGCATGGCTGAGTGTTAGTAATAGTGAGTGCCACACCGTAGGTGTGGGTCTAAAGCTTGTAATACAGAAGCGAGCTGTTTGTTGACAAATTCAACAAAGTCAATTTGATGTGTTTCAACATGTGACTATACCATGTTTCATCTCAGCGGCCATATGCACCTTACGCGCTACTTCCACGCCCTCTTTCTCTCTGCGACTTACGGTACGACCCCCCCCCTACTTGTTCAAATAACAGCACTAACGAAGACATAAGTGCAGACTCTGAAGCCTGGTCTCAGGGGCACTGGCAGGGCTTTCATACGTCCACCCTCCTCCGCGTCGACACGAGAATTTCTTGTGCAGGCGGTGGGCCTTCGTCGGTGGGGATGTGCCGTCACCACCACTTTTCGGGACCCGCCATCAAAGGTGGCGAGCATCGGGTGATCATGGGGAGCAACGGCTAGAGCCGTTTTACACCTCCCCCTTGTAATTCCACCACAAAAATCAGGCAGACAAGTGTCCTTTCATAATAATGCTGATCATCATATTCTTTCCAACAACATTTTGTCAGTTCAGAATGACGATCGAAGCTGGACAGCTAGGACCAAACGAAATGGCTTGAAATGGCTTCACTCTCCTTTCTCTTCCCCTTCCCCTTCCTCCGTTCTTCATGTCTGATCTTTTCCAGCTGTGGTGTCTGGTGGAAGGTGACCATCCTGCTAGCAGCTTCCCCATATGGGTCAATCTTTCAATGACGGTTCACGACCTGAAGAACGCAATTTTACAGTATCTGAGAGATTTGCGACAAACCCCATCTCTGTCTCTCTATGGACTCTGCCTGTATGCCGTACGCCTAGCACCCCACAGTTTGGTACCCCCTGGGCTTGCTATTCCCTCTACCCTGCTCCATTCAATGGCGCCGCTTGAAACTTATTGGGGCTGTCCGCCTCCAGAAGACACCATCAGTATCTTCATTACGATTCCCGGCCATCCACTATTCTCTTTTTCTGTGTTTTTAGAAGGTCTAGATACCCCCTTTTTAGTGAAAACGCACCTCCACATAAAGGGACTGGATCTTGTGCAGGTCATCTTGAGCACTTTGGCGAGCATGGGGCACCGACTACCTGATTGTTTGTCATTACACGTGTGTGCATTCTCTATCTTGCCGCCACCATCCTGCTCACCTTCAACATCCAACAGTATAAATCTTTGTCGGGAGCTCTCCAGGAGCTTGAACCATCTTCAGCACTTGCGGACGTTGCTCAGTATGTGCAACACAGCGGTCTTCTGATCAGGATCCTGGGCGGGCGTCTTATTCTGAAGGTTTTGTTGGAAGGCGACAATTTGACTAGCTTCACGGTTGTGACATCGTTTATCTCGACGGTGGAATCACTCAGGAGAGAGCTTTATATTGTAATCAAACAGGTGCAACCACGCATTGAAGGAGCAGAAGACGATATGAAACTTTTTGCAGTAAGTAATCTCTTCATGACCATGTGGTTTATAACTTATCTGCTCATAATTGATGCAGGTCAACCGATCACTCGAGCGGCAGCAGCTTGATGATGCAAATCAGCCTCTTTCAAAATACTGGTGGGCTCAGCCACCTCGTGAAACGTCAAACTTGATTGTTTGTTTTCCTAGTGAGTTTCTAGTTTCTTGATCTTTCTAAAATTTATCCCCCCTTCAAAGCACTTGACCACTCTGGCCCCAGTGCAGGTAGTGCAGGTATGTAATGCTTTTGTGCCCCACTGGCCCCATGTTGACTCCTTCATCCCAGTAGCACCGCTGAAAGAAGACCATCCCCTGGCAATTCTCGCTGCTTGCAGCGAAAACGCTATCATCTACGACCAGCATCCTATATTAAGAGATGAAGATAGATTGAGGTGCAAGGTCGAGATTGAACAATGGCTCTTTCTGGAGACACCATGGCTAGAAGCACTGACGGGCATTTCACTATCTGAAATCTTGATTCTCGGAGAATACCATCTTGCGCTCGATGCAGCGCTGGAGTTTTTCCGACATGGGGCGTATTCAAGTCATCAAATAAATCCTGACTTCCATGCCAACCCATTCCAGACACACACCAGCACCAGCACCACAACTTCTAGCAATGACAGGTACACAAAACTATTCATTTTGCGAGGCCACATGGGCATCGGTACGTCCATTTTATGATCACTTTGGTTTCTTTGTGATCACTCTACTGATTTTCCCTCAGGAAAAACAATTTTTCTAGCATACGTGCTGCGCCTTCGTCTAGACGCAGGGCTCCCCACCTTGTTCATGGACCGGGCCAATAGATTTTACTTCTTCAATGAAGGGAAAGCCTTTGATTATCAGGCTGACTCGGCACAGATTCGACCAGACTCCCTTCCCCATTTTCCGGTCACGACATGGTGCCTTGTGAAGACTGGCCCTAATCTTCTAGAAGTCCCTTCCTTCCTGCAAAACCTGAATCTTTTCATTTTACAATCGGCCTCGCCTCGCCCAATTCACTACATGTGGTTGCAGCAAGGTTTGCATTCCGTAGGCTGTTGTACACAGTATATAATGCGGCCTTGGTCGTTGAAAGACCTCATATCGGCGTAAGTGAAAAACTGATGATTATGTGTTATATTGACTCATTGTGTGATATACAGGCGGCATACTCAACCCCAACTTCACACCGAACAGAATCTCCGCAACGCCCTGGATACTTTTGGACCTTCGGCTGGTATCGTATACTCCCATGCATCCAACCCATCCTTCTATGAGGGGTTTCTGAAAGAGGAAGTTCAAACTGCGACGCTTGAAGAGCTGGATGTCGCAGTTAACCAGGTCAAAGGGTTAACCCTTGAAGGCAAAATTCCCTCCTGTCTTCTGCTTCTCACCCCCGGGGAGTCTCGCAATGATCCCTGTGTTACAGTCCCAAGTCGCTTCATCACCTATCTCATGGTCAAGACGATCAAAGCTCGGAGTGCAGTGAAGGTGAACGAAATGTACCAACTCTTTCAGCGCAACCCAAAAACAAGGACACCGGCGGGCTGGATTCTGGATGCCCACTTTCTCAATACCTTTGACCAAGGGGGGCAATGGAAGATAAGGCGGCTAACGCAGACACGGCACCAGAAAAATGTGCATGCAAAGGTCCCAACTGGACATGAACATGTTGTTATCCGTTACCTCCGAGTCGGCTATGGAGGACAACCGTCTTCTCAATTGATGATAACTGCTTAAGTTCCAGAACAACCTTCGAACCACCTGACTGCCACATGTACCTGCCTTCGACGCCACGCCAATTGAGCGATGGGGTATACTGTCCTTCCATCGACTCAGGCCCAACATTTGATGGGTTCTTCTACAATAAGGCTACCAACACCGCCATCATGCTGCAAGCGACAGTAGGAGAGACGCATTCAGTGAAGAAGAAAGGTATAGAGTGGCTACAAGAACAAGCGGCCAGAAAGTTAAAGCTTGTCTATCTGGCCGTTGTCAATGCTGAAGAATCGGATCAAACGCACACCATCATTTTTCCGAAAGAATTATCAAACTTGGTGCCAGAGAAGTATTTCATTGTACTGCCAGGGTTGCTAGGTGGGAGACAACTAGGCGTGTCTGGTGCTGGTACATTAGATTATGAGTCTTAACAGATAATCTGGATCGTATATGTTTTTGTTTGTCTGCAACATGTCACCTAGCAGGGTTCTAAGTTGCCACTGGTGACGGCGTCCCAACTGTACTACTACAGCTAAGCAAGCCATTTCTTGAGAGATGATCCACCATGATAGACAGTTATAAAATCGCTAACGATGCACTTCGAATTGGCGGGACAGAATAAGAAGGTCATCCCGAGTGAGTGACTTCAAAGTTTTTCAGTCATGAAGCACTTATTACATTTACGACAAAGAAAATGGACAGAAATTTAAAGACACAGTGAATGAGAAATACACAGAAAACAATCTAGCAGGAATGACTGGTGATGCCAGGCTAGCATAACGGTTAAGCTGAGATGCAGCAGGGCTTTAGTGCAGGTAAGTACAGTCAGCCCTAGCTGTAAGAATTGACCAAATCCCTATGGACTTGAGCACAAGATGCTATTGCATAGGGCCTGCATTCAACCACTTTCCAAAAAGCAAGAATGTTCCACACTCAATTTTCTCATAATAAATGCCCGGAATTTTCGAAAAAAACTGTTCTGTTTTGATTCCATGTGGATAAAATAACCCTAGGTTGGGTTTTATATGTATTTCATGTTGGAGAAATGTTTTCCATAGGGTTTAGCCATCAATACATCATTCCATGTGGCTATTTTTAGTTTCCTCAGCTTCTTTGACCAAAATGATTCCTTGGAAACCATTTCCATCATCCGAAACCATGCATATATGTTCTCTGCTTGAATTTGCCATCAATACATGTTTTGAGATGTTTTGCTGCCTTTGTTTTTGGCATTTTGCCACCTCTATTTTTGGCCTGCATTCCATCATCCCATCAATTGTCCTCCCCACCCATCAAAATCATGGATACATCTGTCAGAATCCCTCCAGATATGTCTTCCTCATCTATCCTTCCATATTTCTGTATTTTCTGCCCTCATATGTCTTTTTTTTTTTGGTATGTCACTATTTTATTTTTTTATAAACCATTCTACTAAATTCCTTTACCATCCCCGATGTCTTTTTTTTGTTTCACTTTCGTGCCTTTGTCCCCCATTTCAGCGGACATTCCAATGGGTAGTTAGCGCACAACGTGGTATAGTATGGCAACGAAGCGATGCGAAATGACGAGTAAGTACACGAACGAAACGACGAGTATCAACATCACGTGCATGAGGAACCACGCCAAATGCTGAAGTTCATTTGGACGAACTGGCGCCGGGCGGACGAGTTTCATACCAAGCATAGTATGGCAACGAAGCGACGCGAACGACGAGTCTACACGAACGAAACGACAAGTCTCAACGTCACGTGCACGAGCAACCACGCCAAACGCTGAAGTTCGTTTGGACGAACTGGCGCCGGGCATATGGGTTTCATACCAAGAACAATAAATATATAAGTACAACAAGAAAGACAAGATAAGTAACAACAAGAAAGACAAGATAAAGTACGCAGAAATTTAACAAGCTAAGTACACCAGAGAAAATTTAGCACATGAAATTTAGTTACAAGAGATTCAGTACGCGAGAGTCCAAGAAATACAGGAGTGCCCAAAGACACGAGATATGAAAGAATATGAGAGTCCAAATAACTCAACGATAGTGCAAGTATGCGTGCCCAAAAAAATATGTAAGTCCGACGATGTTCATGAGAAAGCGACGCAACGAAGGAAGGTAGGTCGTCGAAAGATCCAAACGGGCCTAGCGTTTACCTAGCGTCGACATGACCTTGATGGCTTAGAAGTTGGAGCAGGCGGCGTGCTACAGGAAGGATATTATGACCAAGGGATGCTGATTTCTGAAAACGAACTTACTGGACACCCAATAGCCCGTCGAGCACCCACCCCACGTCTTCAACGGCGGCCATCCAGCTCGAATCTTCAATTGGTGGCTTCGTAGATGCTGCACCCCACCACAAGAGAGTCGCCAGAACGGAGAAGAATGCATTGCGGCCGTGTTTGTTGATTGTGGACCAATCGTGACCACCCATCGAGACTGGGCGATGAGTTCGATCGAGCAGGCCTTCCACCTCAGACACAGCCCTCCATGTTGGTTGTAAACCCTTCCACCACCTCCACCAACTGTCTTTGAAGTCTGCGATGTTTGAGATCTTGGGTTGAATCGCGCGTCCTCGAGAAATCCAATAATGGACCTCCGGCGGTCTGTTGTCCGACCCGAATCCCGCTGAGCGTCCACCTGGTGTGAATGCGGTGCGCTTCTCAAGCTCCGTGAATTTATTGATGAGCGACGTATACTCTCGGCCTAAATCCTGGCTGGAAAGGAGTCGGTGGGCATCTGTGAACCAAGAAGGCCAAGAATCATCCTGTGCACTGATAACAGACAAGGGGCTCTCGTCAGATGAAGGCGGTGGTGGAGGATTAGTGGCCAATACCGAGCCACTGACCATGGAGGGAGGGGGGGCCGAGATGACGAGGGGATCGACTGGGAGGGATGGCAAGGAATGAGGGGTCGGCGGAGATGGCAAAGCAGAAGCCTTCGATGGAGATGTCAAAGTGTTGATGTTGATGTTGATGGTATTGACGACAGCATTGACAGGCGCCACGGGGCCCTTCCAAAGCCTCGGATCCATACTTGTGTTTCTGGTGCTTTTTCTGGTCGTTGGTTGTGGAATCACTTCCTCGTCGTCGTCGTCCTCATCCCCGTGGTCGCTGTCCTCTGCTGAGTCCTTAGGTTGAGTTCCCGCCCCCGAATCTGAACCCTCCAAAAAAGAATCGGTTGCTGACGCCTCGGCATCCGAGCAGACTGTCGCTTTGCGACGTTTATTTGGCTTCTTCTTTGCGCTGCCCTTCTTGGTTTTGTGCCGACTCTTTTGAGCCTTCTTCACCTTCGTTTCATTGCTTCTCTTCCGCTTATGTCCACCATCCGCTAAACCCGAGGAATTAGAGAGCGTGGTTGAATTTTCGGTGGAGGGGCCTGGTGGAGTGGTCAAGGAGGATGGGCCGCTATGCATAGCGGTAGAGTTGGTGCCTGGTAGAGGCGTTGAGGAGGATGGGCCAGCATGTATAGCGGTAGAGTCCGAGCCCGATTGGGGTAATGCACGCGCGCGCTGCTCGTCGACAGCTAAGTAATAAAAAGGTGCATGTGCAATTAGTAATGGACAGTTAGAGAAGAAGAGAACACGTACTGTAACAGGTCGACAGGTAAGCAAGGAACGCCTCCGAGACCACGTTAAACTTTTCTTTCTCTGCCAATGCCCACACTTTTGGGACAGCGGCTTTGTTTTCGCCGTAGTGGATACTGAATATGTATCAGCACGCCGCAAATGTAAAAAAAAATTAAACGTACCCAAACATATTCAACTGCCCTTTCTTTCTTGGTTCGGGACCGCCAACGAGGACTGTGATGTGCATACCAATCGCCTCGCCGATGACATTGATGAACGGTCCCAAAAAATTTGGGAGTTCGTCCAGAACTCTATAGGTTGAAGGATCAGATTGTGTTGAGTCCGGGAAAGGTGACGCTTACTCTTGAGCATCAGCTGGGTCCAATTGCCCTGAATGCTGTATCCGATCCTGCGTGGCTTTTTGATTCGTGGCGTGGTTTGTTTTCGCAATCGCAATCCAATGTTCCTGCGTATCGTCATCAAGCTCCCTCCATCGCGCTAGCTTGAAGTCGTTTCGAGCGCTCGCACGCGCCGATTTGTCTCTACCACTGGCAGCGAATTCGGCCTCGAAGTCCGCCTTCATCGATGGAAAATGTTCCTTTCCCCATACTTCCCAGCCCGCGCTACGCCTAGTCGACGAAGTGCTACGGCCAAGAAACTTCTCCACGAGGAGGGTGATGTTATCTTTCTTCCCCTTGGATGGACGAGGGTGCAAGATCGTCCGTTTGCACCGGTATTCATACCAGTGGTATAGTGACTGTTATATGAAAACTTTAGCATGCCGCATTTCAGACAACAATGAAAGTTCACATACTGTACGTGCCCGCTCAATCACTCGGCCCTTGAGAACTGAGTCAGCCGAACCTAAAATCTCATGGCCCTGGCTATCAAGAAGGAAGACCGTTGGCGTGGCTGTGTCATCGGCAGAAAGGGGTGTAGACCAATGAAAGCGGGTGAACCATTGATTGATTATCGCGTTGAGAACGGAAGAGGATTTTTTCGTAAGCATCCCCTCCTTGTAGTCGGAGATGAACCCCTCAAGAAAGGCGAGACGCTGGCCTTTCGCCCAGTTACGCAGAAGTGGACGGAGCAGTGGCTGTGGGTCAACCCTGGATATTCCGGAAATAACATCAGTCCCAACAAAAAACAAAGACAAGCTCGACATTGCACTTACACACCACCAGGATCGACAGGGCTATCACTCATTTAGCTTTTAGGTAGGGAGGTGGGGAAGGAGGGGATGCAGAAGCGGATTGGTACGTACTCTCACTCTAAAAGCCTTTTTTTTTCACTGTGGGAATGCCTTCAGAAGCCCCTTGAATCTTCTTTAAAAACCGCCTCGCAGAGTCGCAGACGGATTCACGCTCTCTTCCCAACTGCCAACCGCCCTTTACGTTTGCTACCCTTCCTGCCAAAGCTCCTTTTCAATGACGGACACCACCGATCGTGAAGTGCAACCAGCCACTTCATCCTCCGCGATGGCTGGTAAGTGTCGCCTCCTCGTTCCTTCTTATACGACCTCTGATGCCCCGTTTCAAAATTCAGACATCGAAAATGCGCTTGAGTCGTTGAGGTTGACCCGTTCTGATGCTCAGCAGCTCGTGCGCGCCTTCGTGACCATTCTCCACCACACCATTCCTGCGACCCCAACTTCCAGCCCCTCCACGTCGCCGCCTTCCTTCCTCTCGGCAACTTCTGACCACACCACCGGTGCCAATCTCACCAGCTATGAGATGCTCGGATTTGGTGGATATTCCACTGGTGACAAGGACCTCCAGGATTTCGACGACGAGGACAAGGGCGACGATCCCTCTCCTTCGCCGCTTCAATGTCCCACTTGTGCTCTCCCAACGGCAGCGACTCAGCCATCTGTCGCAAATGCCGGCTCTGCACCCTCTGCCGCCATCGCTTGCACCACCGCCGTTGCTGAAACGCCAGCGCCTGTTGTTGTGGTGGCCCCTTCTGCTGCGGCCTCTGTTTCTGTGCAAGCTGCCTCTCCCATCGTCATTGCAACAGCGCCTTCCATCGCTGTTCCCACTTCTCCTGCAGCAGCACCTGTTCTTACCCCAGCTGCATCCATTGCGGCTGTGACTGCCCCCCTTGCTGCCAACAGCGCCGCCACCACCACCACAGCTTCCGTCGCAGTGGCGGTAGTCGCTCCTGCTGCTTCGGCAGCACCTGTTGGCCCTGCAGCTCCACTGTACACTCAACTCCCACTCAACGCACCATCTAACGCTATCTTGCCGCCTCCCCACCTGGTCACCGTCCATGGTTACCATGTTCCTGGGCCCAATGATTATCCACCTTTCTATGTCGTTACTCGAGGCCGCAACATTGGCGTGTTCAGTGGATGGTTTGTAATTTTTTTCATGTATTCTTCGTTCAACAGCTAATACACATTTATCAGGGAAAATGTCTCGCCGCTGGTTACTGGTGTCAGTCACGCTGTCTATTCGCGTGTTTCCTCCATTGCCGAGGGGCACGCTCGGATGGCCATGGCTCGTGCCTCATCTTTTGCATTGTACCTCGTGTAAATTACTGTAGCGCCGTCTTTCTTGATCTCCTGTGGCCCATCATCCCAATCTGTACCAATATCTAGCGCTGAATATATTTTTTGATCCTGTCCCCAATTTGAAGGCCACGAACTTGAATGTCCAAAACTTATGATAGGTAGACAAATGGGAGTTAGCGAATGCAGTGTCACAAGAGTCCACAAGATGGTGTCTAAAAATAGACAACGGTCTCCGTGCTCAAAAACTCAACATAAAATACACTCTAGAGCTCTCAACATCCTCCCGTTTCCTTATTCCTTGAAAAGGGCCACTCTTTGGATCTGAACACACTCTACAATGAAGCATTTTTGAGCTGAATGCTTGTTTTCAAAAAGTCATAAGATCGAGCAAGAGGCGACCTTCCAACTCGCACGTCTAAGCCACTTTCAACACCCATTGCACTATGGCCTCCGTAATCACAAAATCACAAAATTTGATATTGACCTTGTTCAAATCAGATTTCGCATACCTTTCTGAATCTCAAATTAGTTTTTCTAAAGCTGTTGATTCACCGACACCAGAGGGAAAAAGTCGTAAGAATTAGATCTGTTTGAACTTGTTTAAACAAGTAAATACGTTTAACTTCACACCTCTCTGGCCTCCCTACACCAACCAACATGGCTCGTCAACGCCTTTACCACACACGGGAGGAGAAGGCCGCTGCTCGCCGCATTAAGTCAAAAAAGTATTATCAAAAGTAAATTCGCATTTCTGTATTCACATCTGCACTCACTAAGCATTGACGGGCGAACAGGAACCAAGTCCTCATTTGTACTCACGCGCATAGTCGATACAAGAAAAAGGGTCAGCCCGCCAAAAAAAGACAATCAAAGGGGTCAACCGATAAATCCCACACCGCTGAGGGCCACCGAGATCCAAGGTACACCTACGTTTGATAAGCAGACACCCATAATGATGTATCGTTCACGGAATAGTGCTGATGCGCTCGCTGTAATCGCCGGAGCTCGTGAACGTTTCAACAAAGCGACCGATGGTCAAATGTATTCCTACGTTGACAGGCTCGTGGCGCGTTGCATCGAAAGCCCAGATAAGGCTGTGAGCATCTGTGAGTCCAGGGAGGATTGGTGGACAGACCTTGTGTTGGAAGTGCACGAGGCTTTGGGAGTTATCCTTCAGGAGCATGGGTGCGGGGCTGTGTATCGAGAGGCGGATCATATAGGCAAGGACATCCGGCTCGTCCTTAGCCTCATAGAGGACGTCCATGCCCACGCCATGTCCTGTCCTAACGAGATGGAGGATTGGCAGAAGAGTGGGATCTTTGCCTACCAGATCTGTGCCGAGGGTGACAATATCTCTATCTAGTTGTATATAATCCACTACGGCGCGCCATTTCTATCTAATTTCACTTAGTGCACTCCAGTCTGCTTTATTTTTGCGCATGCTTGTGCGGTGGAACAATCCACGCGATTTGGCCATAGAATCTGCTATATAGTCCATCAAGCCACCAATTAAAGTTCTGTCAATTGGGTGCGCAGGACGACAGGAAAGCAAACAGTCCTAAGTACAAACTCTCACCATGGGCAAGATCTCTCTCAAAAAAAAAGTCTTCACTCCTATCATCGTCGATGATACCGCTGAAAGATCTGAACGCCGCGCCAACCGATATAAAAAGGTATGTTCCGTTATTTTAATGATCCGAGTATGATCGATCGTGTTACTATCTAGCCCGACCCTGAGCCGGAAGCAGCCAAGCGCCTCATGAAATGCAATCAGGACAAGACCCTGAAGAGACTTCTTCCCAGCTACCGCCTTGCCATCGTGCAAAGTCAAACCAAGGCTTATTTTGACCGTGCATCGCTCATATGGTTCCTACGCTTCCCTGATGCTGAGGATGCAGTCCATGTGCACAAGCCATTTCTCGACGATACCACATACGCGACACATATTCGTGACCAACGTCTTAAGGTAAGCATCTACAGCAAAATCCTTCCTCACGAACTTTTGACGATGGCCTTCTAGTGGCTCAAAACGAAGATGAGGTGGCTCGCTTTCCGTGTCACAGCGAAGGGTGATCGTTCTGGGGCCAAGCAAGCGGATTGGGAGAAGGAGTTGAACCTTGCTATTCAGGAAATTGTGGGGGATCTCCCGACCCCTTGGGATCCCGCAGATTGCGAGGGATTCAAGAAGCTCGAAGCAATTGCTGCAGATTCCATGGCTAAGCTCGCAGCGATGAAACGCGGGCTCTTTGACTCGTCATGAGTCAATCGAACTCTGCGCGTCTTAGACGTCGTATCATACATTTCAGGAATATCTACTACTCGCACGTACTATAGTCGAATTATTTGTACCGTGTCTGTAGGCCTAGGCCTTAGAGAGTTTGTAACTCTTTGAATCTGATCAGCTTCACGGCCTTTGTTGATCGCCAAGTTTTTCTCACCTTGATGGCCAAGACCAAGAAAGGTTTTGTCGTTGTGCGAAAGGACGACAGCGACGACGACATAGCCATCCCTCAATCTCGCACAGTGCATCTCTCAAACCACGGTCGAAATATAATCCAGACCGCTCGTTCGCCGAAAAAAGGGGCAGTGGCTTCTAATCGCTTTCCTTCACCTGTTTACGAATGGAACGCGAGTCAAGATTACGACACGATCGACCTTCCGCTAGGAGATGAAGCTGAGGAAGAGGTTGAGGGGCAAGCGGAGGAATTACCTGTAGCGGCGAAGGTTGCTGCAAAACGCTATCCCACTTCGGTGAGCGTGATCCATGGCACTCGATTACGCTCTGCTGACAACTTATAGGATGCTCCGCTCCGTGAATGGGCAGGGGAAGGCAAGTCACATCCTGGTTATCGGGAGGAGTACCTGCTGGAGATGTTGAGGCTAGAAGGGCGAGGCGACGTCGGCCCGCAGGTGACATGTATGTCTTGCGCATCTGCGAATCCGGGGATCTACCAGTGCGAGGACTGTATGGGCCGGCTCTTAGAGTGTTCGAGCTGCTGCGTCCACCATCACAAACATCTCCCCCTCCATGTTATTAAGGTGTGCACTTACCTGTTGTCACTTGCGCTTTGCTGATCTACGCATAGAAGTGGAATGGGACCCATTTTGAGAAAAGTTTGTTGAAGGCCATCGGCCTTCGTGTTCAGGTTGGCCACACCAACTCAATTTGCGTCAGTCCCCAACCAGGCCACAAAGATTTCACCATGCTTCACACCAACGGTCTACATTACGTCGTGGTAGATTTCTGTGGTTGCGATCAACGGAAAGTTTCGAACCGGCAACAACTCATCCGAAGTGAATGGTTTCCAGCAACAGTCCACCACCCGCAAATGTGCGCGACGTTTCGACTCCTCGAACTGTTCCACATCGTCACCCTGACCGGAAAGCTCTCTGCGCATGAATTTTACAAATCTCTCAAATTCTTGACAGACAATATGGAGCTGGCCATCCCTAAGGTGAGTAGGATATCGTCACATGTTCTTGTGGAAGGTTATGAACATCATTTCCTTTCAGACTCGTTACAAGTCTCTCATGCGAATGATTCGCGAATTTCGCCATCTGAAGTTGATGAAGCGACATGGCCGAGGGAATATCAAGGAGGGTCTGGTATCGACTGGCCGAGGCGACCTCGCAACGATCTGCCCTGCGTGTCCTATTCCTGGCGTTAATCTCCCCGAAAACTGGCGAGACGTTGGCCTGGAATGGAAGTATGTCGTTTTGTCAAGGCTGTCACTATCCAGGCACTATCGCTAATCATCTGTATAGGTTCCTGTACGTCCTGATTGTCGCCATGGACGCCAATTTTCGGCTCAAGAATCTCATGCGTTCAAGCCTGAAGAGGGACCCTGGTCTTCACACCGGTTTCGCGTACTTCCCTGAAGATGCACCCTATCAAAGACACATCCTAAAATATGCGACACAGAAAGATGTAAGTGGGAGTTCCTCCTTCAGAGTTTGATTCACGCGCTAATCTAGCAAGAAGATTAGTACCTGTAGCGGCTTCAAAACCCTTGCCAACGCTGAGACTCAATTCTCAACTGGCTTGCGTTCTACGGGTGTGGGAATGTGTGTCTGTGCACGACATGAAATTGTTCACGCTGGCGGAGTTGGGGACCTTCAAAAAGGGGAACGGTAAGCCATATACAATAACAGGATTTTGCAGAAGCTGACGCCGCTCTAGATACTGCAATATGGACTTTATCTTGCTTTCAGCGTTAGCGCCACTCCTCGTCGCCGCCGTCTTCGTCTCGTACGACATTGCCTGCCAGTTCAAGCTCAAATTTTCATCCCGAATGCCGAAACTGCCTATTGACCTACATCTACCGCCATCCGTGGAAATTGGTTGGGGTATCCCAAAATGTCACTGTCCCATGCACAAGGTCCCCTGCCAGGCACCGCATTCATTGAACCTGAAACATGGCGTTGGTCGAACGGACGGCGAAGGTATCGAGCGGAGCTGGGCTGAAATGAATCGGGTGGCCAATAGTACCAAAGAAATGGGTCCTGGATCGAGGCACGACACATTGGATGACCACTTAGGTCATCACAATTTCCGTAAATATGTTTCCTTGGGTAAGTTATTCCAGTTTTCTTTTCAACCGTTCTAACACCATAATCACATAGGTCGTACTTTGCACTCCCGCCTCCTCCTCGCGATACCCGAACAAAAGCGCCAACAGACAATCTTTGAGGATTTTACCGCATCCCTAACGGAGAAGGGCGAGTTGGAGAATAAGTGGACGCAGATGATACTCGATTGGGAGAAAGACCCAAAAAAGACCAACCCTTACTTGTCTGTAGTGGCCCGTGAGTTTAATATCTTTCTAACGGTGCGATTTCTGACCCCGGTCCCTAGATGCCTCTCAGGACGAGGTGAAGAAAAAGCTGCTCGATGAGGAGAAACAAGCGGTGACGGCTGGCGTGCCTCAGCTACATGAAACGGGTCCAACGGCTTTCATTTCAATGGGGTTGGTCATCAAAGATTCACAGTAAGTTTTTGCACTGGTCTTTCGTTGACTCCGATCACCAACTATTTATTAGACAAAGGATTATCTGGGATTCTAAGCGACCAGAAGAGCTTACAACCCATCAACAAAATGAAATTCAATGCCGCCGCCTTCTCCTCCTCCGTGAAATGAAACGATTCCGCAACCTCCAAGCCGTTTACATGCCTGCGGCAACCGTTTTAGCTGGCGAACACGAAGCTTCCCAACGAGAGATGCCCGACGCCAAGCGCGACATGGTGGAACCAGAGCATCAACAGCTTTGGCTTCCTTCGGCTCTTCCATCCACTCAGCGAACCCACAACTGCAACAAGATTTTGGTTGACATCGAGACCAAATTGCGGGAAGCGCAATGCTACGACATCTTAGAGAAGATACGCAATGTCCAACGCGGTCGCTTGTCCTTCATAGGCTTTCGAAATCGAAATCTCCGAGGCCAGAACCCAAACACGCGAGCCAAGGAGACTCTTGACCGTCTTGAAGACAAAACCAAAGCATTGGCCGTAAAATACAGATCTGCACGGAAGGCCCTGCTGGCGCTTTTGGGTCCCCGAGATTGGGAGAGGAGTCTGCGTAAATTAACAAACGGCGACCTCACCACGCCGGATGGGATGGAGATCAGCATCGACGATCCGGCCGATCCAATCAGACCCAATGGACGAGAACGTTCAAAGAAACAGCGCACAGCGGACAAATTGGGTTTGGGACAAGGGAAGAAAGCGGTGTCGTGGATTTGGACCACTCCTGATGCAATTGGCGACGGCACTGATGCGGTACTACATGAGGGTAAGTGGCCGACTGGTTTTGTATGAATATAGTTGACTAATGGCCCTTCGTTCGCAGCGGTTCGAATCGAATGGGCAAAAGCGAGGGCACGACATTTAAGGTGGACAGAAGAGGTGCAATTACTGAAGGAGGAGATGCGGAGGGTTCGGAAGACATTGGAGTGGAAGGTGGACTGGTGGAATCAGCGCCAAGAGGGATGGCCAGGGCTGGATGAACCAACCCGTGAAGGGGTGAGGGCATACGCGAGCCGTCAGGCTCACATTCAGCGTTCCCTCCACGAGCGCTTCACCCGATTATGGGAGAACCCACTGGTGCCATTAGCTAGCAAAGAGGAGAGCAATGAAGGCCCCGGATCATGTGTTGATCCACTGCTGGAGGCCCTGGTCGAGGAGGACGAGGAGTAGCCTTTCTTCTTTGTTTACATGTATTTACCAGAGGCCCCAACACGCCCAATGACATCCAGATGCGGTTTGGCGCATCCAGCCATTCTGGGCACAGAGAAGCAGGGGAAACTATTCTAGGATGCGTAAAAATATCTGGAGATATATATATATATATATTCTGGCCTTCCTTTGCAGAGGAACATGCGCAAGGGATGAAATGCTTTCATTTGAAGCCAACGGAGATGTTTGTTGACATGTATTTATCAGAGGCCCCTACATACCAAACGACATCCAGATGCGGTTTGCCGCATCCATCTATTCTGGGCACGGAGAAGCAAGGGAAACTATTCTAGGATGCATAAAAATATCTGCAGATCTATATATATATATATTCTGGCCTTCTTTTGCAGAGGAACATGGCCAAGGGACAAAATACTCTCATTGAAGCCAAAATTGTATTTGTTGTTTGTTAATATTGACAAATCAGCTGGAAAACAAATACAGAAACAAATACAGAGAGGCAATATATCATGTAGGGTGGCCTGCACCAGTCCACATCCCAAAGAGCCTGGATATTTCCATCCCCTATGCAATAGGCATGGGTGGACCAGTCCAGTATATAAGGCATAGTCCTACAGCCATGGGTGGTACAGTTCCGTGACTTAGGGACAATGGCACTTGTATTTGCGTATGTCAAGTCAAGCCTACTTAACAGCATAGAAAGGATAGATTTATCCCAGGAAATGATCACAATTTAAAGTCGCGCAGGACCAAAGAACCCTAAGCGAAGTACTTGGCCCTAGATCACAATTCGGGTGTGTGATCTTGCTGGCAGATCACAATCAAACTGTGACTTGGATTAGGGTCTGGAAATCACCAGGCCAAGTCTTCGTGCTGACTTAGCATATGTAAATATCAAATAATTCAATAAATCAGTTCACAAAAGTCCTCGTTGTCGTGTCGTACGCTCATGAGCACGCCCTCGTTCCGCTTTCCAGACAACGACACCCCTCAGCAGACAGACAACTTCAGCATCGATCCAGCACTTTTCCCGGAGTCTGTCCATCAAAAATCGGTGTCTGTAGCCGTACCTTCCCAAAGCGTCACCACAGCCGTTCCCGAAGCAGAAGGTGTGTTGTTTGAGGGGCGCTCTTTGAACGTGCACTCATCATTCTTTCCTCCCAGCCTCACTCTTGCCATCGATAGAGCCTGCCAGCGGTCGAGCGAGAACCTCGAAAGGCCAAGGTAGGAACCTTTGATGTGCCGTGGTACATCATTTAATGGTCGCTCACATCTCATTCTCATGCAGGCCGGGTTTTAAGTGAGAAGAACACGAAAAGACAGTAGTAAGCACGATGATTTTGCCATTTGAGTACTGATTCTTCTACTTTCTACAGCTATTCTTTGAATGTTCCCACTCTGAAGAACCTATGCCGTGAGAGGAAACTCAAGATCGGTGGGAAGAAGGGCGAGCTCATTGAGCGGCTTGAAAAGCACGAGGAGATGTGCTTGCCCAAACCCAGGTAAGTTGTCTCAGCCTTCTGCGTGGAAGTCAACATAAGTTAATGAAGAATACCAAGCAGTAACGAGAGCCAGCAGACAGAAGGAGAGTGCCCCAGTCTGTCAGCTGTGGGGGCCGTCGCCTGCGAGACGGACAAATCAGTCGACGTCGCAAAGGCAATCCAAGACTCCTTCAACCACGGATTTGAGAACGTGGATGATGGTCTGGATGAAGAGAGTGACGATGAGGATGGCTGGGGTGATGACGGAGGCGACGATGGGCCACACGAGGATTCAATGGAGATTGATACATTGGGTGAGTTCCGTTTCATCTGACAAAATGTCTTGAGTAACATCCACTTTCATTACAGGAACAGAAAGCTCGAAAGCTTGGGTACGTGCTTACCACCTCAAGCTTCTTCTATCTGCTAATTATAACTGGATTCTAGATCGATGCATATATCATGGACACAAGGCGAAAAAGTGGGCGGCAAACAGAGAAGAGTGTGCTCTCTCTGTGGCGGGTATGTTTCTTTTCTATGCAAGAGGATGCAACTAACGCCTGCATGGTAGCGCTGGGTACCCATAGCAATTGCTGTGGGCACGATCCCTGACCACATTGTCGATGCCAACCACACTATGGAATACCTAAAATATGTTGCGACAAGGAGCCTCCTCACAACACGAGGTCACCCAAAGGAGGGCCCAGCACGATTATCTTCGGTCAGCAACTTTCCTCTTTGTTTCAGCCTCACTCACTGACATGTTCGTGCCATAGTCATCATTAAAAAAGAACATGACCATGCTCGGCCGTGTTCGGCGGCGACAGTGCGACGACGACCCCACCCTGCAAACACGCCGGCCCACGTCGACATCAAGGAGCCAGGATTTTTACAAGGCCCTTATGGTAGAATCTCAGCGCTTGCGCCTCGAGTAAGCCACTTCTCTCCGCTTATATTTTCTATTCCTCAATGCTATACTTTCCAGGGATGAGTTTTTCGACATCAGCGAAAACACCATACTGGACTCACAGCTGCACACCGTGCACTTTGAAGAGATCACATTCGCTATCTTCACCAAGCTTGATCAACGTGAGTTTCCTTTCATTTCTTCTCTACCATTGCTAACGACATTATCTGACTAGTCCCATCAATTATTAAGGCGCACTTTAGCTGGACTTGGCAGTGCACCACTCTCAACCGTGGCGACGAGCTCATCAATTTGTTGCTCAGCTGCCTTCAACCTCATTCCCTGCTTGTCCCTAATTACACAACACCTGATGGGCAACACTGCGGTGTTGGTAAATATTACTTTGGTGTACTTTCCCTTTATCATGAGACAAAGGTTTCGAAGCCAGGAGTCTGTAGTTTACTTGTATTGTTTGTGTTATATCTTGCTGAGACGAGCACAACAGAAGCAGGAACCGGACTACAACTTTGTGCTGCCGCACCGCAATCCACTCTGTTGCTCTGTTGGAGCACTCGCGATCCTTTTGCATTATGTATTTGACCAGGAGAACCTGTGCGAGAAGATTGAGGATTGGAACTGGTCTTACCCGTTGACCTGGCGCAAGGCAAGTCCACCTTCACCCGAAATCTATCTTTCTCCTTACTGAACCAAACTATCAGGTAAAGCTTATGTTTGGAAAAACAGTGGGCAAGGCCTGTGGTGATGATGCCCTCCGAAAAATGTACACAAAATTCCTCGAATCGACATCCATCAAATCAAAAAAGAAGCTCCATCTCGCGCGCAAGACTATCCCTACCCACCTTGAAGAGATGGGGTATGTCATGACTTGTTTGTGGGCCAGCCACCGCTCATCCTTTTCAGTGTTACAATGGATGAAATTGGTGCGATCGGACACTGGGCAAGCACTGTTCAACGTGAGGTTTATTCTGCGAAGATTCCAAAGTCTGTAAGTTTTTTTCAGTGCAATTGTTCCTCAAGTGAAACTGATTGAGTCATTAGGCAGTTACGGCATTGGCAGGGTTCTACGTTGGGGAGGCTTACCATGTTCCCTGGGCCACCGTTGCTGTTCCTGATGAGCTCCAAACCCAATTGTTCCCTTTTGCAGAGAGGGTGCTTGTTGAGCTCAAAGGGAAGGCACGCGTCAACCAGGGCTTGGTCAATTTTGTTGAGCTGTTGCAACAGCTTCGCCCTTTCTTCTGGCGGGTGTGTCTACATCTCATCACTCCACTTAGTTTTTCTAATTCTCACTGTCTCAATTTTTGCCAGGCTAGTGCTGCCATCCACGAAAATTTTCCTGACTCACCGCTATTTAGTCGCATGCCCGTTTTTAAGTCGTCCCTGGCTTCCGAGTTCATTTCACAATGGCCTCATGCTCGGAAAGAAGTCGAGGCCCAGTTTCAGGTAGATACCGAGATCGCAGCAAACTTCAAGGAGGTCGCAACACAGAGCGCCTTCCTCTCCCTTTCAACATCACAGAGAGAGCTGTCGGAAACTGTCAAGTTATCCCACTCATTGCTCGAGGTTCTTGCACATCGAACTGAGCCGCTCTCTCCATCACGTAGTGTAAAAACTCATGTGGCCATTGTTAGCTCTCGCTCAGCTACCCCCAGCCCAACAGGGCCACACTCCAACTTTTCGTCGCCGCAGCCTCCCTCTATTCAGACTATGGTGGCAAGTGTGAGTACACCGCTCCAGGCTGCCACTGCAGCCAGCCCAAGTCAAATCTCACCAACCTTGCCACTGCCAAAATCCCAAAGTATCATGCTACTGCCTCCCGTAGTTGATCCAGAAGTGCTTTCCACTCAATCACGATATGTAGTGTCTGTGAACCATAAAGGCAGTAAGTATCATGTGTTACGGCTCTCGCCTGGTCCCTTGGCGCCACCCACACCCTTCGACATTATACTGCCCCCAGCAGCAGCATTTGCATCTGACCAGACTACCGTGACTGCTTACCCCGGCTTTTCTGCATCATCATGTGGATGGCAGGCTCTGTTCAGTGTTGTTGTCCATCCCGATTTTCTTTGGGATTGTTGGGGCCCAGGCAATTTGGGTGAATTTCCTGATGTCGGCTCTCTTTGGAAGTGCTGGGATGAGGGCACGGCTATTGAAGGGGTTGGTCGCAAGCCTCCACTGCGGATGGTGGAGACTGAATGGGGCTCTCGCAAGGACAAGCGGTCAAACAAGGGGCACCATGCTGCATGGCGTCCTCGCCAAAACACCACTGTATGTCTTTTTTCACATTGTTCACCTCTCAACGCAACATTAATCTGCCTCTTCAGGCCCGTCAAAAATGGTCTCAATTTCAGTTTTTCATCAGTCGGATAGAGACCTCCATTAGCACTGGGCTTACGGCCTCACAAGCTGTCCAAGTTCTTGAAGATACACGTCTTACGCTATCAATGCCGCAGCTTCATCGCAAACTCCAAACAAAGCGGCAGAAGAAGGGCAAGGTAAATGGCCCTTCCCCAGAGTCTAGTGCTCCCTCCTCTGGGAACATCATCATGGCCACTTAAAGATTAGTTATGCGTTCATTGTATCATTAACTTCTTTTCTTTGTCTTTTCTTATTTCTTCAATTTTTTTTGTCAAGTAATGTTGAACCTCTCATCCACTGTAGCATACAAACATCTTCAAGAATCATCTCTATTGCGTCGTCTTATAATTGTTCCCAGTTACTTGGTCTTACACAGATTACTCAGCCACGTTAGTAATATGTACCATACTTCTCTACAAAACTGAATGCTAAAGCTGAACAAGGGTGTGCCACATTTCATTAATTTGGCAGATCACTCCTGAAGCAATTTCTGTTATATTGAGCCCAAGAACATAAAATACAAGTGAGAACTTCCATGTGAACCACAATTTCCAGCAAGGGACCTTATTTCCCCACAGAATCAAACACCTGGTTTAAACGGCTGAGTGCCATGGTCTCGTAAACCCGGGAGGTTGCTCCTGAAGCAATTTCCGTCGAATAGAGCCCGAGAACGTAAAAATTGGGCAAGAACTTACATGTTAACAACAATTTCTGGTAATGGACCTTATTGCTTTGCAGAACCAAACACTGAATTTGAACGGTTGGGCGCCATGTTTCGCAAACTTGGGAGGTTGTTTCTGAGGCAATTTCGGTCAAGTAGAGCCCAAGAATGTAAAAATCGAGCAAGAACTTACCTGTAAGCCTCAATTTATGGTAAGAGACCTTATTTTCCGCAAAACCGAACACCGTCTTTGAACGGTGAGGCGCTACGTTTCGCAAACTCGGGAGGTTGCTCCTGAAGCAATTTCGGTCAAGTAGAGCCCAAGAACGTAAAAATTGAGGAAGAACTTACATGTAAGCCTCAATTTCTGGTAATAGACCTTATTGCTTTGCAGAACCAAACGCCGAATTTGAACGGTTGGGCGGTATGTTTCGCAAACTTGGGAGGTTGTTTCTGAAGCAATTTCGGTCAATTAGAGCCCAAGAATGTAAAAATCGAGCAAGAACTTACCTGTAAGCCTCAATTTATGGTAAGAGACCTTATTTCTCCGCAAAACCGAACACCGACTTTGAACGGCTAGGCGCTATGTTTCGAAAACTCGGGAGGTTGTTCCTGAAGCAATTTCGGTCAAGTAGAGCCCAAGAACGTAAAAATCGAGCAAGAACTTACCTGCAAGTCTCAATTTCTGGTAATAGACCTTATTTCTCCGCAAAATCGAACGCCGACTTTGAACGGCTAGGCGCTATGTTTCGAAAACTCGGGAGGTGGTTCCTGGAGCAGTTTCGGTCAAGTAGAGCCTAAGAATGTAAAAATCGAGCATGAACTTACTTTGCTAGCTCAATTTCTGCTTATGGGCATGGTTTCACCACAAAACCGAATGCCAAAATTGAACGGATGGGCGTTCCATTTCGTAAACTCGGGAGGCGCTCCCTGTAGTAGTCAGCATCAAGTAAAGCCCAAGCTCATAAAATTCGAGCCAGAACTCACAGAGTAAATTTTGTAGGTCTTCCGGGAGGTGGGCTTGCCAAACCTTGATGCTGGAAATAACTTGTGAGCCGAGTGGAAGTGAAGTTCATTTATTTAAATAAAAATAACGAGGCTTCTACCTGGTAATCTATTTTACAAGGTAAGGGAGAGGAGAGCTAAGTACGAGCGGCCGCAACGGAAAGGGTATGAGGCACGAGAGAAAACAGTCAGGGTCCAGGACAAGTGTTGGGTGGGAGGTGTGATTCCAGGACAAGTCGGGTCTCCCACCCGCCAAAAAGTGTGATCCAAACTGTGATTTGGCGGGTCCGTTTTGTGACTTGTCCTGGAAACTAGAGGCTGACACTTAGCAGCGGCAGCAGGCACCTTGCTTGCTGACAAATACGCTGCTTTGCACCAATACAATGTGACTTTTTTTTCGTAACAAAGGAAACAGTGTTCAAGAGCTATAGTGCTACATAGTTATGTATATAAACATTGGAGGCACTAAGAAAGAGACGATGATATCATGTTTTGAAAAGACCAGTTGTTTGCACCGGTTTGCTCGCTCGCGTGCGCCATATGCAAGAAAAGAGCCCCATGGCCCGTAGAAAGTTTGTTTGTTCATGCTTGCCCGCTCGCGTGCGTGATATGCAAGAAAAGACCCCCATGGCCCCTGGGTAGTTTGTTTGTACCTGTTTGGTATTTATGACCTTGGGAGACCTTGACAAGCAAGGTGAAAAGTGTGATTTGGCGTGGGACGTGCTGCAAAAAGTGTGATTTGGTGTGATTTGCGGGACAAGTGTTGGCGCGGGCAAGCGTGATCTGGGTGTGATTCGAACTCCGAAATCACAACACTTGGCCTGAGACCATCATGATCGCTGACCGACTGCGGGCTTTGCCACAAGATACTGGCTTGGCCGTCACGACCTCTAAGCGTTTTTCGCCCGATGTATCAAGTCTTCCACCAGCTCCACCCATCTGACTATTGTCCCCTACTCGACTGCCAGCCAGTCTTACATTAGTTCCTTCCACGCCGATATCAACCTTTGGACCACCTTCACCTTCTTCGTCACATGCGTCGTCTCCACGACTAAACAACTTTGACCTCACCAGCTTTACACTGACATTTCCCTCCATTGACGAGCTTGATGAACTTCCGGGGTTTAATACACCCTCCGTGCCAAATACGGCAATCTCAGCATCTAACGGACCGAAGACACCAATCCCAAAGACAAACATGGCGTTTCCAGTGGAGCTTCTCTCGTATATTCAAGAGCACAATGTTCTCCTTATCGACGTTCGGAACAGTTTATACTTATGCGGGAAGGGTACGTATACGCTTTTCACCTGGTACATTGATTAAAGTTTTTCAACAGGGTGAACTCTATCATGCTTGACGATGCAATGGTATTTGCGCATCCACATGAAGCTAGCCTTTTCGGTAACCGTGACAAGTTTGATCTGGTCGTGGTGTACGACGGTTCTTCTGAGTCCTTTGGTGCTGCAAACATGCCTCTCTCAGTTCTCATCCGTGTTATCAGTGAACAAGCCTTTCGGAAAGCGCTCACGAGGATGCCCATGATGCTCGTTGGCGGACTTGAAGCCTGCAAGCGGGAAATAGGGAACACCAAGCTACGCGGCGAATTATCGTACGCGGAAGGAAAACGGCCGATACCCACCACGGACGTCTCTAACTCGTTGCTTGCTGCTACCATCGTACAACTCGAACAATCCCTTCACTAATGGACTGGTAACTGCTCATTTGTCAGGTGCTGCTGCTTCGTCGGCTGCAGATCCTCATCAAGTGTGGAGACCGCGTCAATGTCCTGACTCACTCCCTTCGACTGGAGCTGATCATCGTCCGAATTATTCATTAGATCAACCATCAGGTCACATCAGGTTTGTATTCTTCTTATCAGAGATAGAAGTATTTAGATTCAACTCTAACTGCACAGGCTATAGTCGGATTTCTCATACAATGCTCCAGATGATCGAAATATAACTCGCAGAACAGCTTTCATGCGGCCAAGCTCGCTATCCTTTTCATGAAGTAAAAATGAAATGGTTGGTATCTCGTTCTCATCCTTCGCATGCACATTCACAAATGATCGTGAATAGACTGCATCCCCTCTAATGTCTCCTCAACGATGTCTGGTCAATGGAACACCATGAAGCACTCTCACATACCCTCAATCCCCTCGACGTATACCCCCTACAGCATCGGGCTCCGGAACAGCATCAGCAAACACAATTCATAACATCTTCGTATGATATCACTTCCCCACGCAAACACAATTCATAAGTTCTCCGTATGATATTACGTCCCCGCCCCAAGCCTCCATCAACCCGACCCTCTCGCGCAGGCGCAGCGATTACGTTGACCAGACACAGGAGGCTACACAAGGCTTCCACCGACCGGGATCGACTACTCAGACTGTAATCGTCCGTCCGCCACCTGTAGCGTCGTCTGCGCTCGTGGCAACGTGAGGATTATCGACCGCAGCAAGCGCCGCCTCCGTACAGCCCTTCCGCCGATGCGAATGGTGGTACGAAGCACCAAGAATCTCGTCGGAGTGTCTGGTCACTTACTGGCCAGACACTCAGGTTGGGACTTCTGGATTGAAGAATTTGGGGAATACGTATCAGATGAAGGTCCTGACCAAGGCAAATTCGAGGAAAACAAAGATATCTCGTGTTATCTCCCCCTGGTCCTATCAAAGCTTCTACTGGAGCCGTAGAAAGTAGCCGAAGCGAAATAGAACGCGAGTACCGGTGCAGGGCGGGCAAGAGTATCCAAAGCTTCCCCGATACCTCGTGGGAGGTATGGTGGACCTACGCGGGTCCTTGTGGACAGTGCTGGTGCTCCACTAATTAGTTTTTTCTTCCCTTTCCGCATGTATATTATTCTGCGTTGGATATTTTTAGTTGCGGCTGCACGATGTTCCGAGTTCAACAAAGGCATACAAACCTCTGGGCTGCTTACGTTAGATTACTGTGGCCTCAGCAGACTGTATGGATCGCTGATTCATTGAATTTCTTGAATTTCCTTCGTTCTCATCGTTCTCATTATACCTTTCATCCTCTATTCACCGTATTCTCGTTTTTAAACCACTCAAAGTGCCTCTCTTTTCATGCCTGTTGTCCTCCCTAATGCCCCAGGGCATCCACCTGGCTTCGGCACCTCCCATTCAAGTGAGGCAACGGCCTTTGCCTTGCAAAGGGTCAACCAGCTGACACCGACCACCCTAGCCATCCAGAACGGTGCGACCAGATTCCACGATGGCATGACTGTTGTAGACATCAAGGCAAAGGCGAGGGAGGCTGTTCAGAAAGAAGCAAAAGGCGCTTCGGCTCTTTCCTTAATACGGACAGCTCGTACCCAATTACTTTCGGCCAAGGATTATGAAACAAAGGGTGATCTGAGGAGTGCGCTTGGTTCATTCATCAAGGCTGCTAGTCTTGCGAAGATGACTATGGACTCAGCGGAGTATTCACAGGAGGGGAGAAGCAAGGGGGGTGTTCTGAAGAAAGAACTTACGGATTTTCTCAGTGTATGTTTGGATCTTATCACTTTTCATATCTTTTCTGATGGTTCTGTGTTCAATAGGGCGATGGGCGCGATTTGACTGAAAGGACAACCGCTGTTGAAGAGAAACTGAAAGCAATTGAAAAATCTCAGCCGACGTACGTCCTACCTGTTATTGCTGTCATTGTTCCCTCATTCATTCCATCTAGGGAACAAAGCTCAAGCAATGGTTCCAATACCAGGTCTGGCGGGAGCATCGCTGACCGACTGCGGGCTTTGCAAGACAATGGCTTGGCCGTCACAACCAACAAGCGTTTTCTGCCAAGTCAACCACCAGCCTCGCCCATCTCACCAGCTGTCCGCTATTCGACCGCCAGCCAGTCTTCCCCATCCACGACCCATCCAACATTAGTCCCATCCACACCGATATCATCCGCTCCATCGCCCCATACCCTTGTTTCGCCCTCATCCTTTGGACCACCGTCACCTTCTTCATCACCATCATCGTCTCCACAACTAAACAACTTTGACCTGACTGGCTTTACGCAGGCATTTCCCTCTATTGATGAGCTTGATGAACTTCCGGGCTTCAATCCACCCTCCGTACCAACGGGACCAAGCAACAACGAATCCAGCAAGTCGGTTGCGAAAGATCTATGGACTGGCGAGTCGTCAGCATCTCCCCTGACCTCATTCAAGAGTTTCACTGTTCCCATTGAACGACCATCCAGTACTCCTGTCACACCCACGGTTAACAACTTTAACAGTCGTCCTGCTTCCCCTACAAAGTCAACGGTACCATTGAAGCCTTCTGGCCTGTCGAATACAGCAGCCTCAGCATCAAGCGGACCGAAGACGCCAATCCCAAAGACAAACACGGCATTTCCAGCAGAGCTTCTTTCATATATTCGAGAGCACAATGTTCTCGTTATCGACGTTCGGAACAGGGCGGAGTTTGACAGGGAACACATAGTGGCAGATGCTGTAGTTTGCATTGAACCCTCTATACTTATGCGGGAAGGGTTCGTATACGCTTTTTACCTTGTTCACTGACTAACACTTTTAACAGGGTGAACTCCAAAATGCTTGAAGATGCAATGGTCGTTGCGCCTCGACATGAAGCTAGTCTTTTCGGTAACCGTGACAAGTTTGATTTGGTCGTGGTGTACGACGGTTCTTCTGAGTCTTTTGGTGCCGCAAACACGCCGCTCTCAATTCTCGTCCGCGTTATCAGTGAACAAGCCTTTCAGAAAGTGCTCAAGAGGATGCCTATGATGCTCGTCGGCGGATTCGAAGCTTGGAAGCGGGATATAGGGAACACTGAGCTACGCGGCGAATCGTCGTACGCGGAAGTAAAACGGCCGATACCCACCACGGACGTCCCTAGTTCGTTGCTGCTGTCCTCGAGTCCGAACAACTCGAACAATCCCTTCACCAATGGAATGGTAACTGCTCAGCTGTCTGGTGCTGCTGCTTCGTCGGCTGCAGATCCTCATCAAGTGTGGACACCGCGCCAACGTCCTGATGCACTCCCTTTGAATGGAGCTGATCATCGTTCTAATTATTCATTAGATCAACCCTCAGGTCACACCAGGTTTGCCTTCTTTTTCTCAGAGAAAGAACTATATATATTCAATTTTGATTGTACAGGTCACCTGCGGATTTCTCATACAACGCTCCACCTGATCGAAGTATAACTCGCAGACCAGCTATGATGCGGCCAAGCTCGGTATCCTTTTCCCGAAGTAAAAATGAAATGGTTGGTATCTTGTTCTCATCCTTCGCACGGACACTAGCTGATACTCGTGTAGACTTCATCCCCTTTAATATCTCCCCAACGATCTCTGGTCAATGGGGCACCATCATCAAGCACCATCACATACCCTCAATTCCCTCGACGTATATCCCCTACAGCATCAGGCTCCGGAACAACATCAGCAACCACGCAAACACAATTCATGACATCTTCGTATGATATCACCTCTCCGCCCCAAGCCTCTATCAACCCGACCCTCTCACGCAGGCGCAGCGATTACGTTGACCAGACACAGGAGGCTATACAAGGCTTCCACCGAGCCCCGATCGACTACCCAGAGCTGACGTCACCACAGATCGTCCGTCCGCCACCTGTAGCGTCGTCTGCGCTCGTGGAACGTCAGGATAATCGACCGCGACCGCCTCCGTATAGCCCTTCTCCCCAGGCTAATGGTGGTCCGAAGGCACCAAGAATTTCGTCCGAGTATCCGGTCATTTATTGGCCCGACACGCAAGTTGGGATTTCTGGGTTGAAGAATTTGGGGAATACGTGTTACATGAATGCCCCCATTCAATGTTTGAGTGCTACGGTGCCGTTTTCGAGATTCTTCACTGGTGCGTGATTTTTGTTGGTTTTTGGGTGAAGACAGCTGCTGATGTTGGTTTTTGGTTGTAGAAGGGCGTTGGAAGACGGCGATTAATTTTACTAACAAGCTTGGATCTCAAGGAAAGCTTGCAGGCGCGTTTGCCAAGCTTTTACATGAGATGTGGGGTGAGGATTTGCCATTTGTTTCTCCCACAGATTTCAGGGTAAGCTTTTGTTTCCCCATCTGCTATTTTAGCGGTTTAGTGCTGACGGCGTTTGACAGAGATCAATATGCCAACTCAAGTCGCAATACAATGGTTCAGACCAACACGACTCGCAGGAATTCCTCAGTTTCCTGATTGATGGTATACATGAGGATCTGAACCGTGTTATGGTTAAGCCAACGATCACGCAAACGCCAGCGCAAGAAGCCGAGCTGGAGAGGCTTCCGGTGCAGATTGCTAGTGATCGTGAATGGAGGAATTGGAAGGCTCGAAATGATAGTTTGATTGTGGACTTTTTCCAGGGACAGTTTAGAAATCGGCTGGAGTGTTTGACGTGCCATAAGGTGTGTTGAGTCGTTTTGTCCTTACTTTTTTATGGTTACTAAGTTGGGTGTATATTAGACGTCAACGACGTACAATGTTTTCTCGATTCTGCAACTTCCCATACCTGCCAGGAGCGGCAAGGTTCCCATTGACCGTTGCTTGAATGCCTTTTTCAATGAGGAGGTTCTTGAAAAGGATGATGCATGGTATGTTTCCGCTGTCAAATATACTAAACATCTCTCATCGTTTCAATAATCAGGGATTGTCCACAATGCAAAGTCAAACGAAGAGCATCCAAAAGACTATCCCTAGCTCGCCTTCCCCCTATTCTCCTCGTCCATTTGAAACGCTTCGAAGCCAACGGGCGTTTTTCAGACAAGATTGACACTTTTGTGGATTTCCCTATCAAATCACTAGATTTGACGAATTACATGCCGCCCCCACTCCCTCCTGGAGCTGACAAGTCCGAGCTGAACGGTGGCCTCCCAATGTCCACGAGTGATCCCCGGACGCAGCTTCCCCCGTACCGGTATGATCTGTATGGGGTGACGAATCATTACGGTAATTTGAGTAGCGGGCATTGTGAGTTATCTTCCCTCTTTTTCCGTTTTGACGTTTTGCTCATTACTTGAAATTTGTTTAGATACCGCGTTCATAGCTTCGAATGGAGGATGGATGTATTGCGACGATAGCAGTGTAAAAGCAGTTGACCCAAAGCAGGTGGTCGTAAGTACTCACTTTACTATTCCTCCTTCTCCTTGATTCTCACATTTCATCTACCACAGAACCAAAAGGCATACGTGCTGTTTTATAAAAGAGTTCGTTCATAGAGTATACATTCAATTATTCTCCCCCTTTTTTTTTCAAGTTCTTCTCTTTCTTTATTCGCCTTCGCGGGCTGGATCTATTCTTGCCTTGCTGTAGTTGCTTACCCTTGTATTTTTTGACTCCCGTGCATGCATGCCCCTGGACCCCCGCACCTGTTCGCATTCACACTGTGTTGTTGGATTGTTGGAACTCTGACCATTGCCTCTGGATGTACATTATAGCTCTAATCAATTGTCATGGTATTCTGCTTCTGGACGTGTGGTGCCGGTGCCCCTCGAAGTAAAAGTAATTGTTGAACTGGGCGCCTAAACAAAAGAGGTATTTACACTTTTTGGAGACATACAGAACGATAAGCGTAAATCCTCAACAACGAAGGCGGAGAAATATTTACCTCAGCATCGCACAAATATACCCGCAAGATATTCCTCCACAAGACGTTCATCATCATACAAATCAGTTATCGCTCCACTTTTGGCTAGCTCCCGAATTTCGGGAGAGCGAAAATTTGACGAGAAGAATTGGCAATACTCCCAGTACCCAGGATACCATCCCCAATCAATTATAGCGGCGATCCTCCCGTCGCGAAAGAGGATATTGTATAGTCTGAGATCGCAATGCGCAAAGACCGTGCGGTACTTATTGCCTTCGCAACGCTTGAATGCTTCTTAGCAGTACTCAAGCCTCTTCGGATTCCCTCGAACGAAATTGTGGCCGATATGTGCGTGGAAATCGTCAACGGACGCGAACGGCCCAAACTCTCCCAGCAGGCGAATGTCAAAGCACGGAGAGCCGTCGATGGACTCCACCCGTCCCGGATTCGGCGGCACGAGCGAGCGCAACTCGTTGATGTAGGTTTTGAATTGAGAGCAGATCGCTCCCTTCTGCTCGTCTGTCATGTCCGACCAAACGTCATACAAGCTCTTTGCGTTTTCGATGAACTCCATCACGATGTACGACTTGTTGTTTCGCTTAAAGACGTCGAGGATACGGGGAACGGGGATGCTCGTGTTCGTTCGAATGAATTCCGTCGTCAAATCCTCAGTGACGCGGTCGTCGAACCTCACCTTCACCACTATCCGAACCCATCCTGACCGCAGCCCCATCTGTCCGCCCGTACCATCGATACTTCAATCGCACCAAGATCGTAAGATTTCTGAAGCGACGTTTAATGTTGTCCAGAAGGGTCATGTTTCCGGAAGGAAATTGGCCAACGTTTTGAGAACTTGGATAAGGGTTCTTTAGCATCGAAAGGGTACAATGCAAAGCAATGGTCTTACACCTTTCCATAGTTGTCGATGTTATACTTGCCTTGTTACGCTTCTTTGCGAAATATGGCGTTTAACACAGTAAAGCACCGCGAGGGAGCTGATACAGGTCGAGGTGAAAGGCAGCTTTGCTTATTTGACACCAACGGGGTATGGGGTATGGGAGGTTTATGGGTTATGCTATGCGAACCGACTTGGTGGACACAAAATGCTCTAGGGTTAGAGAGGTTATGGTTTGTCAGAGGTATGGGATAAGAGAGGTTTGAGAACTTCCCGAAATGGTCAGGGACTGGACTGTGTGATGCCAGTGCCCCTCGAAGTAAATGCATATGTAGTCATTGGACTGGGCGCTAAACGAAGAAAACATCTCGCGACCGGCATGTGACCGCGACAAGATAAGATTAGCGATTGATATTTCTCCAGGTCTCATAATAGTTATATTCATTGGACGCACTCCACATCCGTGCTGCTGAATGTATACACAGGTCCAAGAGACAGCAGATAACAAGATTCGATAACGCGGGTAAAGAGATGAGAAGAAAAGAGGAGGTGGAAAAAGAAAGAGATAGGTAGAGGGAGAGAGGAAGGGAAAGAGAGATACTAGCATGAATGTGTAAGGTGTACTTGATTGATATGGATAGCGTCAACGATGAAATTATTTGGGAAATCACCACGCTACGCGCCAGTAGAAACGTCTCTTGCAAAAAAAAAAAAACATTATCGTGGTTCGTGTTAGTACCTTGCGAGGAACTAAATCACAATGGAATGTTGGCGTTTATCTCTTCCAATAGCTCTTGTGCGATTTTTGCATTAGAGACCTGATTTGACGTAAGGGTTTATTTAGGAAGAGAGATAATTAGAGAAACTGAGACGTACCCTGAGATTATAATGCGTCGTAGCTCCAGCCTCAATGATGCTGAACCGAAGGTATCGTGGATCCTGAGCAAGGGAACAACGCATCCCAGAGAAGAGGGTAACGTTCAGGAGGAGCGTATACACGGCCTCCTTGCGCATCACTAAAAAAACGAGTGAGAGGAAGGATCAGAAAGTAGAACTGGGGTGAAGAGAGAAAGTAATACCCAATCGAGCGCCAGTCCCATCATCTCGTTTAACATTGAGCTTCAACAACCCCGTTCCTCGCTCTTTCCAGGTATTTCCCCCCACCAAGGAGAAGAGTTTGCCTCGTACTTGGTGGATAGTCTCTTCTTCCTCTTCTCCAGTAACAACTACAACCACCAAAAAGAAATGAGCACACAAATTAACCAAAAAGAAAAGCAACCAACCATCCTGTTCAGTCAACAACACCTTTGACTGCTCTTCCTCGCTCTTCGACTCCTCATCCTCATCTTTCCCCGCCCTCAACCGTGCACCAAAGCTCGTATGTGTAGACCTATAACCCCCATCATCCTCTGCACCACTATCCGATCCATTATTATTCCCAGTCGTGGTGGACGCGCCAAAAACACCAACAGTAGGATTCCTCTCCAACGAGCTCCGTGCAGACCCATTTGGCGAGCCAGCGCGAGCCCTCTTCTGCATGGGCACAGCAAAACTTTGCGCCGTTCCCGCGTACGAGGCGAACGGGTTTGTTGCGTTTAGATTGGCAGTGTTTGTTCGTCGAGGTGGAGACTTTGCGCGCCCCAACTTGGCTGTGGATCCTGATACGGGGAGCTTTGCTTTTATGGAGGCAAAGGGGGAGGCAGAGGATGAGAATGCTTCAAATCCTGATCGTTTGGTGGCTGTGGGAGTGTTGGAAGAGGTGGATGATTCGCCTAGCTTGGGAATGGATGCTGAGAGAGGGGCTGCAGGAGCCGGTATAGATGGCGGTGGAGGCGTTTTATTGCTGTTGCTAGACGCGAATAGGTTTTGGCCTTTGACAGAGGCAAAGGGTGAACTTGTGGATGCATAAGCCATGAAGCCGCGCTAATTAATCAACAACTACTCGTTAGTGACATGAAAACAATAAGATTAAAATTCATACCGGCTTGGAAGCCTTGGGAGATGGGGGAGAAGGGCGACGTGGTGATTTAGGCTCAGGTGGTGGAGAAGGCCGCTTCGTTTCTCTAGGATTATCATCCCCGTCCGCTTCGTCTCTCGGTCTCTTCAACGGTTCCGGACCAGATGTATCTACAGTTTCAGGGGGGCCCTGACTCGTGCCCCGCTCAAGGAACTTGCGTTTCAGACCTTTATCCCCACCACTCTCCGAATCAGATCGAAGACGAAACGTGGACTCTTCACTAAGAGCCTCCTTGCGTGGTACGGCGGGGCTGGCATCCATCATGGATTGGGATGGCATGAGCTGTGTCTCCTCCGGTGTCTTGGGGGGCGACTCATCCTGAGTCTCGGAGTCGACCTTTATATCCACAGTCGAACCTTGAGTAGCGATAACGTCTTGAGCATCCCCGGGCGCTAGACCCGCATTGTCCTCATCCGCATCTTTGTCCGGGGTAGTAGCCTGCATGTTCCGCCAACTGAGGTCTTCAACCCCCTGGCTGATTTGCCTCACCCGCATCTTCATTTCCTGCGGTGGTGAGACGCTGAGTGGGGGCGAGCCCGAATTCGATCTAGATCGAGTCAGACCATCGTCCTCCTCCTCTGTGGTGTCGAGGCGTCGCCTGTTCTTCTTCGCTGGGGTACGTGTGTCTTTGCGGTCGAGGAGCAGGGGATCTGTATCCTATGGTTTATTGTGGTTGTCAGTATAGAAGAGAGAGAAAAGGGGAGACCTACAACGATGGTTGAAGGGGTTAGAGGTTCAAGAGAGACCTCTCGTTCTCGTTTCCTTGATAACTTTAGTTCTGTGTAAAGATGAGTATGAGTGTGAAGGCTGTGGTAGTGAAGACAAACCAGCGTCTGTAGTGTCTGGAGACGGAGGAGTCAGTGGGGGCGAGTTCTTCCTCGCAGAGTGTTGTAGTTCTGACATGGTAGGTTGAGGAGAAAGGGCAAGCTTGGAGACTGAACAACCCAGCCCAGCACAAGGCTCGTTATCCTCGGCTATAACCGACTGGCCACCTATCCACAACGGCCCGATGGCCAAAACAATTGTTCTTGTAAATGCCACTCCATCCAAATATTCCTACAAGTTACTATACTGTACTATCTCCCAATTAGATATGCTATAAAGGTTCAGAATCAGCTTTTGATGTCCATGTTTTGCGTCGTTCCTCCGCCTCTCCTAGGATATCTCTCAGACTTCGCTCGTATACAGGTTTTGTCAGTACACTATATTGAACAATGTATAAGCACCAGGCCACCGTACGCAGTGCGAAGCCACCTACCGATCAACACCCGCTTCTAAATACTCCTGTTGATCACTCAACAACGCGTTGCCTGCCCAGCAAATTTCAGTACAAGGAACCTTTTTGATTAGAGGGGGAAAAAACAACGAACCTGTAACCCCAACAATAAAATCCTTCCTCCCCAACTGCCTCAACTTCTCCACCGCCTTCAACCCAGACATAACAGGCATCTGGTTGTCCAAAAACACCACAGCATACTTCCCCTCCTCAAAAATAACATCTGCCCGCAAATTCTGCCGTCGCTCCAATATCGGACCACAGTTGCTACCCGACGAATCGCTCGAAGGCGTTGACCCAAACAGCCCCTGGTGACCCAATATCATCTCCAACGCCATCTCCCCGTTCTCGGCTACGGACACCGCACACCCCAGCCGCGTCAGTAGCCGCTTCATCAGCGACCGCGTTATATGGTCATCGTCCACCACTAGCACAGAAAGTCCAGGTTCGATGGGGATAGCCACATTTGACGATGCTGGGCTACCACGGGTATAACCTTGGTCAAACAACGTCATCGGATTTATCCCATGGCTTGATCCTGATGACATGCTCGATAGTGTCGATGAAGTGGCAGGTGGTTGATTCTCCGAGGAAAATGTTGGTGGATGTGGTATTAAAACGAATTTCGGACGGTTTTGTCGCAGAATATTTTCTTCAGTTGGAGTGGTCAGGTCGTCAAGAGTCTTCGTGGAGGTATCATCGAATGGAGTCTCCGTGGGGGTATCATCTGGAGGGGTCTCCGTGGAGGTGTCGGGAGAGGACTGTTGTGGAGTTTGAACAGGTGTTGTACAGTCGTGCGATTTCTCAACTTCCTTCTTCGAAGCACAAGCACCAGACGACGACGATCTCGGAGAACCATAATCAGGCTTCCTCAACACGAGCTCAACTCGTCCACCTGCATGGAATCCCTGTTCAGCAACTTCAACCATCTTCAAAACAAATAACAGACCTTGTTCCATAATACTATGCATAGCCGCCGTAGTCCTCGACGTCGTCTGACTCGTGCTAACCGGAATCGACTGCCTCTCACCCAGGGTCATTGCACTAAACGCAAGTTCCGTCGTCAGGTCGTGTACCTTCTCTGATCCTGAATGCGCAGTTCCCTCGGGGGATAGGTCAGGCAGGGCAGTTTTCAACGTCTCGCGACCAACTCCAAGGGGTAGCTCGACCCAGAACGTTGAGCCTTCGCCAACTTTGGACCGAACACCCAGTCGTCCTCCACTGAGTTTTACGATTTGACGGACGAGAGCTAGGCCAAGACCAGTGCCTTTCCCGCCTATTTCAAAAAAACAAATCAGTTGCCTGTAAATTTTCATACAATAAAAGAACCGACCCTGCTGTCGCCCTTGCTCAGTTTGCGTGAACGCAGCTACAAAGGAAGACCCATCAGTCAAAGCCAAAACACAAGGTCCCAATCCGCTCACAGAAAAGCTTGCTCTCCGCCATGTCCCTCGGCCTAATCCCAACGCCAGTATCGGTGACTTCGATCCTAACAACAATATATTCCAAAGGAGGACGGGCCTTGTCATGTTGCATATTATGTTGCGTCAAATAACTAGTCGACAGCGGATGCAGTTGGTCTCCCTCAGAAAAAAGCATCACAGGTTCCGTTATTGGCCCTCCGAACGGGTCCAAGGATTTCGCTTCTGGAACGATGAGCATGGTCTTGACCGTCAATTTTCCACCCGTTTCCGTGAATTTGCAGCCATTGCTACGACAGATCAGTCGGTAGTGGTTCCAATACATATCAAGAAACGCACCTAGCAAGATTAGTGATGATCTGCCGTAACCGAGCCTCGTCTCCAGCGACGATACCGTCCATAGAAGGATGTTCTGTGAGATGCTTCTGAATGCTTTCCTTGGTTTCTCCCAGTGCTTCGTATGACACTCTCCGCGCAACCTGCATTGTGTTATTATAGGTCTGCTCTTGTGAACTTGATCCATACCAAGTCGATATTTGGATCAAGGTAAGTCTCAAATTGTAACCCGCGAGCATCCGCTGCCAGCCGTAGGGGAACGAAAAGTGATCGCATGACTTGATGGAATGCATATGGCTTCATGAAGCTTGTAAGGAAAAGCCATCACAAGGTTCGCAGACAACATACCCTAGAAAGAATCTCAAATCGCCCGCCATCCATTCGGTTGCTACTGGAACTCAATAAGCTTTCTTTTAGCTGAAGCTCCGAACTTACAAGTCAAGAACATCATTTAGCACTGCAACGATAGGTCAATCTCAACAACATCACCGCTTCCGTCGCAAAACAAAATACCTTTTGACATCATGCTGAGACTGCCACACAGTGCGTTGAACTCAATTTCCTGGTCTTTCATAATCATATGCGATGCCTCCATGTTCTGAACGGCCAGAACTAACAGAATTTCTTGAGGAGAGTCCAAACGAAGGATATGAGGGACTCACTTGCGGTATTCAATGGAACTCGGACCTGTATAATCCCCCATTATCAAGACCTTGTAAGGGATGGGGATAGAAGTGAATACTTATCATGAAAAACATAACTGAAAATTGGAATTAAGAGTTGTTGTTGTCAACAAAATTGACATAACATACGATGTGAGACGTCTCTTTGAATCAGCCGCTTTTCGCTCGTTGATCTGTGCCTTTTGCTTTGCCTGCCAATTGGAGAAAGTAAGATGAGTCTCGGCACCTAATTGTAAGTATACCTTGAACTGAATCTTCAGTTCGTCTCGCAGGGTATACAGCCGTCTTTCCGACTAGTTATATCGTTCGTCAACGAAAACATTTATCGAATCTGCAGGGCAACGCACGTTTTCCCACATATAGTGAACGTAGATGAGGACTTGCGATCGAGGGTTCAATGACATCAGTTTGACTTATGCACGCAGAGGCACCTACAGCTGTGAAATACGAAAAAGTTAATCATGGCTAGAATAGACAGGTACATCAGCAACCATGTCCTAGAAAGGGATAAGTGTACGTACTTCGTGCCCAACTCGTCTTGAGGGGGATCATCGTGATCGATGCGCTGCGAAAGCGACGTTGAGGGGAAGTTGAATCGCCAGCAGAATAAGTGGTCTCACAAGAGGAAAAAAAGAAGGGCACCCATTGCAGCAGGGAAACGGTTAAGCCGAAGACCGAATAAAGCTACAGCTTGAAGAGCCTTTAAAAAGATGAGGGGTAAGTCAGGAAGGTGCTGTAAGAATTAGCAAGGAGCCTACTGTTGCATAATAGAATATTGCCATAAAGTCTCGACCTTGACAATTCGGAGATGGTGAATAGTAGCCACATGAAAGACTGCCGTAGAACGATTCAATCCTCAAAGCTTCTACACCAGCAAGGGAATACGAACATAAAGATGACTTGATAGAATGACCTTGGTCGTAGCACGGTAAATGAAGCATGAAAAGATTCTTGAAAACAAAACTTACCAGCACCAAATAGAAAGACCCAGAAAACCCTGATATATATACGGTCGACGTCGAGGCCAGTCATACAGTACCATGAAGCTGCTTTTGGTTGAGATCACGTCCTAACGATATCAATGACACTTACACAACGGGTATACTGACAATAGGAGCAATCTAAAAGCATAATTCAAATTGGTACCTCAATGTCGTCATCGAGAACACGTACCACAAAGTAAAATATTTTGTCTTGAGTCACGACAGGATTGCGAGGTATGAAAGCGCATCCAAGAATCCAGTTGAGAACAAGCCAGATAGAGGTATAAAGGGCGAGATGTTTCTTGAGAAACCAGGACTCCTAAGAAGGTGTAAGAAAAATCAAGGCCATACTACGGAACAACAAAACGCACCTGGGAATAATGCTCCTCAGATTTATCATCCAGGAAGCGAGAGTTGAATATTTTGACAAGAGAGGGCCATACCCGCCACCGCAAGAAAATTAGCATCTGGTTCCGGGACCAGAAACCCTCGTAGACAGCACTTTCGCTGTCGCTTGCCCCGTGGTTCAATTGACTGCCCGTCTTGTCTGGGCTACCAACTAGGTCTGAATTTGTGACCGAACTCTTTATATCCTCACTCCAAGCTCGGTCCACCACCACCTCATTTACTTCCTCGTCATCCTGATAGCATTGCAGACGTCGGGTGAAAATGCTCTCCACAACGCTCTCTTCTACGACAGAGCTGCTCGAAGGGGCGGGGCCCGTAGCCAGCCTTTTCTTGAACCGCGCCCAATGAACAGCGAGGCCGGATATACGCGCCGTTTTCCTCCTATTTCGACTAAACTGGCCGCCAGAATTATGAAGCGCAGGAGGCGGAAGCACGTCATCATCGACGGTAGTCGTGGGGGCCGTCGTGGGCATGTCTAATTCCGTATGGAATGAGGCTTGACGCTTCTCGCTGGTCCTCGGCCTTATATTGAGAGAGGGAAGTGTAACTTCTTCGGGCCATTTACTAGAGGACGCGGCGCTGTTCCCTGAGAATTTTGTAGACCACAGGGTCATCCGGGGCCTGTACCGCTAAGGGTACGATCAGCTCGACAATGGACAAGAGGTGGAAAGAGAAAAGGATTTAAAGTGAAGCGCTGTCGCTTGTCTGCTGCATAAGTTCAATCTGTGACCCTGCCCCCTGAGCCGTCACGGCCAAGTCCCCTCCATTTCGGGAAGTTCTCGGCCCTCGGGTATCATCTTCACTTTATCGCAACTTTATCGTTCTGCTTTTCTCTCAACTTTATATACTGTAACAAAACACCATTCGTTTTCTTTGCGTTTTCTGCTGTTTTTTGTCTCGCTCCGCCGCCGCCATTACACCGGTCGAGGTATCAAGCATCAATTACACTGCGGTCAGTTCGCAGTACATGTATTACGTATTTTTGGCTTTAACCTCTCTGCTTGTAATAAATATGTTTTCCGAAAATAGAAAACCTTCCTCTGTCGACACGATTCATGTATCCCATTTGATGGATAGGCAAGAGCCAACAAATAAATATAAAAAGGGCGGCCTAGTATTGGCGAGATTGCGCTCCATCCACCTAAACTAGAACTTGCCTATGTTACATGTACCAGGGACTCATCACGCTGTGACGTTTTGATCGTTGGTCTGCAGATGTACCGTTCGATACCCAAATCCGAGAGCAGCTCGTTATATAATTAAGTTCAAGAAACGCTGAAACGGGTCATGAAATCATGTTCACCGTTTTTGGCTTGCCAAAGTGGTGTGTCTGTTGATGAGTCGTCGACGTCGGAGTGTGAATTTACACCTCTTGTTTCCCCCTTCACACCTCCTCCCCGAAATCAACCTCTCCATCTCCTCCGGCCCTTTACAGCCCCCATTTCAAATATTGTGGCCGATTAATTTTGGTCCTACTCGCTTGTTCTCATATTTGTGCTTCTTCTTTATTTTTTGGAGGGTTCATCTCGGATTTCGAGCTCAGCTCAGACCTGATGTCTTTCCCCGTTTATCTCAAAAATGGCGATCAAGTCAAAGTCAATGGTAGAAATTCAATTTAACTGCACTCCACAATACAGGGGAGAGTTCTAACCATTTTTGCAGACCATGTTTACTGTTCGCCCAGTTGGGACACACGGGACGGCACGCCTTACTCAGTGGCGCGCATTATGCAATTCTTGCCACCTGCTGATGCACCAAAAGGCGAGGAGGGCAAAAATTACCTGTACACTCGTGTTCGACTCGCCTGGTATTATCGACCCAGCGATGTGAGTGACCGACCTGTGGCAGATTCTCGCCTCCTTCTCGCTGCGATATATTCGGAAGTATGCGACATCAATCAACTTCGCGCCAAGTGCCACGTGGTCCATCGAGACAAAATTTCCGACTTGTCTGGCTGGAAGAAACGTCCTGATAGATTTTACTTCAATCGTCTTTTCGATCCTTACATCAAAAAGGAATTCGAAGTTATACCATCTCAGAATGTTCGGAATCGTAAGTTACTCTTTTTGGGTAGATATGTTTGAATTTTATTATTTCTCATGATATTTCTAAAGTTCCCGACTCGATTCGAGATGTCCTCATTTCTCGCTACGAGTATGTCGTCGCGGAGAAAGAGGTCATACCAGACCTGACCGATCACGTCCGTTTATGTGACAGCTGTCAAGGATGGTGCCCAAGGTAGGTCACCCGCCAATATCTCTTGAGAAAACGATAACGAACGTATCCAGTCCGGATACCGTCCAATGTGACCGCTGTAAACGATACTTTCACATGCGCTGCGTGCAACCTCCCCTCATGGCCAAACCATCTCGAGGTTATGGGTGGACTTGCGCCCCATGTTCAAGAAAACATGAGCAAGAGGTCGACAGCCACGAAATTCGACATCCCACTCCAGTGCCCCCAAAGCCGAAGTCCAACCTACCCGCTCCAAGGGGTCGTGGACGTCCACGAAAAGATCGGTCTCTAGCAGAGAAGCAGGAGAACTTGCCCGTCAAGCATTTCAATCTGTGGCCATTTCGTTATTTCGGGTGAGATAACACCTACTTATCATCGGTCTAATGAACAATGGTTTCTTTGCAAGTCAACACACTGTTGCGGAAGACACCCTTGGTAAGTGTCTCTCAAGAACCAAGGGGTTGGAATTGTCTGATGGGCAACTCAAGATCCTGAGGATTTGATCTTTCCTCGAACTGCCACACGCCAGGGTCCCAAGTTCCAGGCGACCGTACCACTAGGACCTAATCCTGATATCCCTCCCGCAGGTGTGTGTCCTTCGTCAATCCTATTCTCTCCTTTAATGTTGCGCAGACGAGGAGAGGGGAGATGACAGAACAGTGGAAACGTTCGGCCTCATCAACACCTTGACAGAATCAGAAGGTGCGCAAAAACCTTGAATTTTTTGCTGACTTATGTGTTTACGCCTGCTTGGTTTAGTTGCTGAAGGTAAGCGGAGCCACACAAAACGAAGAATTCCCAGCTGAGCTTGTCACAGTCGAAGAATGCATGCGTGGCCTGACAGATGACGCGGAGCTAAGACATAATGTCGATTGGTTAACGGAGGTCATACGTCGGTTCTCTGATGCCGCCATTGTCGCCCGTTCATTTAATTCGGTGAATATGAAGTCGCCGAAGAGCACCGTCAAGGTAAATTTCCGGTTGAACTTATTAAACTTGTCCTGATTTTGTTTGGAAGTGGGTCAAAGACGATAAAGGGTTGTTCACCACGGTCGAAAAGGTATCGTACATCGATGAGCCGTGGACTAGGGACGAAGTCGTGGCCTTTGAAGATGCTATTCAGCTTCATGGCGCCGAACTTCGCGCTGTCAGAGATGAAGTTGTATCACGATCCATGCCTGAGGTTGTGAGGTTTTACGGTCATTGGAAAAGGTGCGACCTTTTATCTTGTTCCACGTTTTTTATTGAAATGCTCCGATTAGCTCTAAACTTGGGGAGGAGAACCAAAGAATCAGGACTGCGGGGGTCCCTCCCAAACCAATCAGAAAGCAATATATGAGCGCTGCTGAGGCCAATGATGGCCAACGCGTGGGCCTCTCCGATGACGAAGGGTCCATTGTATCCCAACCTTCAAAAACTCCAAGCTGTGGGGCTTGCAGGACACGGGAATCAAACGTATGGTGGAAAGCGCCTAAAGGGCTGCCCACGAGCACTCTCTGCGAAACATGTGGCACAAATTGGAGGAAATACGCGGATTTGAATGTCCGACCGGTTCGAGAAGAGTCTCTGCCGACTTCCAAGTCAAGAGGTGGCATAGAGAAGCGCGAAGGTACTCCATTAGCAGGACCTTCTGCGAAGAAGGCGAGGGTAAGTTGATGCCATTCTGAAGTGAGACGACACCAATACTTTCCTTAATAGACAACGGCATCTGCACAGTCAACACCCCCACCAACAACGACAGCGCCGCAGATAAGATGCCTAACTTGCATGAAGAACGGTCCTATAGGCAAGGTTCTGAAGTGCAAACAGTGTCAACTTCGGGTGCATGCAGGTGAGGATTCACGAAGACCTTCATGTCAGCGTCTGTTTACAACAACAACAGGTTGCTGTGGCGCTATCGTTGATCCTGCCAATGTAGAATCCTGGGTCTGTGAGCTGTGCGAGAATGAAGAAAGTTTAGAATCATCCGTTGTAAGTACGCCGTTCCTCTCTCGTGATTTGATTTTGACACACGATAGAACCCCGATTGTCTACTATGTCCTCGAGCTGGGCGCGAGGACAGGACCAAGAAACCTTGGCCTCCATCAGATACGTTCTTACGAGCCTGCAAACCTACGGAAGGGCAGGGCTGGGCCCATATATTATGCTCTGTGTTTACCCCGGAGATCACTTTTACGGACGCCTCACGTCTTCGTCTAGTCGAAGGCCTGAATACGGTGCCTCGACATCGATGGACAACTGTGAGTATTTTAACGATACTTGACACAAATGCAGCTCACCTAGCACGAAACCACAGAAATGTTGTCTGTGCAGCGAACCTGAGGGTGCTGTTATACGCTGCAACGATTGCAGCAAGGAGTTCCATGCTTCCTGCGCATGGAAGCAAGGGCATAAGTTTGGGTTTGAGATCCAACCAGTACGCTTGATTTCCCTGCTTCAAAGTGCAATGATGATATTCACATGGCATGTAGGTCAAGAGCAGTCGCAGAGATACCACTATCATCACAACCTTCAAGGGCGAGTCGGGCTGCATGAACGCCATCGTGTCCTGCAAGGAGCACGATCACAGTAAACGCGACATCTACGACATTTGTGAGACAAATGAAGGTGGCGAGGTAAGCAGAAAGGCTCTAGCAAACCCAACTTTCTTAAACATTGTTGGCTATAGACTGCGCTACAAGTATACTGTCAAGCGTACAAACAGGCTCCTGTTGGTCAAGCCCACGCACTCCTGCGCAAAGCTCGACGTTTAGACTCTATCCTCAACGTTCGCAGCGATCATATCCCACTAATTACACAAGAGCATACCTCGTCAGATCCTGAATGTGTGGTGTGCCATACCCAATTCTCCCCCGCCTTTTATTTCCTTTCCCGCAGCGAGAAGTATCGGACCATGCAAAACGGTCTTTGCACCGATTGGATTTGCCACAGTTGTCATTACCCTGATTTGGTGCAGAGGGACATGGTGGTGTCGTAGTTGATTTCGTAGTATAGCATTTACATTGTATAATAGGGCAAGTTTACCTTGCACTCGGGGTGCAGCCTCTTCGCACGAATTCATTGTGTCTTGAAGCTTTAGAGACATCCACCAAACAACACCCGTCCATCCTAGGCCTTATTAATTTTTGTTCTGCCGCTCTCAAATCAACGTGAGCCTTCGCGAGATCTATAAGCCTCATTTAAATAAAACTTTTGTCTCTGAAGCGGTGCTATTACCACCCGCCGTCTCATTCCGGGAACTCGCTACCGTCGCGCAAATCCACCCCTGTCAATCGCTTGAAGATTCCTCGTCGTATGAGGTCGATGTGATCGCGTAGACTCGGACCCGTCCCCGTCTCCCCGACTGTTCTGTCGAACCCAAACGCGACGACCTGCACGTGCAAAATTTTCTTTCCCTGCCTTCATCGAAGTGAAGGAATGCCACCGATGTCACGGTTGCAACCCCTTTCACCACTCTTAGTGCTAACATCTCATTCAGACGCGACAAGTTCACCATTCACTCCAAAGCCGTTGTTCGCCAGGATGTTGAGCTCAAGGGTCTCTGGTAACACCTCTCCATTCAACTTGCATTCCACCTCTCATACCTGTGTCAAATGTTTGCGTATAGGCACAATTGTACACCCCAAAGCAACTATATTTGCTATTGCAGGTCTAATTGTAATTTGGATGGGGTGCATCATTGAAGAGGTTTACCATCATATTCATTGGGATAGAAGTTCGTTCTGCCAGAAAGACAGCCTCTTCGGTTCCCCGTTAGTTCGGCCTAGAAGGAAGACCACATACTGTAGATAAGTACTTCTCTTCCAAAGCCTTTGGAATATTCATCCTGTCTGATTATTCCTCGCTTCAACCATTCCAATGTCAAAAGGGGTCGTTGGAAAATTTCCCATCTGCTAGCCTCATCCGGCAGGTTATAGATGTATAAAAAGCAGAATGTGCATTGTCGAACTCCAACTCAGTGCAGTTAATCCAACTGGTGAGTATTCCTTCCTACCGCAACAGGCGCTACCCCCGCTAATAAATTCCTACTTGTGTCATATACACTAGAACAGCATGAAGGCCTTCGGGGTCGCTACCCTCATCGCTCTCTCCGCCTTGATCAACGGATCTTCCGCACTCTGGTGCGGGTGCTATATGAAGGAGCACGGCTTTTGGGGCATAGACATCTGGAGTAAGTTTTCTTCAGATGTGTGCTGTGTGAGAGTCACGGGCGAGGGTATCAAAGAAGGAGGCTCTTGGTTTGGGTTGACGCAAAGCAACTGGTGTAATGCAGTGGGCCCTGCTCAGGCGGACGAGTTTAAGCATTGCTGCATTCCGGCTTATGGGTATTGCAAGTGAACTGGTTGGAGGGTGGTATTTATCGTTCGGGGAGTGTGAGTAGTGTGAACCTACAAGCATCCGAAACTCTTCAGTATTCGCCCGCGCCTGGCAATTGCCTCATTTATTGCTAGGTTGCACCGAAATAGTCCAAAAGTAAGGGGCATGTACAAACCCAATTCTTGCCTTGACTGAACCGATTGAAATAAGTAAAAAACCTTTGACAGCCGAAAAACTGGGCTCCTGTGTTATCAATGTACTTACAGAGTAGCGAAATCTGAGAGGTTTTTTGTGATTCACTTGATTCCCTGAAGTACGCATGGAAAACCTCACGTTTTGAAATCACTGAATACAAAAGAAAGCGCTTCTCAGAGAAAAAAATGCTGTGATGTGAATCCTACTTGCTGAATTTAGCACTGGTATACTGAAGCGGGTGGCAAAACACTACTCAATTGCGAGTATCGTGATAAACCCACCCCATTCATCTTACTTGTCAATACTCCATCTGTTTGGAAAATCTCCCCCTCTCTCGCTGTGTGCCACGTCGGATCATGATTGCGCTGTAGTAATAAAAAATAAATAAAATCTGGCACTTCGACCTCCTGACGCAATCCTGACGTTTGGGAAATTTCACTCATCAGTTGTCTGAAAATCATATGTGAAAGCCCAAATTACGTTATGCATGAATCCAATGTCGGAGAGACCACGAATGGGCTTTGGGAAAATTCGCCGTCCCCGTTGTGTACGTTTAACATAGGCATTAGTGATATTGGATGGCTTGATTGTCGCTGGAGGCGTTGGACATACGAAACGAAGCTATCGAAAGCTAATACTTCGCCCAGATCAGAATCAAGTCCCAATAGATAGGTGTTTGCGATGACGGGAGACAATTTATCGATGGCGCGCTTCCTTTGAATCCTTTCACTGGTTGGGGGGGTTGCAGAAAGGGCCAAAGGTTTCCAGAAGTCGGTCAAACAAGCGTTCAGTCGTTGGTTGCATCCAAGATACAAGGCAAAAGAGATTGCTAACAGAATGTGGAAGGACGAGGAAATCCAATTCCTGGAAGTTCTATAACAGGATCTTTTGAAACGTCAGAAACCTCTTCTGATTTGCTGGACGCTCCATTCACCGCCACGATGAAATGAGTTTCCTATCAATAATGCGTCATCTATACAGTTGAATTTGAAGTAGTGATCTGCTTTAGCCAAAAATCGAGCCTTTTCTCGATCATGGACGAGAGTAGCTCTAATGCAGGTCCTACAGTGACATTTGAGCATCTTAGCCTCAACCCTGTCAATGGAGACAGATCATGTGATGCATTCCAGAGGATTATCAATGGGCATGAGAGCTTGGGAAAACATGGGGTGGTAAAGGGCCTGTAAGCAGCCCAGAGATCGCCCTCATAATAGCGAGTCACCATAGGAATGGCATATTTCCCATAATACTGGGCCAGGCATCGAATGCTGGCGCGTCAAAGGGAATATATTCCAGAGAGAGCTCTGTGAGGTTCGAAAGGGAAGATGAGGAGAGGACGATGAGACAGTGGCAGAGATGGAGTCGGCGCAAGCACGGAGCGTTCTCAGAGAAAAGGTTTTCAGTGATCATCAAAGGAGGGGGCCGTTCTCGATGAAAGTGGCGAGGTGGAATATTCGAGGTTTGGGGCTTGGCTTGGATTTGCAAATTTCCATAGCGCCAAACCTCCCGATCCACGTAAATATTGACGGTCTTCAGCCTCTGAGCATGACACATTATATGACTGAGGATGGGTGATTTGACGCGCATGCCGCTATGAGACCCCCAAGTTTGGGGCCTGACCTAATTCAAGACTCTTCTGACGAGGAAGTTGCAACAGTTTGACAACTTAAAGAATTGCGTCGTCGTCGAAACGTATAGTTCGACTCCAAAGTGCAGGGATCAATCTAACATCCACCGTCTTGACATGAGCGCCTCCGAGTCAGGATGGTGGTCGGGTTCCCAGAACCCTTTACTTGCGGCTCAAAGGTCGCTGCTCGTACTGAATAGAAAGTTGTTTGCGACGCTAAGAATCGGGGGAGCTTGTTTGATTTTTTGAGGGAGCATCTCAGTAAAATCGTGTGAAGAAAAATGTAAAAAATTGTTTCAACCTCTAGGCCAACGTCTAGCCATGTCATACGATGCACGCAGGCTCGTGGGCATCCAAAGCGAGCGCGTTACAAACGTGTCGAGCACAGACTACCCTGGGCACTACCCAGATGAAGACAACGAATGGTCCCTGGAAAAATTCAAAAAGGTGCGTCGCAGCCGTTGTCAAAAATTCAGCGAGTAACCAAGTTCCTCTCCGCAAGGTAGAACTTGAAAGTTAAAGTTCAACGACTTTCGAATCTGTCAATAGATTTTGACCTCGTCGGTGTGGATGCCTCGATTGCCAATGCTTTTCGACGGATCATGATTGCCGAGGTTAGTTTTTTCGAACACACTTCCATGGTTGAGCTAACAGTTTTCAAGGTCCCGACGGTGTGCATAGAAAATGTCTATGTCTGGGACAATACCTCCGTTGTGGTGGACGAGGTTTTGTCACAGCGACTAGGCCTCATACCACTCAACATAGATCCCGACTTGATAGTGATGAAAGAGAGTATGTGCAAAATTTTGACTGTGCCCTTCACGCATCTCAATCCATCATTAGCTTCCGCCGACCAAGCTACCGACCGCAACACCATCGTCTTTGAGATTAAACTCACGTGCGAACGCAACCCCAAGGCGAAGAAAGACTCAACCGACCCCGACGAGTCGTACATCAACCATGAGGTCCTCTCATCACATTTAGTTTGGAAACCAGCCGGAGAACAAGAGGAAGTCTTTGCGGGAAATCCCCCGGCGCCTACGAACCCCAACATCGTCTTAGCGAAATTAAGGCCAGGCCAGGATGTTCATGTGGAGCTGCATGCGATGAAGGGTGTCGGGAAGGATCATGCAAAGTATTGTCCCGTCGGTGAGCAAACACTTCCATGTCTGACACGCCTTTTTCATTCTGTGAGTTAGCAACTGCGTCCTACCGCCTACTACCGCACATCAAAATCAAGAAGCCTATCCCCCCACATTTAGGGGAGAAATTCCAGAAGTGCTTCTCGCCTGGCGTTATTAAAATTGATCCCCGAACCAAGGAGGTTTCCGTCGACGAACACAATGTGCGCAAGGACACTGTGAGCCGAGAGGTCCTCCGGCATCCTGAATTTAAAGACTCAGTTGAACTAAGCCGGGTGCGAGATTTCTTCCTTTGTGAGTTCATTTTTCTCCCTTCCTCTTTAACTTCTCAGACTGAGTTATTGGTTCAAAGTCAACGTCGAGTCAGAAGGCGCATACTCCCCGGAGAGAATGTTAACCGAAGCCATCAAGGTGATGCGAGAAAAACTCAAGAAAATTCGCCAAGCCGCAGAGGCGTTGTACGATCAGGTGGAGGTGGATGGTGATGTGACGATGGCAGACGTATGAATGATTTGTGTCGTATTTTGTCCGGCTGAAAGCTGGCTGAATATACCTTTCTTCTCGAGTGTAATGGTCACTTCTTGCCTTGTGAGCCTCACTCATCACAATGGCCCCTGCCTTCACTTACACCAGCCTAGCCATATTATTGCTATGTACTTACCACGTTAGAACTTTTGTCAATTTATTGTTATTATAGCCGTTGGCCACTGCGCCTTTTGCCAGCTTTTTTCAAAGGACATGAAAGCGCACTCTAGGTACGTTCAATCTTTGGAAGCTTTTCCCGATCATTGGTGACATACCCTCCGACTTCTGAGTGAAGTTTTGAAGTAGAGACTCGTTGGCTTCAAGTTGGCTTGCATGTTTGCTTTACTTTTTGGTTAATTTTGCCAGAATACTGTGCTACTTAAATTTGAACAACCCAACTCGATACCTGGGAATCAACTAAGTGTGCTCTTCTGTGCTCGAACCGTCAACGAACTGTAGTACCACAATAGGGCCCTTCAGCAATTGCAAGTCAATTGCAGGAAGGAAAAAAAAGTTCAAGTTCCCACGGAGGCTGAGAGATGTGTTGTCAATTACCGCCAGAAGTCTTTACCCAGGCTTTACCGATCTCCTCTATCTCCCTTCTTTCCAACTCAACGTTCCTTTGTTCATGAGAGCTGTAAGCAAAACCACTTCTCTGAGTTCTCTCATCGTTCCCGCTCACACTCCCACCAACAGCTCGGGTGGTCATAACATGGATAACCAGAACCCCTCACTCATTTGCATCGGTATATTGGTGCTCTCTAGTGGTGTCTTATTGGTGAGTATATCTTCCGGCTATCTGTATGATGACTCCCTTCATCCTTGTTCTTCGAGCTATGGGCCAACCTTCGGGTTACGCGCCGTGGTAACGACGATATCCTTGGGTCAGGGTACACACCCCTGTACTGAACCTTTATCCATACACAAACCCGTCGAGGCTTAAATTTTGATCTTTCTCTTCCAGGTTTATACATTGTTGATTATTTGGTCACCACCCCCCATAATCACCCATGAATCGGAAAAGAAGTACCGATCTCATTCATCGACGAAACCCCTACCTCTCACCCGACTCGACGAGCCAAGCAAGGTTGATTTGACGGTTGTAGTTCCTGCGTACAATGAAACCGAACGTCTTCCTGCGATGATGGCTGACACCATTGGTCACTTGAGCTCATTGAAGACAAAGCGGACTTTTGAAATTCTCGTCGTCGATGATGGGTCAAACGACGGTACCTCGTCCACAGCCTTAAAACTGGCAGCCAAATACCCAAAATATGACATCAAAGTTGTCACCCTGGAGAGAAACATTGGAAAGGGAGGTGCCGTTCGACACGGGATGTTGTACGGCGGAGGCGAACGCCTCTTGATGGCGGATGCGGATGGTGCAAGTCGGATGGAGGACCTAGAGCTGCTATGGAAAAGCATGGATGAGATCGCTCCCAACCACGGACCCGCCGTGGTCGTTGGAAGTAGGGCACATCTAGTGAAATCCGAGGCGGTTGTCAAGGTTAGTTTCACCCCCAACCATGCTATAGCACAAACTAACCTCTACCGTTTCGCCAGCGCTCATTCCTCCGAAACGTGCTCATGTATGGTTTACACACCGTCTTGAGGATCGTAGGCGTGGGTCATATCCGGGACACCCAATGTGGTTTCAAGCTATTCTCGCGATCAGCGGCTCAGCAGATATTTCCCGCCCAACATCTGCCGACATGGATATTTGATGTGGAGCTCCTGCTTCTAGCCAAACAGCTCCGTATTCCGGTGTCTGAGGTGCCAATAGAGTGGCATGAAGTGGCAGGGAGCAAGTTGAATGTCGTCACAGCATCTGTGCAGATGTTGAGGGACCTGCTTATTGTGAGGGCTAACCACCTTCTCGGACGATGGACAGCTTCGCCAACGAAGATGAAATCGGACTGATAGACTGTCGTTGTATTACTTAGAACCGTATACCCGGCCATCTAAATGCACATTCAAATTGATATTTTTGCGACCTCAGCTGGCGTCTGCCCCCGGAACACCCCCTACAAGTTATTTATATATATATGTTTCTGAATCACTCTGTCCTTTCTCCTTTGACTCACTACGAACAAATGAGTGCCGACACAGTTTTCCCCCTCATTTTCAGAATTCCAGATGAGATTCTTGCATATATTTTTCTGCTCAATACGAACAGTCCAGTTGAGCGGCTCTGGGATGAAAGTTCACAAGAGTGGAGAAAACATCACGATCCCGGGCTGACAACGAGGTATTCATCTCAAGTTTGCCAAAGGTGGCGTGAAGTCGCGCTGGGGTATTCTACACTTTGGGGTCGGATTATACATCATGCTATCGAAGAACCCCTTTTTTGGATTGACAAAGTTCTCCAGCGATCTCGTCAAACAACCCTCGAATTAGGTCAAGCCTGCGAGACTGGACAACTCGTGTATCCCAAGCTCTCTGCTCTGAATCGTGTAATGTGCCATGCCCAGAGGATCAAGACTGTCAATATGTCGCTGGACTCACAGGCAGCTTGGCAGGTAATTTGTGAAGGCATTTTGCAAAGTCGAGCCCCAAGCCTTGAATATTTCCGGATCCATCTCATCATCAGTAATACGAAGATATTTGCTGGAACCCTTTTCTCCGACGACGCTCCTTGTTTGCGCCGACTTCATCTCCGTTATTGTCTTGTCGATCTCCCTCCACCTACTCTTTCGAACCTCAGGGAGCTCTCAGTCGCAAGCGTTGCCTTTGGGGCACCAACGATCGATGGCTGGCTCAGTATTTTGGAAAACATGCCATTCTTATGCTGGCTCATTATTGAAAAGGCTATTTCAGGCCCGTTTCCAACATGTCCTCTTCCCAACCCACATCTTCCCAACCTCTCATGCTTGGCCATAGACGGCGATTTCCGCGATTGCATGGCATTGATGAATAACATCACCTATCCTCCTCTGCGGGAGTTGAGGCTCAACTGTGTGGATGTCACTTTAGGATCCACATTCAATCATCTTTTGTCCGTGATTAAGAAAAGGCTCAGTCTTTGGCCTCGGCATGCTAAAACAGAGCACCAATTTACCCTCGACTGTCTAGAGGACAATGTGATGCATATAGGGAGCACAATGCCGCCCGGCGGCACATGCAGTGTCGGCAAATCCGAAGCAACTGATGACCCGAGTTCACAACACCCTGTGATGTCGATTCATTTGGTTTTTGTCAACTCCGAAGAGATGGACTCCTCTGTCTTTCCCTTTCTGCTGCTTTTCGACTACATTATGATTGCAGGGCTAGAGGGCCGGTTTCGTTTGCTTCGAGTTTAACCGTCGTGCAATATTCAAGCTGAAGCCAAGCTGACGGCCTGGTTTCTTTTGTACAATACTGGCATTGAGGAGTCTTGGCCCCAATGGAAGCCATCGGATCTTTCTTACAGTCACATCGACCTCATAATACGGCGGGGAATCTCCAAACGATTGACAGGAGTGGATTTGCACAATAGTAGCGAATTCACGGAATTAGACAGCGGGCAATAATGGCCCCGCTTTGGAGACAAAACTTTTAGTTGACTGAGGCTTACTAGCGCGCGCTATCTCGCGGCTCACGTTGATCTGAGAGCAGTTTAATAACAACAAAAAATAATAGTTTGGGACTTCGTATATCACCAGTATATAATAACATCCTCCACGCTCATCATCGCGGATCGCTCGTTACATTTATGAGGTCCTTTACCTCGACGCATCCAAATATCGATTCAAAGTTGTCAGTGATACACGTACGTTGGACGCACAATCCTAATCTCAACACAAAGCAAAGTAAATGGTTTATCTCAAAATTCCAACTTGTTAGATTCGCAGGAAAAGCTATGTTCAATAAGTATAAGTAACACGCAATTAGTAACTCGAGCAAGAAGGTATGTATGCAAATAAATAAGTTAACATGGTTTCACCCCTTCACCGCAAAGCAGGTGCCCACTTCCAATTGACAACTTGGATCGCCCACTCCGTCTCCACGGGCCCGTCATCACTTGACCGTTCAACAATCTTCACGCCCTCCCAAGTGAAGCGGAACATGGACTCTGTGAGATTCCGTTGCAGAACCTGAACTGGCTGATGTGGTGGTGGTGGTGGTGGTGGTGGTGTGACCTTTTCGTTCTCTTTAGTACTTGGGACTATCGAGCTATCAGAGGCGGTGGTAGGTGGAGGCAGTGGTGGATGATCTTCAGGAACTGATGAGGTGCCGGGGACGTCGTCAGTCGACACTTTGGGAAGTGTAGCTGGCGGGTGTGGAGATGACTCTGTAGAATGAGGAGAAGTGTCACCGATATCCAAGGGTTGACTATCTTCCGGTGGTTCGACGGTATTGGAGGGGGTTTCAGTTTTAGAGTTGACATCCTCAGCCTTGGTATCCATCGCAGAGCCCGAACTTGAGATTGCCTCTGTGGGCTGACCTTCAAGCGTCGTTGATTCCGTCTGCGCAGCTAGCCCTTGCACGGGCACAACGTCTCCCATAACAACATCATCCACAACCACCACCGAATGCTCTCCATCAACAACAAGAACCGGATCCACCTCAACCACAACTTCCTTTTCCAAAATCAAACAAATGTCGTATTTGCGGCCCCCTTCGGTAGAGTCTACGCTAGGCGAAAGAAGGTAGCTCTCTTTCACAGTTTCGAGGATGAGTGACCTTTGTAATTCGTTGGTGTTGTTGTTGTCGGGACTAGAGCCCGCGTCAGGGTCTTCTATTCTTCGACGTTTACGTGGTGGAGGAGATGGTTGAGGCGAAGGGAATAAGATCTCCTTGATGAGAGAAGGAACATATTTATATCTGTAGAAGGCAGAAAAAAAAGCCATCATCATCAAAATGCCTTGAGTAAAAAAGAAAAAAAAGTGCATACCCAATCCTCATATCACCCGTAATACCCACAGCAAACACCATATTCATCCTACTCATCAACTCACACTCCTCCTTCCAGTTCGTCAACCTCCTCGCAACGTGATCATCTTCCTCTTCCTCCTCCTCCTCAACTTCAGGAATAACATCCAAAACCGTGGCATTAGGCAGCCGTCGCAGAGGCCAACTATCCCAGCATCCTCCTCCTCCTCTCCTCCTCTTCCTGCTTGCAAGGCGCGCACAGGGTACGCCCAAAATGCTCGCTCGTCGTTCAGTGTACTCTAAAAGACGTTGAGAGCGATTTCGCCGACCTAGATTGGGGGAGGTGCGTGCAGTTCCCTTCTGAAAGAAAAAGTAAGAGGAAGAAAGACGATGAAGTTCAGCTGAAGTATTCACCTCCACAAACTCAACACCAACAATCTCAATAGCACTCCCATCATGTCCACTACCCCACGCAGCACTAGCCAATCCACGACCATCATTCTCAGGAACATCATCCTCCCCCTCCTGCTCTTGATTCAACGCGTCCTCCTCCTCTTCTTTACGAAGCAACCCCCTCCTCCCACAAACCCTCGTACACCTCTCCCCCCACCCAGCAATAAACCTCCCCACAACCTCCTCCTTCACAATACTCAGTGCCCCATCATCATCACCAGCACCACCACCAGCAGCGAAAATACTACCCACCCCAACACCCGTACACCTCAACACCCTAACATCAACCCTCATATCCCTTCCCATCTTCCGGGCTTTCGCAGCTCCACTCCATGTTACCCAGCCAGCGTGCACCGCACAGAGGAATAAATCAGAGTCGTCCGTGTATATCCGTCTGGGACGTTTGGAGGAGGAGGAGGAGGAAGAGGGCAAGGGCACTTCGAAGGGAGGCTTGTTATTGCTAGTCTTCCCAGAACTCCGTCTCCTGGACGAACTACGCCTCCTCCTCGACGTGGATTTACGGCGCGTGGGTCCGGTAAGACCTCCACCCCATATTCGTGGGCGCGTGGGCTTTTCGAGGGGTATATGACCGCACGGTATGATGATTGTCGCGCGCGTTTCCACGTCGACGGTGTATTGTTCGTCTTGAGCTAACTCTTTCTTCCCTTCCTCGGGCTTCTCAGGCTCAGGCTCCCATCCCTCCATCTTCTCAGTAACCACCTCCTCCTTCACCTTATCTTTCTCTTTTTCTTTCTCGTTGTCTTTCTCTTTGTCTTTCACCTCCCGAATCTCACCCTCCTCTCCATTATTCCCATTCCCATTCCCACTTTTCTCAACCTTCTCTTGCACCACCTCCATCTCCACATCCTTGCTATCGTCCTCCTTATCCCTCACCAACAACCCAGATCCCAAATCAAAGAAATAAGGAAACGGAACACGGGGATACACAAAGGTCCCCAAATCAACCTTCACCCTCGCCTTTGGCGCATCCTCACCCACCATCACCTCCTCCTCCTCTTCTTCTTGCGCCTCCTGTGCCTCATGCCACCCATCCCCATCAAGCATCTCAACATCTTCTTCATTACGATGCGTGTGATGGGGCTGTTGTTGATTATGATTCTGCGGCTGGTGGTGGTGGTGATGTTGGTGATGATGATGATGTACATGGTGATGATGCCCATGTCCGGGTCTATGAGCTTGCCGCTCATGCTGCTGGTGGTGCTGGTGCGCGTCAACATCCACTTTCCTCCCTCCTGCTCCTGCTCCCAAAGCAGCAGCATACATATCCCGTTCCCTTTCCCGTTCCCTCTCCCTCTCACGTTCCCTTCCACCACCACCACTCCGGCTTAGGCTTAGTGACCCCTTCTTTTCTCTCTCCCTTTCACGTTCGTGGTCCCCAGCACCCCGTTTAACATCCCTCTTCACACCATCCCCAACCATAATCCCCATCCCAATCCCACCGCCCATCCCAGGGCCAGGGACAGGGACAGGCGAAGACACCCTCGACAGGCCAGTGACGAACTGCGTGTGGAAGCGTGTCTGGAACTGCTGTTGCGGTGGCGGAGGAACAGCTGGAGGAACAAGTGGTGGATTACTTGATTGTCTTTGGGCGTGAGGACTTGGTGGGCGGCGTGGGCTTGGATGGCGTTGATGAGCGCGAGGACTTGGGCTGGGTGGTCTACGAGGACTAAGTGGTCGTTGATGAGCGCGAGGGCTGGGTGGTCTACGAGGACTACCCGGCCTCTGATGCACATGCACACGAGGAGGACTACCCGGCCGCTGATGCACATGCGCCCTTGGACTAGGATGTACAAGCGAATTGTGCGGACTCGCTTGTCTTGGGTGCGGAGGACTCGACTGGCGCTGCTGCTGATATTGCTGGGGATGTGGATGAGGAGGGGGAGGACTCGACTGGCGCTGAAGGACATGCTGCTCTCTCTCCTTGTCGCGTTGTTGCATGTGGACTTGTTCCCTTTCACGGTACGCATGCTGTTCGCGCTCCCTTTGGTGCTCACGATCCCGGTGTGTGTGTGGATGATGATCCCTCTCTCGCTCTCGCTCCCGGTCTCGTTCACGGTCACGGTCACGCGGGTGAAGCGGAAAGTCTTGCTGCTGGGTCTGATATTCTCGTTCTCTTTCACGCATGTGTTGTTCCCGATCCCTGTCTGACAATTCGCGTTCGCGTACTCTGTCCCTGTCTGGCAGTTCGCGTCCTCTGTCCGACAACTCGCGTCCTCTGTCAAGCTCACGCCCTCTGTCAAGATCACGTCCTCTATCAAGCTCGCGTCCTCTGTCGAGCTCACGTCTGTCAGACATCTCCCGCTCCCGCAAATCGCGAGCCCTATCTCGTTCCCTCTGCTGCTGCACGATATGCTCCCTCTCTCGTTCACGAGGATGCATCCCAGGAGGACCCAGGTGAAGATGATGTGGAGGAGGAGGAGGTGGTGGTCCCGGACGAGCCATGTGCATAGGACGCTCTCTTTCCCTGTCGCTACCAGCAGACAAAGGCGGGGGAGGACCGTGCCTGGTATCCATGCTGGGTGGGTACGTCCGATCCGCACCGTGCTTGAGGACCAAAAGTTCAGCAGCAGCAGGGGTAGCGCCTCTCTGTCCTGGACCACTTATGCTGCCTTGAGGTGGAGGAGGAGAAAGACCCCTATAGTCGACGGGTAAGGAAGGTCTATGTTGTTGCTGTTGTTGTCGTTCAGAAGCAACTGCGCGAATGATATCCATGTCCTCTCTATCTCTATCTCTATCTCGTTGTTCCCTCTCCCTCTCACCCCTTGCTCGTTGTTGATCGCGCTCAATGTGTCGTTTTTCGTCTCTGTATTCGTCTAGTGGATCGGTTTTCCGGACTTGTCGAGATGGTTGGGGTTGTGAAGGAGGTGGTGGAGGTTTAAGTGGGATATCATCTAGTTCAAGAGAGAAGAAGAAAAAAATGAATTTGATGGAATGGTGAGAGTAAAATCGAAACATACCAGGAGCACCCGTACCAGGCCCAGCAAGCGCCGTCTGTTTTCTCCTATCTCTCTCCGGCCAGTCCATGGGCGTAGTGGTGCGATCAACAAGACGAGGGTCTAGTTGAATACGAGAGTCGAGTTGTTGTTGAATGCGACTGTCTCCAACGATGGACGAGGAGGACCCCGGGTGATGATGATGCCAGGAACCGGGGGTGATCGGGGTCTCGATGGGGCAGCGAAGCGAGGCCATGGCTGGAGATGTTGTGTTGTCGTGAACGTGACGTGGGGTTGTTGTGGACGTGATGACGGGCGAGGGATGCCTTTGTCTTGTTCGTGGTGATAACGAGTCCGGAGGAGGAAAAGGGGCGGCGCTGCTCCGGGGTAGGTTCGGAGGGTTCGGCGGAGATGGACGTTGAGTGACATTGTTTGACCCTGTGCGAGCGTCGACGGTTGAGAAGGGGGGTGGTGCTGCTGCTGGTGGTGGTGGTGTGGGTGGATGTGGCTGATCTGTGCGGATGTACGGTGCTGAAGAGGAGGACCATTGAGATTGTCGGCGATCGTAAGGGGGCCAGTTGTCTTGTTGTTGAATAGGACGACGACGGTTATTTGAATCTTCAGAGGGGGAGTCTTGCAAGAGAGCTGCTACGTTCATTTTTTTTGGATGATGTGGGTGTAGAGAGCAAAGGCAGGCACGACGGTTCTAGTATCGTGTCAAAATAGAATTATGATCTAATTCAATCTTGGCGATCGATCCAAGATCTACAAAACACGTGGAACAGATCCATCGCAAAATATAACATCTCTATACAACAACTGTGCACTTCGATAACGGATACCCAATTGGTCTTTCATTGACACGCTCAACGCCCATTTATCCTCTCCACGCCTCAAACCCCAACCAGTTCAACTGCTGGTCGTCATCAAGGTGATATCGGGTTTAACCAACATTGAACTCAACGTATCGTGTCCCTGCACAACCTGAAGGATCAACGACAATCATGCGTAATCCCTGGTTGCTACTTCCTCCAGGCATCTCCGCCGTCCCCCACATCCTCCTCGAGTTCGGTTCGACTTCGTGGGTAGCCGTACTTAGTGGTGCGTTTCCCACTCCCCAACTCAAGGAATATGCACTTATATCTCAATCTTAGGTGTAAACAATCTCCCAAATTTCCCTGCATTCATCAGTTGGGGGGATGTACCGAACCTATCCAACTTGTCGACAGGCTGACGTCTTTTGGCACGCCTCACCGCCATTATATATCGATTCTCTACGGGTCCCGTCTCAGCAGGTCTCAGCCCCGGCCGCGTGATGGGTCCCTTACTTTCCCCCTCTGTACCAGAAGAGTCCGAATGGCCAGAGCCTGGTTTAGAAGATGTAGACAACGACGGTGAAGAAGCGTCCGCCTCACAGATTGAAGAGTCGTTTGAGTTTATGAAGCGAGGAACCTCTGAAATATGAACAGCCTTCGTTACTTAGTTATGCACGTAAGGCAAGATGTATATCCCTGGAGTTTCTAGACCGAATTCAAGGTATTTGCTGAACGAGGTCCATTTCGAGGTCATCACAGTCCATTGCATTCTAATGGTATTCATTCGAATTACTTACTCTGTGCACCGTAACATTCAACAAAAAACTCGAAAAGTAGAGATTCTTCGTTCATAAAATGCAAATCACACGAACTTTGACTTTGACTTGAACCTATCTCCAGTATGGACCTGGTATGGACGAGAAGAAGAGAGCGAAAAACGGACAGATTAAGCATTTAATACAGTTTCAATAACTCACAGAGCTCGCCCACCGTTCCTTCTCCTTCTTCGATAAACAAAGTCCAAGTCCTCTAAAATTCGATGGTCACCAGCTTCGACGTCATGAGACTCGCAACGTGAAGACATGAATAGTTACAGGGAAAGGGCAAGCTCCAACCTTTTCAAGGAGTAGCAGGGCCGAGTCTTTTCCCAGCATCATCCTCCGTAACCAGAAAAAAAAAAAAAAAAAAAGTCTTCAAAGTTCGCAGGACGATGCTTCTAGAATGTGCGTGCTCGGGGCAGGCTACCAGCTGCATATGGGAGGGCATATCCTACGTCGTTAGGTTAGACTTTGGAATATGTTAGTTCAGCGAGTGTCCGTACGCACCTTGATCAACCCGTGTCCATCTCCACAAACCTCGACACAAGGGAAGGGGAAATAACATGGGTCCTCCAAGAGTCACTCGATCACTTTGAGCATTATTTCTTCGCCGCAAGAATGGATTCACGGAAGCAAGCCGTATGCATATCAGGCTTCACAGAGTTGAAACCAGCAAGCGATGCAGGGACTGGCTGGGTCGTTTATCCTGCTCCACACGAAAGCCAACTTTTCACTGCTCGGTAGGTTCTGGAAAAGACGGTTCGTTTTCGGAGGCACCGGGCTGGAAGTATCATAGAAAACCAGCGTCTTTTGTTTGAAACACGCCAGAGGCTATAGTTTCTTGTTCGACGGGACTAGTCTGATGCAGGAGGTTGCGAAGGGAAAGAAGAGAAGAAAAAACGGCCAGATTAGGCGCTTGCTACAATTTCAAAAACTCACAAGAGCTCCCCCCCACAGCTTTATACAATGCCATTCACTCCAAGTCCCAAGTCCTTCAGAAATCGATTGGCATGAGGTCAGCTTGACATGAGGGTCACAACCTGAAGACGGGGGAGCTTCAGCGAAAGGCAATCTTTTGCTCGCGGTACGAAAGTATCATCCTCCGCCGGGAATTCGCCGTAACCAGAAAGGACTGGAGTCAAGTGTGCATCAGGCTTGACGAAGTCAAAACTAGCAAGGAATCATGGGCTGGCTGAGTCCTTTGTCCTCTCCAACACGAAAGCCAACTTTTCACCGCTTGGTAGGTTTTAGGAAACACCTTTCGTTTTCGGAGGAGCCGGGCTCGGGGAACGAACACGCCAGAAGGTTGTATTTTTTTTTTATTCGACGAGACTAGCCAGATGTAGAAATGGCGAAGGGACTCCTACGGGAGATTACGAGGATCCGATGCCTCTTGCGCTGCTTGGTATAAGATTGAGCTGTATGAAAGTAAAGACTCGCGGGGACGTACCATCTTTTATCACAGAGTTATCAGAAGGCTCTACTACAGCGAGCCGTCCTTTTGACCGTATATGGAACGAAACAAGCCGCGGTTGAACTGAGTGCAGGGGCGTCGAGATTGATGTTAGAATGAGGACTACTTAATCCAAAATTAACACGTGCAAATAATATTGAACAACGGTCAACCAAGGTCGTGAACGGTGACTGGAGCTCGAGAACTTTCTTGTTCTATACCATCATGGCCTTTGAATAAGGGGAGTGCCCCACCCAAGTATGTCATGTCATCAAACCAGATCCTGAATGTACTGACCGTGCCCTTAGCAAGAGCTCAATAAAAACAAATCTACGCGTTGCCACGTTGATGCTGCAGCCATCCCAACATCCACTTTACGAGCGCGGCCTTCAGAAAGCACCTCGAGGCTCGTGGCGTTATAATGGGTCATACTAATTAGTGAGAACATTTAGCAAGCAATCGTTACACGACTCGGATGACACGGGCTGCGTCAAATCCATCTTTCTGGCATCCCCTGGAAGAAGCCCTAAGAAGCCTCATTTCTTCATAAATGTCATGGAGCGGCTCTTGAACCCCGGATGACATTTATATATCACGATGCCAAGTATCTTTGATGGGGGCGATCACATTTCTCCGAGAAATAGGGTCGGTTTGGTAAAATGGACTGAGGGGCGATCCAACTCCGTTTTCAACGTTCTATCTGCCCCCAACGTCCAAAGTCAATGAAACTTAGTGGAAGAGTACGTACGGTTCTCTATGGTACGTTTTACGCGAATTCCTCCGTCATACTCTTCGTTAATTAAAAGGAAAAAAACATTAGTTCTCCTGACGATCTCGCATTTCTTTGCCATAACTCTGACGTTGCTCAGGTTACACCACCGTCGACGAAGATACTACCTGTGGTGGGATGACTGGATAGCTTTTTCGGCCCTCATACCCGACATTGCGTTGGTGATCGTTCTGTGGATGAGCAAAGCAGACCTTGGTCCGTCTTCATTGAGGTGAGGTCAAGTGGCGACTAAACGAACCTCTTCAAGATTCCCCAACGCAAACTCCGCCTGCACAACTCGTAAGGTATTTGATTGGTACATTCATGTTTACCTGGGTCGTATGGTAAGTTCCAACATTTGTGGACATCAACAAGGTTCCTGACGTTTTTGTTATTCCAGGACAAGTCGAACGAGTCTCGCACTTGCATTCGCAAGGATCTTCGCTCCAAATGAACCATTCCGCCGTTTCGCAATAGGGATGGCCATTTTGTTTGGCTGCACCGCCATTCTCGAACTCTCCGTAATATCCTCGCAGAAATCATCATGGACGTCCTTTTCTTCAGCCGAGTCGTCCCTCACCTCCCCTATGCACATTGCTGGGTTTGTTGGTCAGTACGCATGACCTACCCCTTTTTGAGTGCCATGTCTGAATGCATCACCAGCTTCTCTCTCAAGTGACGTTCTTTTGGTGGGTGCTCCGCTCTACGCATTCAGAGAAACACGGCTCTCTCGTCCAAGACGATGTCTGATATTGAGTGGGTTCGCATCAAGCGTGTTCACGACCATCTCGTCAACAGGAACAACCTTGTTCACATTGGCACCTGCAAGTTGGAACCCGGCGCGTAGTGAACTTCTGGCCCTGTCGGCTTGTTTAGAGGTGATATCCTTCATCTGTCTCATCAAAGTCTCTACTAACCCTTGCGTTAGGCTTCGATTGCTTTGATCGTGTGTAATTTCCTGGTGGTCATCAGCTACATCTACAAGATTTTTCATCCTGACGAGCTGCCCCAACCACGACGGCGTACGACTGAAATACACAGTACCGATATCGGACGGAGACCGTCGTTGACGCTGCCACCTACGCCGCTGGAGTTGACCCAGTTTTCAGATTCGTTCACCCGAAGTATCATGACTTCGAAGCCTGACTCCACGTTCGATGTTCGAAGTGCTGCAGCTTCTACTCGGACAGTCTAGTAGGCGAAGGGATCCCCGGGTTCCTTTCAAAAGACCGCGCCCGTACGCTATTCGGAGGATTATGCCACACGATCGATTTGAGAGAGTGGTTAATGACGGCCACTCCAGACTTTTGTACTACAGTTCATGTCAATTCATATGTGTAATTGCATTTTTAATCATCGCTTCGATACATATGGGTGGAAAGAAATATGTTGGTATACAATAAGTACGACAAAAATAGTGACTTGTTCCCCATGAAAACGTTACTTGGAGGGAGTGAAAAAGCGAACACCCTCGCCGTCAGCCACACCAATCAACTGAGCACGTCCAGATTTGACGAGTATGGCAATTGCTTTGCGGAGGAGTGGTACTGGAATGTTCGACAACGGTGATTCGACCGGCGGGTCGGTGATATCGTAAAAGGTCAAAATCGTGTTCAGCTGTCCTGTTGATGTCGCCTGGCATGAGGAGTATCAAAACCTAGTTACTGTGATAACAGATGAAAGTAAAGTTATACCCATTCGTGAAGGACATCTGCCCACTCCTCCGGCAAGCGCCAATACAGCAAGACCGATCGTGTTTGCTTCGGAGGGTCATACGCAGCAACGTTCTTTGCCACCATAGCCTCCAAGATGCTTGACAGATGCGACGGCAAGACTTTCCCTGGTTTACAAAAAGAAGAGATCAAGGCCACTTGCATAACCAGCGAAAACAAAGAATAGCACAAACGATTTATTGGTTCATTCCGCAAGATCTCGACCCAATCACTACCCACGGTTTCAGTGTCTTCAACTCGAAGTACGAAAAGCTTCCTATGTCGAGCGTAGGTCAAGATCAAGCGTATCCATTGTTCTGTGGCGATGGATTGAGTTGCGGGGTTTGGTTGTTGGCTAAGATCTGTGGATTAGCTACGACGCGAGGTAAGGCCGAATGTGAGATCTCACGTAAAGAATGGGGGTGCCGAGTGTATGGAAGGCAATAAGAAGCCTACGATGAACAAGAAAATGGTAAGGAAAACGGCATCTCAGGAATGCAAACATGGAGAACATACCGGTTGTTGTGGTCTGGGTAGAGAGTGCCATTACGTCACATGCCTGACAGTAGTGTTTCGCGCATCCGATGGCTTGCACCTAACGTAGCGGCGCTATATTTCACTGGGATTTTCACTGGAACCCTTTTCTCCGACAACGATTCCTCCTTGTGTCGACTCCCTTACTCAATGTTTCGTCAATCTCCCCAGCTATTTCAGCCGCGTGCAACAGGCCGTAATTTCCTGGGTTGGTTTTGCGAATATTTCGACCTTCCGGAGAACTTGAATGACCAGCCAATGCCAATGCTGCTTCCAAGGCACACAGCTAGCATGAACGTATTCACATTTCACAGAAATGTAAACCAAAACGAAACGCTATTCACTCATCCGTAACTTAACGCTGAAACTGCTCTAGAGTCTCAACTAACGCGAGTAAGTACCCAAAGATAACCCTAGGCCCATTACAACTGATTAACCAGCTGCTCAGTATATTGTACGGCTCTTTCCCATATATCGAGACCACCTTTGGTTTCCTCGAGCCATTCCGTCTGAGCCTCCTGGGACAACATTGCATATCCGTAAAGCCTCTCCTCTGGCTCTGACATACTCCTTTTCATCTTGATATATTCTTCCACATCCCGTCGTTCCTGTTCAGAAAACTTGTCAATTATAACAATCATGACCAACATCTTTAGATGTTGGGCGGCATCCAAGACTTGGGGGAGAGTCTCTTCTATTACGTCGAGGTCCAAGCGATCACACGGTAGAGCGAGATGAGTCAGGAAGCTGAGTCGTGAAAGAGGGATTGCTGGCATGTAACACACTGTCCAGGAGAATTGCAATCGTGTTATCCTAGGGATAATAGGAATAAAGGAGCCCGGGTGTGTCATAGTCTGAAATAAATACAATGTCTCGTAAGCGACATGTTCTTGAATAATAAACAGGAGATGCAGGTCCTGTTTCCGCGACATAGCCTCATTTGAGAGTGGTATTAACGCGGTTGGACTGGAGGCATGAGCCAAGCACGGGAATGTATGGCAACAAATTGCAAGATTTTTGAGGTTAGGACAGTTTTCGAAAATGCAAACAAATGATTCCGCAAAATGGTCCGTCCAAATGTTTTGAACAGTCGCGCCTGGGACCAGTTGGGAAGGTTGGTGGAGAATGTTTCCAGCAGAAATCTGTAAGGCTCGGAAGTGACTGCTTGGATTTGTTATTGTCAACGTAACAAATAAATGGCATTGTGCCAGGGCTCTCGTCCAAGTAGATAATTCGCATATACTCTGGCAGAAGTCTTCTGAATCAGCTGCTGCGAAATGAAAGATGATCTCGATAAGCTCGTGGGGGAGTTGGATGGGGTCAAAGCATTCTATCTTCGGCTGGACAAGGCTGAAGTTTCGCAGAGGGTTTGTGAGTGTAAGCATGCATATAGGCCAAGCTGAGACGTACAAGTGCTGATGTACCAGCCTCTCGGTACATTGAATGGCCCTTTGCCAGATACTGGGGCCGCCCTTCGTTTCCTCAAACCATTCCGTTTTGATGTCGAAGGAGAGGGTAGAGTACGCGTAAAGCAAAGATCCCTTCAATTCTGCGCATGTCTTTTCTCCAGTATAAAATTTTCTACCTTCCGTCGTTCCGCTTCATCAAGACTATGTACCATAAGGATTACAACCAACATCTCGAGATTTTTGGCGCTCTTCAAGAGCCGGTCGATCCCATCGAATGTATGGCATCGCATGTCACAGCACGGTAGAGCGAGATGGGTAAGGAGACTGAAGCTTGAAAAATGGAACAATCTGTAGTCCCATGTTTGAGAAAATTGTAGTCGCTTTATCTTGGAAAAAATAAAAGTATTTTTGGCTGTTGAAAATAGATCTGCGGTCCGACCATTTTTTTTATCGGTGATAAAGAAAAGATGTAGTTCCTGTTTCTGCGATATTGCTTCCTTCGACAGGCGGGCCAGACGCACGAACGTATGGCACCAAATTGCGAGGTTTCTGAGGTTGGGACAGTTTCTGAAAATGTTAACAAACTTTGATTCCTCATGATCAATTGAATGGTCCATCCAAATATTCTGAACGAGTGCACCAGGGGTTAGCTGGGAAGGTTGGCTGAGAATGTTCTCAGTGGTAATCTGCAAGGCTCGGAAGTAGCTCTTTGTATCAGTTATCGTCAGGGTATCAAATAGATAACATTGCGCCAGGGATCTGCTCCACGTAGACACTTTGCAGATGCTGTAGCAGAAATCTTTTGAATTTGCCGCTGCGAAATGGAAGATGGTCTCAATAAGATCGCGAGGGAGTTGAATGGAAGGAGAGCCTTCTGTTCTGGATCGATGTCTAACAGATCCGGGGTTTTGAGGGGAGTCTGTAAGTGTAGGCATGCTTGTGACGATAATATTACTCAATGCGATCATCTTATTGCGATTATGTGCTGATATGTAAGATCACGTCATGAATTATGTAAACTATGAATTTTTATTTTATTGTAGGTAGATGTAAGGACTCGGATATGTGATATATTAGTAGCAAGATAGTCCGTGTACAGTGAACTTGCATACTTGTATAATGCTTAGCGTATCTAAAGACGGTTCATCCAATGTCCATCTATTCCCCCTCCAATCAATCAAACACCCTCCCAACCCCACCACAAGTCGTACATGTCTCCCTATCAAACAACATAAAACTAACGCTCCCCCTCCCATCACACCGCCAACAAAGCCTCCCACCCAACCTTGGGTCTCCAGAAGTATACACCACCGCACCAGGGGGCGGACCATTCCGACTGGGGTAGGATATGTTGGGCGGGTAGGGTACGTTTGGGTTGGGTGTAGATGGGTGGGGTACGTTTACGTTTGGAGGGTAGGGTACGGGAGGTGGTGGTGGGGAGATGTAGGTGGGGTTGTATCCGCTAGAACTACTAGCCTGAGAAGATGCGCCAGTCCCAGATGGCGGACGAGAATTTTTCGTTAGGGTGTTCCTTGAATGTGAGCTGTGACTCTGCGCAGGGAGCGGACGCTGGAAGTTCCCCGTCGCGTCAGGGCCGGAGAAAGACGCGTATACGAGTGGGCCCGTGAATGGTTTTGCGTGCTTCCCCCAGCACTTTTTGCATGGGTTTAAGGGGTCGTTGGATTTGTAGCCTGTGTTGTGGCCTAAAGCAAGAAGAGATGATGGTTAGTAAACTATAAAACGGCTAAGGGGAAAGAATAGAGAAGAACGTACATTTATTACACTCATATCCTTTCGGGTATACCAACAACTTCCCATTGTGCAATAACGGATGCCCAGGCGTAGGTGTTGTTGTCGGTCGACCATCATCCCCGCCCCAATCGGTCGCTGCCCCGTTTCTACTAGCACTGCTACTCCCTCCACTCTCGCTCACGGACCTCGTGTGCCGTACCCCCGACTCAGACCCAGACGCGGACCCTACATCGGGGTTCGACACCGCCTCCAATGGTCCAGCGGCATAAAAATCCCTTGCGAACTCGGACGAGTGCCTCCTCCTAGGCGGGAGAGGCGGTGTCATGCTATCAGATACAGGTCTCGTAAAATTAGTCACAGAAGACGAAGGGTGTCGGGGTGGGGGTGGCAACAAATTCGATCGGGGTGGTAAATTCGGCGGGGGATGCAGTGAAGAGGAAGACGAGTGTTGTAGCGAGTAAGCAGGGTGTTGTGGCGGAGGCGAAGCAAGGTGACCCCTTTGACTTTGACCTGGGTACGAATTCCACTGTCCATTACTTCCCGTACGCTGAGAGCCAGCCAACGCCTCATTCCGCGCAGCAACAGCACTGTTCCTCGCCATAGTCAATTGTGTTGTTAATTCCCCCGTTATCTGGTTTATTAAAGACATCAGACTCCCAGGTGATCGTTGGCCAGATTGTGGTGGTGGCGAAGTAGGTGCTGCAAGCCAGTTTGAATTTGATTGGCGGGGTTGTGTAGGGGCTGGCTGAAATGGTCGTGAAGGACCATATTCTACGGTCGTCTCGCCGGTGTAGGCATCCGGGCGGGGGCTGTATGCGGGTGGTTCTTCGAGATCTTCTTGCGTAAGATGATCTCGGAAAGACGGGGCTGAGGTAGTGTTGGACGTCGGTGCTGGTGAAGACTGGTCGGCCATGCTGATAGGAGGAGGATGTGATCGCTCAGGGACAGTTTGCGGAGTGGTCGAGCCTGAAGTCGGTGCGGCTAACGATGAGGAGTTGGAAGAGCGGAATGGGCTGGCTGCGGCATTGAGAGCCATAGATTTAATCATCGACGTTGAGAGTAGAAGTGTTAATACTCACCGCAAGTCTTGCGCAAGACGGTCTGCTCACTGTGCAGCGTGCTTGGCGATGATGCCTAGGCAATGCACCGCAGGTGTTGGTCAGCACCGTCCGTTACAAACAACTTAGATTATGTATTTAGAAGAGATGCCGCTAAGCATCCCTGTATAACCATGGGTGTCAAGTACACTGCGAATCATCTGCACTACCACCCAGAAACCCTCAACTCCTCCAAAGCTTCCCCGACCTCCAACACCAACTCGTCCGTCCCCCACTGTCCAACGACGCTGATACCAATGGGCCACCCATCGTCGAGCTCATCCACCTGTCCCTGCGCTTTCCTTTCCGTGTAGTTACGTATGGGAACATTGAGTGCAGGCAGCCGAGCAAGTGACGCTGGGACTGTCAAAACGTCTTGCACGTACGCATCAAGGCTAGCATCGTCATTCACATCAGTCTCGGTGGTCGGAAGTGGGGGCGCAGTTCTAATGGCTGAAGGATGGACCAGCACGTCTACCGTTGTTTCCAATGGGTCCTTGGTGTGAGTGGATGGGGAATAATAGTCTGGAATGGAGAATACACTGTTAAAGTCGTTTTTGACTAGCTGACGGACTCTCTGTGCCTGGAGGAAGTAATTGTCGAACGCACTGTTAAGTGGATGTCAGTAGGGGAGATCAACGAAAGTCTTAACGTACTCGGCTGTCAGAGCGTAAGTTCCTAGTAGAATACGTTTTTGCACTTCATGGCCGAAACCTGCACTACGCGTGTAAGCGTAGATACGAGACGTTTTGCGCAGGTCAGCTCCATGTGGTGGTGAGACGCGAGTCCCTAAGGATGTGAGTCAGCTCATGAGCAAGGAAATGACGACAACACAAACCATATTGAATCCCGTCATAACGAGCCAGGTTGCTGCTCGCTTCCGCGCTTGCGAGGACGTAGTAGGCACTTAGGGCATAGGACGTAGATGGCAACGTTACAGGAACAACGATAGCTCCTTGTGATTTCAAAGACGATATAGCCCTGCGAACGGGGCCCAGAATAGTGGGGGATAGTTCAGACGGGAAGTACTCCTGTTATATATTCAGTTTAAGGACGTAGAAGAGTTGACAGCCTACCTGTGGAATACCTATTCTTATCCCATCTAACCTTGTCCCTGGCCGTCTATTCCTGCGCAGTCGATGAAGCCCTTCTTGAACAGACTTAGATGCCATTTGTCGGACGTCATCAGTTGCGGCTGTGGGGTCTTTCTCGTCATATACCGAGATAAAATCTGTAAATGGTTTGTATCAGTAACATAGGGCGGGTTACTGGAAAGATCTCACTGAAAATGCGTTTCGCATCGGATACATTAGCCGCCATTACTGCAACGCAATCCAAGCTATCAGCAAATGATACCACCCCCCATCTAGTCACAAAATAAGCACCGTTCCAGCTCTCAAAAACATGAGCTCACTGCACCTGCTGACAAGTCCATAGGACGGCTTGAAGCCCACAATACCACAATACGACGCAGGCAAACGAATAGAACCACCTGTATCCGTCCCTAGCGCACTGTCACGACACTTTTCGTGAGTGAAGTTTGTAATGTGAACATTAGAAATGACCACTCACGCAACGCACATACCGGCAGCCACGGCTGCTGCACTACCACCAGAGCTCCCCCCCGCACACCTCTTCTCACGCTCAACCCAAGTAGTTCCAGACGAATAGGAATGAAATGGATTCACAACGGGCCCATGAACCGAGTGTACATTCAACGATCTATAACCACGGTCACTAAGAATGCTTCTAAGTATGATTGAGAAAAACGGGCGTACCCCATGCCAAACTCATCAAGGTTCGTTTTCCCAATGATATCAGCTCCGGCTTTCCGCAAAAGTTTAACGACAGTCGCGTCGAATGGGGACACGAAGTCTTCGGAGATGTTACAGTGTGAGCGCGACAAGGAAATAAAATACAAAGAGGTGAACACACTTTGAAGCATAGCTGAGGAACATGTTGTTGGGGAGTCCGTAGTTGCTATGTTATCCTTAATTGCGATAGGAATTCCCGCTAAAGGTCCATCCCCAAGAGGTTGTGGTGGTGTAATGTGAACAAACGCGTTGACGCTGGGGTTTTTCTCAGCGATTACTTGGCGCCATTTCCCCGTTTCTGTGGAATATGTGCGGTATTTGGAATGAAGACGACGCAGGAGGGTCCATTTCCGCGTTACATCTCCTCGCATTGCCAGAGATGGACGCAAAGTTCAAGAACGTTGCCTACCATTAGTCATCAAACTCTCCCATCATCAGACGCGTCTGCTTGTGGCCATCGCAGGTCGTTGGAACCGCACTTCTGAAACCTTGGGTGCTTCAAGGTGCAACATAGTTCTGGTGAAAACTTTAATCGATTTCTAACTCTGCTAAACTCATTTCAACAGACTCTCAGCAATGCTTTCTCCGGTTGTTTCGGGGGACGCGCTTCAGGACAGCTCAGGACTTACTTTAGCGAATGACCTGAAAGTGACCTATTATGCGTAACAACATCTATCGAATTGGTTTCCGGGACAAAACGCAGCTCCCTCAATCCCAGTCATCAAGGTCGATCCCAAGCGGAACCTAGTATATTCACAAGAAACATCAGACACCGTCAACGATAACAATATCGGAGGGCCCACCGCAGATATTTCATTTTCGATTTGCACCGCCAGCATTTGTGAGAAAGCATCCAGTTCTTCAGGGGCCCTTGTACGACATGTTAGGCAAGAATCTGCCTTTGCAAGTGCCTTCCTTCTCACATCGTACTTTTTCACAGTTTCTCCCCTCGGACGATTTAGAAGTTCCTCCGCGGTATCATGGATCCAATCTATCCACCATTTCCGAACCGCTGGGTAAAAACTATCCTCTGGATCCGCCTTAGGGCAGATCTGACACGTTACCCACACCCAATCATCTTCCTGGTCCAGAAGCGCAGACTGTAATGCAGCCCGAGTACTTGCAACTTCCCCACACACTCTACGGTACTCTTGTAGCCGATGATATGTGGCGGCCGAGATGTACGCAAGCTCCGCCACAAAGGGGTGGTCCTTCGGCATCTGTAACGTGTTTTTGGCTGCCAATCTCACTTCCGCAGCCCAGCCATACCGATGCGCAATAGCAAATACTCGCAGAGGCTGCGACTCGACGAAGCGTGGTTCGATAAGCTCTTTTCGTGCATGCCGTTGTATCCCTTCCATCTCATATTTGAAGGCAGCATCGGCCACCTTCTGCAGCTCCGAAAGAGACTCAAATTGGGGTGGCGCGTGCATGCTGATCGGGTAGCAGAAACCGAGGAGAGTCTTCAGCGTCTGTTTGTCCTCGGCCATGTGAATGACCGGGATCCCATCCTGGACCTCCTTCGCGATCTTGGGTTGGGGAAGAGTAAATATCAGAGAGAAGAATGGTGACGCTAATGATAGCAAGAGTTTGAAGATTCTGAAGTCGACTGGCTCCACGTCGGATGAACGTAAGATAAGGTCTGCATCAGCGTGGTGGAATGGATGCGAAGCGGTCGTTGTTTTTCCCGGAGACATCAGAACGAAGAAAAGGGGTCAAATGCGAATACCAATGGCTAATAGTGCGCCACGTCTGTCTCTCGTCATTTGGTGGGTTATCTGACGAGGGTGTGAGAATGCTACAGGATGTCATGCAGAGCCACGAGGCGAGGGTTCTGACCAAATATAGAACTCCGCCTGTCCCGGGATATAAGTTTTTGGACACGACGGTCGTCGCAAACTCGTCGGGACGACTGTTGCTCCCTGGGGTGTGCGATCAACGTCATTTACATTCTCCGAAGTCGCCATATACGAGGTTCCGGTGGTGCGGGACCAGTGGTGACATCGTGGTTCCGACAGTCCAGAAACCTGCAGTGGGCCCATAGTGCGTACCAACATTGTGGATAAGCTTTTTAATGTCGGTGTCTAATATCAGATAATTCTGGTCATCAAATCATGTTGGAGTATGCGACAAAGCTACGAAACACGCACCATTGACGCACCACCACACCATGACGGGTCCATCACTCCGCAAGGAACCGTTCGCGTGTAACAAATGAATTGCTCAAATAATGTACAAATGCCATAATGCAGAAATCCATAGTGCCCGAAAGAAATATGAGGATATAATTTAGGTTCCCGCACCAAAAGATGCAGTGAACATGCAGACAACAGAACTTAGTTGGGTTCCCCTCGATGAGCGCTGAAGCAAAGGGCCGCTCCAAGTTAAAACAACTTCGCCTATTGTGGAGGTGGAGGGTCGGAATCGGTTCCGAATTGGTCGCTTCTCCTTCGACGTTTTTGAAGAGGTAAAGTATTGCCTTCGCGGCCGCCATCAACTTCCGGAGCGGACACAGAGGGCCGCTTCTTGGACGTAGGCGAAGACAAAGGAACAGATTCACCAATAGGAATAAGGCCAGGATTCGATGCATAAGACGATAATTCCAATAGCGCAGCAACGGCCGCATCCGATGCGCGGAAATCCTCATTGCGGTGAGTTGGTGGGGAAGGTGCTCGGGCCTCCGGCACATAACTGCAGCGTTGGTATAGGGGTAAGAAGTTGGTTGCAAAATGAAATGGAGCAAGAAAACGCACTCTTCCTCGTCTAGTTGACGCTTTAGTGCGTAACACCGGGATTCGAGTTCATCTCGCTCTCGGGAAAGGCTTGAGGCCTTATCCCGAAGTATTCGGGCAAAGTCAAGGAGGCCGAGGGTGGCTGCGCCATGTAGCTCTGCGCGTCGACGCCACATCACGCATTGCGTGCGTAGGTTGCGGTTTTCCGCTCTGAGGCGTGCAAGCTCATCCTCAGGATTAGAGCTTGTGTTAGTCATTGAGTTAGATGATTCGCCTTTGGCAGAATCGATGAAGAGTCTGCGGATGCTAGGATTTATGTGAAGCCGGAGTTGCTGTGGGATGAGAGCTGGGCTGATTGGAGCTATCGACACCGATCCAATTAGTCAACTATAATGCAAAAAACAAGGACGTCGACAGACCAACAGAATATAACGAGCGGCAGACCGGGCAGGGATGAAACTGAGTGGGCGGTTTTACAGCCCGCACTGTTTTGAAAATGCATTCACTGCAAAAAATATGCCCTTGAATGGTTTATATATAAGAAAAATATGCGATGATCGCAAGAATGTTTCGTACCGCATGGAAGAGAAATGGGTGTCTTCAAGTCGTCGATGCAGATGTTACACGAGGCCATGATGGGAGGAGGCGTCTGAGATATCCCGATATTTATGGGAAAGGAAGAATCGTCTTTAAGTACCATGGCGGTGGAGGAATCGACCCTATCCGTCATCGGCACACTTCCTCTGAGACAGTGAGAGTTAATGGATCGAGAAAAAGTTCGACGGGAAGATTCTCGGTTCCCTCTATCCTGAGGGGTCTGGCAGCGGCTCTCACTCTAGCACGGTCGCGTTTGGTCCGGACTGTTCCGGGAGGGAGCATGGCTGGCGGTAACAGGAGGTAACAAACATTCTGCTAGCGTGCGCAGTTTGAACAATTTTTATGTTGAATTGGTCGGAGGTTCAGAAAGACCGTCCTAGGCTATTCCAGGTCTGGGTAACAGGGTCCCTAGCAATTTTGTGAAATTTAGAACGAATTATGTTTCGACGCCTCTAATTGGATATTAGCACAAGAAACAGACCTTCCACAGACATTGAAATGTGAAGATCTCTCGAGAATCTCGAGATGCTGTTGCACATTCTATGATGTTTGATAGAAAACAGCCACAAACAGTGATTAGATCGGTCGGCGAAGGTTTGCGACCGACATTTGTTGCCACAAGTGCCTGGGAGCCCGCCGCAGCCCGACGGATATTGATAATAAACGATATTGCATTTGCGATGTTAGGTGTCGAAGACTGGGTCTCTCTGACAAGCCTTGCAATTTGAATGAGCAATCGAACGTTCGGTTTCAACGATTACCCGCGCGAAAATGGTGGAGCATGCTAGGTGGTGGTCAACATCCGGTGTTATCATGTCCGGTAAAATTATTCTGCTTTGGGGTCGACGTTGTCAATATGTGGAGGTCATAAGAGATTATCACCGAAGGGCGGCAAATTCATGGATTAAAATATGTGGTTACGTGGCAAACGTGCAGAGCGTATTGAATTGCAACATATCAAACAAGTAAGATGCAGCAGGATGCAGCATGTCCGGTGCAACGCATCTGCAGGAATCTGAGGGGTATGCGAAATATGGTGCAACAAAGGCCGAATCGGAGAGCACCAGGAGAAGCAGGTGGGTCCTGATGCGTGTTGCCGACTGACGTGTTTTCGAATCCTTTATAAGTGTGGGGATGTTACATGTAGATTGAGCGCCAAAACTGGATTCGGCAAGTTCCGTTTAAATGTGCAGAACCGAAAATAAGGTTTCAGCCACCCGTCACGAGCTCACCAAACACGAACTAAACACTTTCTAGCAAGGTAGGCACAGCGACAAACCACCATCCTCGACAAAATGGTCAGTACGAAATCTTTTTGTCGCTATCATAGACGATGTAGAACTGATTTTACGCGATGAATTTATCAGGCCGAACCAAAAACGACACCCACCAACGTTATGAGGGAGCCTCGTATTGATAAACTTGTCATCAGTGCGTCCTTTGGCTATACTTTAACTCCCAGAAACTAATGCACTCGCAGACATCTCCGTCGGTGAATCTGGTGATCGTCTGACCCGAGCCTCCAAGGTCCTAGAACAACTCACCGGCCAAACACCCGTCACCTCAAAAGCCCGTTACACCGTCCGTACATTCGGTATCCGTCGTAACGAAAAGATCGCTGTGCACGTTACCATCCGCGGTCCCAAGGCGGAGGAAATTCTGGAGCGTGGGTTGAAGGTGAAGGAGTATGAGCTGCGCCGCAAGAACTTCTCGGAAACGGGCAACTTTGGGTTCGGTATCCAGGAGCATATCGATTTGGGTGCGAGGTATGACCCTGGTATTGGTATCTTCGGAATGGATTTCTACGTTGTAATGGGACGACCTGGCGCACGGGTGGCGAGGCGGAGGGCAAAGAAGACACGAATCGGCTTCCAACACCGTATCAAGAAGGACGACACGATGGCTTGGTTCAAGCAACGTTTCGATGGTATTATCTTGGTCAGTTGGTTTCTATTGAAGTCCTGTTGGATGTCTACTGAAGCTTGTATGATCTCCAGAAATAAACGACCATCATATATATCTCCTTCATCCTCCGTTGCCAAGCTATGATATGCACTCTATACTATATGGCATGTGTTACGTGTATGCATGAAATGTCTCTTTTCTGGCTCAATGAAAGATTTGAGAGAAAGCGGGAATAATTTGTTCGCCTTCGAAAGTGCTTTTCTCTCTATCTTTGTGCACAAGAGCATTGTGATTATCTCCCAAAAATAGATGAGCAAGTAGGGGTATCCATGGGTATAAGCTCCCCAAGGCTATGGGTATAAGGGAGTGAATAATTTATAGCTAGTCGACGTGAGCAATATTTACAGCCCTCTCCATCTGTTAATTATTTGTGAAACGCAACGTCTTCTTGGGTCCCAATAGTACTGCAGCCACAGGATGCCCATGCTTGTCCAAACGTATCGGGTTGCTCACTCGTCGATGATTTCCATCGGCTCCAAGAGAACGTCTCTTCAAGACGTGTGAATTAACGCGATTGGGCTGCCAGTCCGACTTGAATCCTGGAAGCGGCATACCCTCAAAGTCAAACATAGTGGCGTTTGAATTCTCATTGTGTCGCGGTGACCGAACGACCATCGACGATGGCCGAACTGCATTGTGGCGCGGTGATCGAACCACCATTGAGGATGGTCTTACTGTCTTGCTGCGCTCGTCGTCTTGATAGTCGAACCGTGGCGTACGAAGTGGGGATCGAACCACCAAAGACGGTGGTGTATTAGTTATAATATCTTCGTGCTCCTGCACGGATTGTAAATGGTAGTTGTGGATGGCAAGCAGAAACCGCTGACCTGCGCGGACTCATAATCTGTCTCTTCCCTCCGTTTCGTTTCAAGTTTCGCTGTAAGCTTGGCAATTTGTATTTTCATCGCCTTCCTTTTTTCCTTTTCCAAACGTGTCTAGAGACGTCCCTTGAGAAAGAGCAATATAAGAAAACGAGGAGAAAAGCCCCACCGCAGCGACATGTCGCTCCAACTGATCCTCTACATGACGCTTGTTTTTGGCGAGATCAGACACTCTTGTCTTGTAGTCTCTGAGCTCTAGATCAAGTGCCACGGCTTTGTCTTTCGCGGCCTCAGCGAATTTACAGGCGTCGTGTGCGATCCCCTCCGACTCGATTAACTGGCGCTTCAAGTGCTTCACCTCTTTCACGAGTGGCTGAGAGGCGTGGACCCTAGTTTTGAGGCCATCTCTCTCCTCCTTCACCTTGCTGACCTTCTCCTGCAGCTTGGATATCACTTCCTTCTGAGTGGCGATTTCGGTGAAGACGGGGATGATACGTTCGTTAAGATCTTCCATGGCTTTGAGTAATTTGGCCTAGAACCCCAAGAAGTTAAGCGTGTATTCATTTGAGGTTGGTGAGAATCCCATGAGGCGTACCGTCAACTCCTCATTCCCTTGAGCTCGTAAAGCTGCTCTCTCCAACTTCTCTTTCGCTTTGGAAACACTCCTGAGTTCCGCCGTGTGGTCTATGCGATTGAGCCCATCGACAACGCTCATTCCATATGATACACCGGGGTCAACAAACTCCAAAAATATACGATGCGCATCGCGCTGGTTGATACGGCTACGGCACATGGGACATATTCGAGTATCTTGAGCAAACATATGATCAACACATGTATCGCAAAAGCCATGTCCTGTAAATGACACGTTATTCCTTTGAGGATGTCATAGTCAACTGACCGCATACCGCAGGTGAAAACGCGGAATTTTTGAAGAGGAAAGTCCGAGATACATGTATAGCAGCGCGCTTCCGCCATTTTTTAGTAGTGGGCGAGGAAGAGGGGTAGCAGTGGCGAAGAAGTGAGCCAATAGCCCATGGGCGTTGACGAAATGACACAAAAGACGTCGTACACGCGCTATGTGGTCGTATTTGCTTTTGGCACGCGATTTACACAATGCGTTCACGTTTCTTACCTCCTCTGCCAATCCTCTGCTGCGCTGATCAAAACGGACGAAGTCACGCGATGGTAGCAGGCTGCAGCAACAAGGGATCGCCAAAGCGAGCCCCCAGATTTTATAGGCTAGCACATAGGAGGCGCTGCCATACAAATATGTATAGTACTTACAGTGTCTTTCACAGCTGTTTGCAGTCGTGAATGTTAAATTTCGTATTTGCTTCTGTTGTACCTGTTACCCTCAGGGTTTTTTTGTCACGCTGATCTTGAGGGATCTTGAGTGAACTGGCCTCCGACCTCACTCTAGCCCTTGCCCATGGCACCTCAAGTCTCTGATGAAATGTGTGCAAACATAATCATCTGGCATGAAGAGAAATCCCTTTCTCCTCACAAAATCACTGACCTTATGCATGACAAAAAAACCCTGAGTATCAGGTACAACAGAAGCAAACACAAAATTTAATGATTCACGACTGCAAACAGCTGTGAAAGACACTGTAAGTAGTAGGCTACTACTCATCAGTAAGTACTTATTAGGGTAGCCCAACTTGCAGTCCAACTTTGATCCCAACTTTGCAAAGTTGGAAGTCTGAAGTTGGGCTGTTTTTTCTCAAGTTGGGACCCAAATCAATGTCAGAATGAAATATTGTGTTTGTACTCATAAGTACAAACAATATGTATGTCTCCGAATCCTAGACAAGGAGACTACATCTCCTTGTCCTTCAAATTATTGTTCTGATGTGGTAAAAAGAGTCCCTCAACCTCAGTGAATTTTTTGAATTTTTTCGATGGTTTTTTCTTCAACTTTGCGATGGCTGACACTCCCCAATCCTCTCAAACTGCTGCTACTGCTGGAAGCTCTCAGACAGCTGCTACACCTCTTTCTCAGACAGCTGCTACACCTGTTTCTCAGACAGCATCTACACTTAACTCTTTTGTTGCAGCCCCCTGTGTCCCTCATACCCATACTTGACCGGCTATCATTACAATGCTTAAGAACCTTCCTCTGCTATCTGTTCTCCAGATGAATAAAGACATCAAAGAAAAAAATGCAGTGAGGTCTTGGAAGACCTTCAACCACATCTCAGACCCTACTGTCCATACAGAGTCTGGATCTAATGATGCTTCTCTGATTTCTCTTGATGAGGCTGATTTGAATCACTTCTGCATCCCTTCTTTTATGGATTCATTCCCTAACTTGATCTATGCTAAACTTGCTAAATGGATTGCTGATGAGGAGATCAAAGAAAAGCTGAAAGTCAAGAGGAAGACTAATGACAACATTAAGCTATCTGCCAAAGAGGCTAGGATTGCAAAGTGGTGCTGCATGAACAGGCAAAAAATGGTGCCTTGGGTTATTGGGGTCCCATGGCAGGCTACCTTCCCTCAGAGTCTCTTTGACACCAAACTTTGCATTGCTGTAGCTCTGCCCTTCTTTCTTAATAAGAATCTCAACATCTTGAATGTTGAGGCCTCTACTTTACCAACAACGAAGACTAATCCAAATCCTGGTGAGATGAAGGGTACTGTCATTCTTGATATCGAGAAACTCTCTGTGCACTTTGGGAAGGAACTCTCCTTGTCTTCCAGTCAGTGGATAGAGGCTGCTGGTAACATGTATCTTTTCCAGAAAGAATGTGACGAAGAAGGGACTGGAGAGGCTCATAGCAATTGGTATAATGACCATTTTTGCTTCTACACTGCCCAGGGTACTAAAGACAATCTCTACAATAGTGTTTAAAAGTCCAGTCCAGTCTGGTTTTTTGATGCCCCAGGGATTAGACCGTAACCGACACTGGTCTGCCTTTTTCCCAAAAGTCAAAAGACTGAACCAGACCACAAAAAACTGCAGACCACAGTTTTTTGCAATCTGTAGACCAGTCTTGGTCCTCTTTGGTTTTAACCAGTTTAAGACCAGTCTTTTGGCCAATATTTTACATCTTCAACTATATCTTTGTCAGTTTTGGACCAATTAATACGTTCTTGGGTGCGTTTTGAAGGGTATTTAGTGGGCTACAAAAGACTGGTTCACTTAAACTGGTCTTTTTGCAGTCTTTACTTCTCAAAAATGAAAAGACCAGACCACAGGTCCAGTTTTTTGCAGTCTTGGTCTGGTCTGGTTATGGTCTTTTTCCAGTCCCGAGACTGGACTTCCAAACACTACTCTACGATACCTGGAAGTCTGATGAGCTGAAGTTCTGTTAGGAACATTGGGCAAAATATGGTGAATTTGACACTTCCTGCTACTACCAGGCCTACAAGCTCTCCAAGAAGCAGCATGAAATGATGGCAGACATTTGTGGGATGATTGTGTCTGAGCCCACCAAGACTCATTTCAGTGCAACACTTGGAAAACTCACATCATGACTCACCCCTCACTCTTCTCAGACACGTCCCTCCCAGTCCTTTTCATCAGGCAGTGGCAAGTCTTCCTCCTTGACACCTGACTGCCTCATCTGTGCTGAGTGAGGCCACAACACAACCCAACATGCCAATAGCACCATACTCATCAAGTTCAAAGCTGATGGCAAGGCAGTATGGTCAAAGTACAGTGACCACAACCTCCTCAGTCCCGACAACCACATCATTTGTATCAGCTGGAACCTTAGAGGCGACTGTGGGCACCTATGTTCTTGTTGAGGATTAGAACCCTATGCTACGTACCCTCTTTATCCCTATTTACCAACTCCTTCATTTACTTCTGTACTTACAATTTTCTTGCTACTTCTGTACCTCGCACCTCAGTCGTTTACCACTATGTGTAACCGCCTGAGGTGTGTATTCTTTTACTTATATATCTTCCAATACTTTACTTACTATCTCTACCTTAGCTACCACTAACGGTCTTATCCTAACAGGTTATGGGCCCTGCATGCTCCTAAATTATCAGAAGATTATTGGTTACACACATATCCCCTCAACTCAATACAAAAGACTTATTACCATGTCTGGAAGTCACAATATTTCGATTCCTTTCTCCTTGCCCAAGGATCAGCACTGCTGTGGATATGAAAACTTCGCGAGCTGGAAAACACTTATGATCGCTCATGGGAAACCCCAAGGATACCTAAAATACTGGGAGAACAGAGGTCTTTACACTCTCTGGTGTATTCCATATGGAATCCATATGGAATGGGTGGATTCCACCATCATTCCATGGATTCCATATGGAATATTTTTATGTGAGTCCCCAGCTATTTTTTTATTCCATAGTCACTATGGATTCCATATGATTCCATATGGAATATGGATGGAATGATGGATTCCATGGACTATTCCAGGTGGATTCCATCTGGATTCCAGCCATAGATTAATTAATGACCATTATACCATTATAATACAGTATTTATAATGTCCTTATTATATTTAGGTAAAAATTAAATTTGACACTTAAGAGGATTGAACCCTCAACTATGTCAGCAATGGCAGTGCTCAAGTCAACTGAGCCATGCAGACATTATTACATGGTAAACTAAAGGTCTATGTATACCGCTCTCCATCACATGGCATCGCAAACGTGACAGCTTTGGCTGGAACATTGCCACATCATTTCTTCCCTCCCACCACCACCATCACCATCCACCACCACTGTCTCAAACCACCACCGCTCATGACAATGACGATGCAGACGATGCACGTTGCCATGCCCAGGTAAGCAGCAACCCCTCCCACCTCCCCTTTTGACCAAAACAACGCCCAGCAACCACCCGTGGCCCACGAACAGCAAAACAAAGCCCACCAGCCACCACCTGGTGCCCACAAACGGTGACCCAGCTAGTGATGCTGTGGTCAGGTTCCAAACCAAAGTTCGAACCCAAACCTTGCAGGACCGGACCAAGATTTGGTCTGAAATTCAACAGTTAGGGGGGACCAGACCATTTGTCCAGTCCCAAGTTCCTTTGGAGGGGGCACTATGTGAACGTGTTCAGACCGGTCCAAACTGGGTGCTGAAGTACCAAGTTCAATCAGTGACATTCAAACTCCACGAACCTACTTCATGTCAACACACACACATCGTCAAAGCCAGTCTCGACTCTATGCAAGCCAGTGTCGCTGCCAAGATATTCGGCCTTTCCGTCCATTTCAACTTTCTTGCTCTCATCACATGCACGCCTCCCATTTCCTTTGATGTTCTGATCCCCTGGAATGTACAAGGTCCATATTCTTGAACAAGTCCTGATAGGTAAATTTCCTCGACTACTGAGCGTTGATATGCATTGCACGGGGATGACTGTGAAAGTGCGAAACACGCAAACAAGGATCAAGCGCATCGGGAAAACCCTAAACACCTTAACACTCACACACACACACTCACACACACACACACACACATGATCACAATCTCAGTGCACGAGTTCGAGGGCCTTTGGTATTAAGAAATACCACTTTTGTCTTCTTAGGTTTAAGTCTCAAGAGTTTTCGTCTCAAAATGGGGTTTTATTATTGGGTGTGGTATTAGAATAGTTCAATAGAACAAAGTATGTCTTTCGGGGAACCTGGTTGCTCAAATGTAAAGTTCTTGAACACAGTTTTCTTTATTGACATGAAACACAGATTTATCAGACTTTTATAACTCCCTTGAGCTTTTTATTATGTCACTACGCTCCAAAACTGGTGATACAAGTACGCTGTCTCGTCTAAATGATACTGTGCTTAAAACCTCTTATTCAAGTCTCCAAGTAAGTTGACTCCCAAGCATGCTGGCTTCATTCACACTGTACTTTTCTGACCATGAAGAAATCTCCTTTAATTGATTACAACTGTCCACCTCCTAAGTCTCTACTTGGAGTGCAACTAGCTGGTCAACGGGGGACGATTTCTTTCTTTTGACCTGCCAGTGCACTCCTTATATACTCCAAAACCCCTATCTACGCTTTTACATGTGTTTTCTATGGTTATGTATTGGTCCGAAATACAAATAGCTTTTTAATGATCGTGTGGTATAGTTTATAGTGTCTCTCTTGTGGTACACTACAGTTTTTGTAGTGTTGGTATCTTTTCTTTGTCAATCGCATCAGTGTTTGATGTGTATGCAGAACAATCCGGTTTTAATTATATCTAGTCCAGACCGGTTCCGCATGCTTCTTTATCATGGGCTCGGCTACTAATTTGACATATCATGTCATTTCAGTGATGGGCGTGCTGATGTGTTTGATATGTATGCAGACACACTGCTGGTTCTTTATTTCCGGAGGTCGTTAATTTAAAATACCTTGGCACGGTTTCTGTTATCATATGGAGATCAGATGGCACTCCAAAGAGCTTCAAATGACTTTCTTAATTATCAGGGGGTCTCCAGGATGGATTACCTAATGTCTTTCCAGGTTTGCGCATCACATGTCTTGGACGATATGACACATCACTCTTTGTGAAGTGTTCACTCTGAACTTCTCGCATAGCTGAAGCCAAGAGGGAAGGAGGAGGCAAGAATGGGTGGATCTGGGATCAACACCCATAAGTGAGCAATGAGCAGTTACAAGATACTCAGCTGGCCCAACATGATTATGCATACTGTAGGAAGTACAGATATACAAAGCACTACATGTAGTGCAAGAGGATGGCAAGACTGCTGACAAGATGGTGGTTCAAGACAAAAGATCAATATATTATGTAAGATATCCAAATCTAGCTATATACCACTGTTTGACTATGGCCTCTGGGCATTCCCTTCCAATCCTATATCACAAAGCCCCCCAATGTCCAGAGGGCATGTAAGGAAAACAATGGTGGGGAAGAATAATAGAACAGAAATCCTCTTGCCCCCCAGAGTGAATATCAGGACAAAATGAAACCAAAAGGTAGCAAAGCAAAGAAGATGAATAAAAGAAAGAAAAATTTGGCCCCAAATAATTTCCTATCTGGAAAGCTGGTCACTGCAAGCTCCCAGCTTAACCCAGAAATACCCATATGATCCTCCCATTCTCTCTTCAGTGATGTATAATCATGAGTACTGGGAAACCATGCAAGTGGATGGCTTCCAGGTCATCCATCCCAACTCCATTGCCTTTCCCCATCAAGATGGTGTAGCATGCTTCCATCATACTTGTGGTCTGGGTATAAGGCATGTATAGTGTGATAGAGGCTTGCACCTCTCCACTAGGGAATGTCACGGGTTTGTAAACCTGTGCGGGTTGATGCCACAGGTTTGTATGGGTACGGGTCCAGGTTGGGGCCTAGTAACCCTCTCCTAACCCGTACCCATGCTGTGGGCATGGCAGGTTTTGGCACGTGAATGTTCTTTCAACCTCAACGGGTATTCGGCACTACCCAGAGAATATTGCCAATTGCATGGCAATGCAAATGGCAGACCTTCCTACTGTACAGTACCTGTGGCGTTGGTCCAATAAAAAAAAAATTGTGTTGCTAAAAAAATCCACATCTGTCTAAGCCACATCCCAGAACCACATCCCACATCCCGATCCTATGCCGACAAATTCTCCTGAGGCCTCTGGCCCTCGTAAACGTAAACTTTCAGCGAAGGTGACTACTAATGGTGACCCTGAGGTGGAACGAAAGAAGAAGAGATTAGAAGCGAAGGAACAGAGCACGAAACCGGCACCTACCCAAAAGCACTTGCAGACTACAGTTGCAGACAAACAAAGTCATCAAATTTGATAACTTGAGAACCAGAATTTTTATCAAAATTCTGACTTCAGATTCAGATTCAGAGACCTCGAAACTGTTCAAAAAAGGTGTTCCCTTAATTTTCCCACGCGTTTTTGGTTTGGCCAAATTTTTGGGTGTTTTCAGTGCACCCAAAAGTCTTCAGAGTCGGCCATCTTTGGATCAATTCTGTGCAATTTATAACCCTGGTGCAGTAGATACGTGAAAAAATGAACCAGGGTCCATTTATATCTTTTTCCGGGGCACCTTGACCGGAAAGGGTATGCCCACGTGACAGTTTTAGCAAAATTCCCACCATCAAAGACATCAATATTTCAGGGAGACTTTGATGAAATCAAAGAGAGGAAACAAAAAGGAGTCGATTGGCATATTTTTCGTATTTTTAGCTATTTTTTCAGGCACTGGCCAAATTTTTGGGGTATAAAACCCTTATATCGTCATTTCTGGGAATTCTGCTCATTGGAATTGATCAAGGAGATCAATAGGAACCCATTTATACCATTATCTACCAATTCCAATGTTTTTCGGAGTCCCAAAAAATAGGTCAATAAATTTGTTGACTTTGTTTGTCCGCAACTGTACAACAAAGGCAGCCGCGAAACCAGCCCCACGACCATGACACCCCTCCATTGAGGTTGAGGAGGTTGAGGATGAGTCTGCTAACTGCACTTCCATCCCACCTCGCAATCCACAACACATCCTGGAGGCCGCCGATGGGAGTGACGATGATGTTGACACCCCAGCACCACCTCGGAAATCCAAGAAGAAACCTGTGGTTACGAAACGGCGCCCCTCCGTTGAGCTCAAGGACATTTACGATGATGAGGTGGATTGACATACCTCTGTCCCACCTCGCAATCCACAACACATCCTGGAGGCCGCCAATGGGAGCGATGATGATGAGGAAGCTCCTGTCCCTGATATAAACGAGGAGCATGAGGCACCTGAAGAAAGTGATGAGGCTGAATTGGGTATGTACTTGATCATCGTGTCATATCCTGAACTGACCATCAGTATGTAGAGCGCCTGTCTAAGGATTGGACTTCACCTATCTACGTCTTTTTCAGGATGTCACCTCACATTGACTACATGGATGGCCGTCGTGCTCACGTATTTGAATGTGCAGCTGGGAGATGTCGAGGTAAGAATGGAAGGGTTGTTTGTTGATATTTAGACAAGGGCGATGCAAAGTCAACAAGTGGCCTGCATCGTCATGCAACCAAATGTTGGGGTGCTGAAACCGTGAAGTCGGCAGATGGTACCAAGGATTTAGAAGCTGCGCATGCAATCTTGTTGAAGACGAAGTTGCATGATGGGACGATTATGGCCGAGTTCGAACATATTGGGAAAGGCAAGGTCACCTATTCACACTGTCAGCATACTTCAACTGAAGCAAGGTAAGCAACAAACCTTTAAACGACACTTTTCACCTGACTTCCTGTGCCACTGTAGGGCTGAAATTGTCTGTTGGGTGTCCGAGAATAAGCGGCCCTTCAAGATCGTAACCGATCGAGGTTTCCGCAGCCTCATGAAAACCGGACAGCCTGATTACCACCTTCCCTCTGCTGAAACTTCGTCCCGCAATGCACAGGTCGTGTTCGTCAATGTCCGAAGACACATCGCCAATATGTTACAAGTAAGTCATAATTGAGTATTCCTCATTGCGAACTCACCTCAAAAACCACTACAGGAACACATAGGGGCACTAAGCTTCGCAACCGATGCATGGACATCCCCCAACCACAAGGCATACGTGGCCGTGACAGTTCATTTCGAAAACAAAGGCGTCCCTGTGGCAATGCTTCTCGACATCGTGGAAGTTGTGCGCTCGCATTCTGGCCTCAATTTGGTGGCTGCATTTGTGAAGGTTCTTGAAGATTTCGGGATTGAAGACAAGGTGAGCAAAGAATCTGGTGGAGAGGGTGTAAATAACTCACCAAATACATCAAGATCCTCTCGATCACCTGCGATAATGCCTCGAACAATGACAAAATGATTGACGAACTTGTCAACTTGCTTGACAACTTCCCAGGTCCTGCAAATCAAACACGATGTTTCCTACACATCCTAAACCTCATGGTAAAGAGCATCATCCAACAATTTGACTTACCCAAATCCAAGAAAATGTCAGATGACAAGGACGAAGATGATCCTATGCTGGATGCAGCTACAACAGAGCTTTTGAAGCTTGCTGGTGATATCGATCTTGAGGAACATATCACCGCGAGCACTAGTGATGACGTCGAAGCGGCTGATGATGAGGAGGAGGGATGGGTTGACGAACACGAGGATATGACTGAGGAGGATTTGAAGGAGTTGGTGGCCAGCATGCAGCCTGTCCGATTGTTGTTGACAAAGGTAACAACATGAATTATATTTTGTTTTATTATCTAATGTTTGTGGTCAGCTGCAAAAGGTTGCGTTTGCAATCAAAAACTCAACAACCATTGTTCACCCTTGGCTGTAGTCCTATGCCTTATATTCTGCAAGAATGCACTTTATTCATTTCCATAGGGAGTGCATTTGACCACTTGGTCAGGATGTGGGTTAATGCACAGCTTGCTGTAGGGTGGGTGGGGGCGGTATTGTTGATATTATATAGGTACATATTTATTATTTAATTCTGAGGAGACATTTATGTCTTACAGCTTTGTTTCTCCTAGAAAGAACACCTGAAACTTTACCATATATATATTTGATGATGTTCTGACACTCCTAAATAGTTTCCCTCTGTCAAATCTGACGGAAATAGGCTGGATGCAACAAATCCATTTCGGATGACCCTAGGCCTTCTGATGCCTTTGGTACACAATTGTCAACAATGCATAGTTTTAGTTCTGAGGAGATATGTACGTCCTACAGCTTTGTTTTTCCTAGAAACGGCCTCTGAAACCTCACCAAATATATGCTTGATATTGTTCAGACCACCTCAGATAGTTTCCCTGTGTCGAATCAGACCGAAATGGCTGGATGCAATAAACCCCTTTTGGATGACATTGGCCCATAGACGCCATTGGTACACAGATGTAAACAATGATGAAAAAACTTGAAAAAAGGCTAGCTACTCTACGACACGATATAAAGAGAAAAAAAAATGGTAAAAAGAATCTAGTACAGAATCTGCTAATATACATTCAAAAAAAAGACAGGACATCAGCTCTCAACGACCTCACGAAAAAAGAGTATGCCCTGCAGCAATTCAGCGTCACCCCCTCGCTGTACCCCCACATCGTCACCACACATTGTTATCGTCCAGCGTCGTGATCATGTCGTTATTGTCTTGCGTCGCAGTCGTCCTGCGTCATTACTGTGTCGTTGTTGTCCTGGACATCATAGCACCGTCATTGTCATCCCATTTTCCTTGTCTCATTTCCTCGTTGCTGTCGGTTGTCATTGTCGCGTTGCCGTTGTCAGGTGTCGTTGTCCGGTGTCGTTGTCTGGTGTCGTCATCCCGTGTCGTCGTTGACACGTTGTCATGTTGGCCATCCGTCATTGTATTGTGTCGGTCCGATGACGTTTGGTTGCCACATTGCTGTCGGCGACGTGGCACCTGGGTTGTGAGTGTGAATATGGAATGGGAGGGAGGGTTATGTTAGCTCACCTCGGTTGGTGATGCTGGTGATGGGCACTCGTCGCCCTGTGTGGAGGAGTGAATCATTGTCGTTCTCAGGTCTTTGTCCTGAAAGCCGACGTCGCCATGGCACGTCTAATTGGACCATTGCTCTTTGGTGGTGGATAATCCGTTCAGTACGAGGGGGTGCTCCTGTAGGATAGCCTCACCATTCACTAGCGTACATCCCAAGGCCCTTCCCTTCGGAATTCCGAATGTGTAGTTAGTTTTCAATAGAATTGTGGGCGCTGGTCGCCATCCGGGGGTGGTGGGCACTCGCGGCACGTTGTTGCTCGTTGATTGTGGTGGTAGTGGGCGGTTGCCGTCAATGGTGGAGGGTGATAATGGTGGAGCATCGTCGGCGTTGGGTCTTGGTGATGGGCGTCATCGTCCTAAAAGTCGACGTCGACGTGGCACGCCCAGATTGACCGTTGGCGTACCACGTCAGGCAATTGGTGGCTGGAAATGGGGTGATCTGAAGGAAAAACTCACCGTAATAAGTTCGCGTCTAGCATCCCCCCCCTTTCTCCTGTCCCACTGTTGTCTGATCTTTTCGACGGATAGGAGGAAGCCCGGCCTGGGGCGCGCCTTGAAGCCTGAGGGGTCGTATCCGCCTGCTGAGGGAGGTGGGAAAGAAGCGTTGAGTATGTTGTGGTCGTCATATGAGTATTTGGACTCTATTGGCCAGAGGACGGGGTTTGATGGGGATTGAACTGGAAGGGTGACTTTGTTCCTTTGATCTGGCAGTGTATGTATGATCCACGGCAAGCCAATTGTTCAAGGCAGGCAGTGGGTCTGAGTGAGACGGACTCCAGGAGGACCGGGCTGTGCGGCGGGTGGAAAAAGGTGTCAGGCCATGAGGGCGTGATGGAAATGTGTCCTGATGGACAGTATGAGCTACGGTCATAAGTATGGGATAGGACTTACAGATGATTCAGATCGTAGGCGTGAAGACGAGAGGATGATGTTGATCAAGATGGACATACATGGTGTGCTCAACCACGCATCAACGGCGCTCGGAAAACGCCGAGCACTGATGGCGAGCTGCGCAAGTCCCTCCTGCGTTCATTATTGAGAAGAAAAAAATATAGAAAAATGTTTTTAGAGGTTCTGAGGAGTAGGATTAACATTTAAGATAGGTGGCAATATGTATTCAACTGGCGGGAAGTAAAAGTCGTAAGAAGTCCAATCTCACAAATGAGATTCCGGCACTTTCAATTGCTTTATTGTGACCCACTGCATCTATCCCATCCACCTGTATCTCCACAATCTTCTGATTTCCATAAAACTTTGGGAATACATTCAGTTTTTCATTCTGAAGATATCTATGGAGTTTTATGGCCATTGGATGGTTTAAGTGGACACAGTGTAGTTAAAGTCTGAAGAAACACACTCTATTCAATGCCTTTCACAACAAAACCTTCATTATCAAAGTGAATACAGTACTCACAAATTTTATATAAACACCCACCTTCAGCTAAGAAGAGGTAAATCAGATTCACTCAAAATTAGGCAAGCAGAGCAAGATTTCCCAACACAATTCAATGTTTTGAAACCCTCCCAAAAGTCAAAAAAGTTGGAACAAGACTTTCAGGTGTGTTCTTTCACTCAAAATTTGACACTGCCTGTCCTAAAATTCCTTTACTTATGCACTGAATGCTGGTAGGCTATAGCTGGCATGTATTAGTTTACAAGTTGCTGGAATGATATGTTTTTGACATTTACAGACAGGGACACTCCTTTTCTACAATTTTTATCCAACTTCTGATAAGGGAGCAAGTCCAATGTTGTAAATTCAACATACTGATATGTATTACCAATGTCAGGGTAGTGTTCCCTTCCTCTCCTGGCTCAATTTCAGTTGTTTTTCCGATGTTTTTTTGAGAACTTTGCATCTGTTTGTCTACAGCTTCAAACGCGTCATCCAAGTTCACTCTGTTGCATCCATCCACTTGCGAGGGCGCCGTGAATGTAAAACATAAAAAATTGGATTCTGTTCTACTTTAAGAGTACTAAAATGTATATTGTTCATTAGATACAAGTGTAGAGGATGAATAACCATGCCTTTTGAAGATCTGGGCACTAGAGCAGAAACTATTTGTACTTGTGTTGCAACACCTTTGGGAATGTCATCCAGCTGGAACCTGAGCCATCCATCCGAAAGGCTGCTGATTTGAAATACAAAATACATACTATATGATGGAAACCAATTGCAACTGAAGAAATATGGAGTTAGTTCTGTCATTAACTTGAATGGCGCCCTTCAGGGCTACATTTGTTGACATTTGTTTGTTACCTAGAAGGATCAAGGAACAAAGGTCATCCGGAACATGACTTGCGCATCCATCATCTCCACATCTCTAATTGAGGCGGAATTTTTTTGAAAAAATCGGAAATATATTTCTAGATTACTTGGTAGCCTTGAGTAGCTGTAACACAAGTTTTGATGGAGAAAACTGAGAATCATAACAATTGGAATATTCTGGTGAAATGCAGCTTTTTTGGAAGAAGTATGAGATGGAAAAACATATGTGGATGCTTTTTTGGCAAGAAAAACATACACAGAATACAAGAAAACATACCAGTCAACAATGCTGATCCAGGATATACCATTTCCAAGAATTTTCAATCATAAAACATATCTGGGCTATATTTAGATCTGTCCAACCCTGGAAAAAACATATTTGGATGCTCTTTGGGCAAAAAGAAAACATCCACAGAATACAGGAAAACATACCAGTCATCAATGCTGATCCAGGATGAGATTTTTGAATCATCAAACATATCTGAGCTATATTTAGATTTGTAATAAATTACAAACATTCTGGATCTCAAGTAAAAACATATCTGGATGCTCTTTAGGTAGAAAAAACATACAGAAAACATATCAGTGATCCAGAATATCCCATTTCTGAGAATTTTTAATCATGAAACACATGTGAGCTATATTTAGATTTGTAATAAATCACAAACATATCAGACTAAAAATAGATGCTGTAGAACAATATTATAAGCAGAAAACCTATTCTAAGGGTATATTTTATTATAGGTACAATGGTTTTTATTTTTGAAAGGCTTTTTTTCAAATATCCCAATGTTCCACAGCCCATGGCATTTTGGGCCAGTGGCCAAATGCACACCCTATGGAAATGAATAAGGTGGAACATTCCAGGTCAATTTGGTCTAAAACTACAGCCTGGGCTGCATTGTTCTACCCCAATGGTTCACAGTTCTTCAAGATCTCGAACTCTCTGAACGGATGATGCCCTGCGATGTCACCACCCGATGGAACTTGACCTTCGACATGCTTGACTTCGCTGTCGAGCACATTGCCGCCATCAACACCATCACTGGTGATCGTGATATGAAGCTGAGGCAGTATGAGCTGAGCGAGGACGAGTGGGATGTTGCACGCCAGCTTCGGGATGTTCTTGAGGTGTGTATTCTATTGACTATTCTTAAACTTGGTTGATCATTCTACATCATTAGATTTTCAAAGACGCGACATTGTTCTTTTCCCAAGGAACACCCAGCATCACCACTGTCATACCAGCTATGGACCACATTGACGAACACCTCGCCACAGCCACTATCGATAACAAATACCCTCTGGCGATCAAGGCAGCCCTTGCAATCAGCAAAAAAACCCTCAACCGCTACTATGACAAAACCGATCATTCTGAGGTGTTTAGGATCACGATGGGTACATATCTTATTACTCTCTTGTTTTCTCCTTCTTACCCATGGCTAGTATTACACCCTCGTCACAAGCTTCAATACTTCAAAAATGCAGGATGGCAGGACGAGTGGATCGACAGAGCAGAGGAAATTGTACATACGGAATTCGACCTATCATATGGATCCATAGAGGCCACCTTGGCAGAGACTCGACTTCCTAAATTGAAGGTACGTGTTTTGACATTGTCATCCTTATAAAGTCTACCATTTACTATAGGTTGCATCGTCCAAGTCTAAAAACATCTTCGATAACCTACCTTCCCTCCAAGCACCCAAACCAGCAGAGTTGCATGGTGAATTGGATAAGTTTCTGAGCACTGACCCCAAGCACGTCACCGATGCCCTAGCCTGGTGGTGGAAGAACAGAGGCGCCTATCCTCGTCTTCATCAGATGGCGTTA
>NW_001889873.1:540481-541951 GCF_000143565.1 Laccaria bicolor S238N-H82 | reverse complement strand
TTTCAGGTGTGTTCTTTCACTCAAAATTTGACACTGCCTGTCCTAAAATTCCTTTACTTATGCACTGAATGCTGGTAGGCTATAGCTGGCATGTATTAGTTTACAAGTTGCTGGAATGATATGTTTTTGACATTTACAGACAGGGACACTCCTTTTCTACAATTTTTATCCAACTTCTGATAAGGGAGCAAGTCCAATGTTGTAAATTCAACATACTGATATGTATTACCAATGTCAGGGTAGTGTTCCCTTCCTCTCCTGGCTCAATTTCAGTTGTTTTTCCGATGTTTTTTTGAGAACTTTGCATCTGTTTGTCTACAGCTTCAAACGCGTCATCCAAGTTCACTCTGTTGCATCCATCCACTTGCGAGGGCGCCGTGAATGTAAAACATAAAAAATTGGATTCTGTTCTACTTTAAGAGTACTAAAATGTATATTGTTCATTAGATACAAGTGTAGAGGATGAATAACCATGCCTTTTGAAGATCTGGGCACTAGAGCAGAAACTATTTGTACTTGTGTTGCAACACCTTTGGGAATGTCATCCAGCTGGAACCTGAGCCATCCATCCGAAAGGCTGCTGATTTGAAATACAAAATACATACTATATGATGGAAACCAATTGCAACTGAAGAAATATGGAGTTAGTTCTGTCATTAACTTGAATGGCGCCCTTCAGGGCTACATTTGTTGACATTTGTTTGTTACCTAGAAGGATCAAGGAACAAAGGTCATCCGGAACATGACTTGCGCATCCATCATCTCCACATCTCTAATTGAGGCGGAATTTTTTTGAAAAAATCGGAAATATATTTCTAGATTACTTGGTAGCCTTGAGTAGCTGTAACACAAGTTTTGATGGAGAAAACTGAGAATCATAACAATTGGAATATTCTGGTGAAATGCAGCTTTTTTGGAAGAAGTATGAGATGGAAAAACATATGTGGATGCTTTTTTGGCAAGAAAAACATACACAGAATACAAGAAAACATACCAGTCAACAATGCTGATCCAGGATATACCATTTCCAAGAATTTTCAATCATAAAACATATCTGGGCTATATTTAGATCTGTCCAACCCTGGAAAAAACATATTTGGATGCTCTTTGGGCAAAAAGAAAACATCCACAGAATACAGGAAAACATACCAGTCATCAATGCTGATCCAGGATGAGATTTTTGAATCATCAAACATATCTGAGCTATATTTAGATTTGTAATAAATTACAAACATTCTGGATCTCAAGTAAAAACATATCTGGATGCTCTTTAGGTAGAAAAAACATACAGAAAACATATCAGTGATCCAGAATATCCCATTTCTGAGAATTTTTAATCATGAAACACATGTGAGCTATATTTAGATTTGTAATAAATCACAAACATATCAGACTAAAAATAGATGCTGTAGAACAATATTATAAGCAGAAAACCTATTCTAAGGGTATATTTTATTATAGGTACAATGG
>NW_001889873.1:536364-539968 GCF_000143565.1 Laccaria bicolor S238N-H82 | reverse complement strand
TGAGGTGTTTAGGATCACGATGGGTACATATCTTATTACTCTCTTGTTTTCTCCTTCTTACCCATGGCTAGTATTACACCCTCGTCACAAGCTTCAATACTTCAAAAATGCAGGATGGCAGGACGAGTGGATCGACAGAGCAGAGGAAATTGTACATACGGAATTCGACCTATCATATGGATCCATAGAGGCCACCTTGGCAGAGACTCGACTTCCTAAATTGAAGGTACGTGTTTTGACATTGTCATCCTTATAAAGTCTACCATTTACTATAGGTTGCATCGTCCAAGTCTAAAAACATCTTCGATAACCTACCTTCCCTCCAAGCACCCAAACCAGCAGAGTTGCATGGTGAATTGGATAAGTTTCTGAGCACTGACCCCAAGCACGTCACCGATGCCCTAGCCTGGTGGTGGAAGAACAGAGGCGCCTATCCTCGTCTTCATCAGATGGCGTTAGATTACTTATCGATCCCAGGTAAGTTGTATTATCTCATTACTGGATATATTTTGACCATAAACTACTGCTAGCAACATCAGTGGACGTTGAACGTACATTCAGCCAGGGCCGACTTCTCCTCTCACACTACGCAACCGACTTTCTGTTCAATCAACATGGGCCTTGTTATGTCTCGGAGTCTGGAGCAAGATGGGGTATGTGAAGGACAAGGATGTGAAGGCAGCCACTGTGTTACCTGAAGTGGGCTCGGATGAGGAGGAGATCTTGAGTGATGACTGGGATGCTATCTAACTAGCTTTTTCTTGATGTTAGACCTCATTCAATGTTTAATCCCATACGGGTTTTGATACCTGCAGGTTATTCCCAACCCTTGACCCGAAGCTACAAAAACCCGTACCCATGTGTATGGGTACGGGTTTTGACGGGTATGGGCACGGGTTGCCCTGGAAAACCCCAGGGTAGCCCATGACATTCCCTACTCTCCACTCAGATCGTTGATCCCAACTCAACTCCCTCTACCCATCAAGATGATGTAGCTTGCTTCCATTGTGGTGTGTGGTCTGGATGTGGGGAGTGTGTAATGGGATAGAGGCTTGCACCTCTCCTCCCATCTTCCACCTATACTCCCATACAGCCCCCCACTTTTCCAGTGTGCGAATCTCAAGAATCAAGCCAGGGAGGATAGAGGCGAAGAGATCATGCAGTGGAAAATTACAAGCCGTGATTTTAAGTTGGTGTCAGAGTAGGTAGAGGTGGTGCCAGTTGGGTAGGAATGATAAGAGGTTGAAGGAAAGGGGGAGAAAAAAAAATGTTGTCATAAATCTTGCCCCCCAGAGTGGACACAGGCCATGCAACACACACACAGCAATCTGTAAGGTTACCATGATTGAAGAAGAGTCTGCTGCGTAATGTGCGAGCAGCAACTCCTCAACACTGATCTGCCGCAAAACATGCAAGCTGCAATCAGGAGCCAGAAGGTTACCATGATTGAAGAAGAGTCCGCCACGTAATGTGCGAGCAGCAACTCCTCAACACTGATCTGCCACGAAACACAATACTTTCCATTCCTCCACTGATTCCTACCAGATTCCGGCCGGAATCCAGGAATTCCATGGATTCCGGCCGGAATTGACAGGAATCCAACTGGAATAAACAGAAATTTCAGTACGAATCTATACTTCTCAGTTCCCCCTACAATTCCACTTTAGCTAGATGTCATATGACTTAATCTGCACTTATCAAGACCTCGTGAATTACTTGTGTAATGCAGTCAGTCAATCTATTATTCTATTCTATGCTGATAACTTAAACTTAGGAATTGCTTATGATATTCAAATTTGAACATGGATAATTCAGGTGTATTCACTAGAACTACATGAGATTATTCTACTACAAAATTATCCTACTACATAGAGTGTTAAAGGGAGGGGGGAGGGATGGAGGGAAGGGGGAGAGGGGTGAAGGAGAGAGGGGTGAAGGGGAGAGGGGTGATGGGAGAGGGAGTGATGGGGAGAGGTGGTGGGGAGTGATGGAGAGGGGAGGGAGTGATGGAGGGGAGGGAGTGAGGGAGAGAGGGGGGAGGGAGGGAAAGAGGGGGAGGAATGGAGAGAGAGGGGGCATGGAGGGAGGGAAGAGGGACAGAGGGAGGGAATAAGGATGGAGGGAGGGAAGAAGGAGGGAGGGAGGGAAGAGAGGGAGGGTGGATGGAGTGTTTCGTGTCTTCATTGACGTGCTCACCATCGTCCGTTGACGTGGGCGTCGTCCGCTGACGTCGTCGTCGTCGTCCGTTGATGTGGGCGTTGTCTGCTGACGTCGTCGTCGTCGTCGTCCGCTTATGTGCTCGTTGTCCACTGACGTCGTCGTCATCGTCATCCGTTGATGTGGGTGTTGTCTGTTGATGTGGTGGCGGTCCGTTGACATGGTGGTGTGTGCGTCGTCTGTTGGCGTGGCCCTCCGTTGACGTGGTGGGGCGCTGACATGCTGTCCGTCCCTCGTTGTGGGCGTGGTGTTAGTGAGCTGGGTTGGGATGAGTTTGGGGGGGGGTGCTCACCTAGGACGATGAACGACGAAATCGTCGTTCGTCGTCTGGTTGCCACGTCGCTATCAGCGACGTGGCAACGTGTTGCCGTGCTTGTTTACTAGGGTTGTTGATGTGGCGTTGAGGCATTGTTTGCCGCATCGTGGCCGTCGTCGTTGTCTCATCGTTGTGGCTGGTGTGCGTGGTGGTGGACGTTGGCGATGTGGGGTGTAGGCGTCGGTGATGATGGTGGTTGGAGAGAGATGTGGCGTTGTTTGTTGATGATGCCCAAATCAAACGTCGGTGTTTGCCGACGTTTGATTTGGGCATCAGGAATTCCGTTCCGTCTGATTCCGTGAGCATTCCTTCTGGGTGATCACCAGAACCATTCCGGCGGAATTTGAATTCCATTAAAAATTCCACGGAATAGTTTGATCAATTTGGCAGGGCCCTCTGCCAAATTTGATTCCTCCAGAATTCCAGGAATTGCCCGGATTCTGCTGGAATCCGGCAGGAATCAGTGGAGGACAATAAAGACCTCACGAAACACGTGAGCAGCAATCAGTACTTCTGAGGGACCCAGAAGGTTACCATGATTGAAGAAGAGTCTGCTGCGTAATGTGCAAGCTGCAACTCCTCAACACTGATCCGCTGCGCAATGCGCGAGCAGCAATCAGCCTTCTGAGGGAGCCAGAAGGCTACCATGACTGAAGAAGAGTCTGCTGCATAATGCACGAGCAGCAACTCTCAACCAGTTGAGGTGTCTCCCCTGCCCATAAGAGTCCTCCAATCAAGTCTTATCACCCCAAATAGAGGGGAGATCCTGAGGTAGCCAAAAATGTGTTCGAGCATAGCGTAGTGATTTCTGGCCCGTTCCTGGAGATCAAATACCCGTTCGAAAGCTACGAACTACGCCTTTCCAACGGTATAATTCGCGTATCGTGACGAGCTGTGGTTGTCGAGATAGAGAGGTAATACCCAGAAACTGCAGTTCTGGAGTAAATGCATACTGCAGACCAGGCTGTTGTCCGTTATCAGAGGTCTTTATTGTCCTCCACTAATTCCTGCTGGATTCTGGCGGAATCCGGGCAATTCCTGGAATTCTGGAGGAATCAAATTTGGCAGAGG
>NW_001889873.1:533673-535636 GCF_000143565.1 Laccaria bicolor S238N-H82 | reverse complement strand
AATCAGACGGACAGAATTCCTGATGCCCAAGTCAAACGTTGGCAAACACCGATGTTTGATTTGGGCATCATCAACAAACAACGCCACATCTCTCTCCAACCACCATCATCACCGACGCCTACACACCACATCGCCAACGTCCACCACCACGCACACCAGCCACAACGATGAGACAACGACGACGGCCACAACGTGGCAAACGACGCCTCAACGCCACATCAACAACCCTAGTAAACAAGCACGGCAACACGTTGCCACGTCGCTGGTAGCGACGTGGCAACCAGACGACGAACGACGATTTCGTCGTTCGTTGTCCTAGGTGAGCACCCCCCCCAAACTCATCCCAACCCAGCTCGCTAACACCACGCCCACAACGAGGGACGGACAGCACGTCAGCGCCCCACCACATCAACGGAGGGCCACGCCAACAGACGACCCACACACCACCAGGTCAACAGACCGCCACCACATCAACAGATGACACCCACGTCAACGGACGACGCCCACATCAACGGACGACGACGACGACGATGACGACGTCAGCAGACAATGAGCACATAAGCGGACGACGACGACGACGTCAGCAGACAACGCCCACATCAACGGACGATGACGACGACGTCAGCGGACGACGGTGTGGAAGTGCGACTTGTTTCATTCACGACGCACTCCATATTTCATTTTTCTCCCTACGTACATTTTTATCAGTTTTATTTTATTTTACGAACCTTCGCCGGGTTTGAAACTGAACGAGTATTAGGGAGACTTTGATTTGACAAGACGTATGACATCATCATTTGGCTTTGTTCGCGCTGCACCTCTCGTGAAGGATTCGGACTTGGACGCTTGCATTATTTTTTGTACATTTTTATTTTGAATTGATCACTACTCCCTTCCGCTTTTATTTCTTTGTACTTATGACAGATCTCACCGACCCGAAGCTCAATCTGAGGGCCAGACGGTAGGGTAGAGCATCAACGCTTGGGATGTCCGCACTGAAGGCGGCAGTTGCGCACGTAAATAGACCTCTCCAAGTGTCCTACGTTCCCCGAGTCATGCCTGGTTCGAAGGTTTTGCCTAGGAATCGAGTGGGTGATGTCACTTCTATTTTTGTACTTTTTTTGTTCCTCTTCGAACATTTTGACGTTCTTCCCCAAAGAATTGGTCTGGCAGCATGAGAGTACGTGCGTTGCCTTGTGATTTTCTATTTTTGTACTGTTTATAAGGTGTCCTCCCACCTGTCGAATGGAGTCGTCTTCTTTCCCCCTCTTTCATAGTCGGATTCTTAAGTCGTCCACTCGTCTCCTCAAGAAATTCAAAAGTTTACATGACATTTCTACAAGTCATCTTCAAGTTCTCTAAGTTATACGTTCGAGTCGTATCAAGTAATTACAAGTGTTTTGATTCGACGTGTCCCAAACACGTGTTAAGCTGAGTTGCCTTTCTTTTCTTTGAATACAGAACATCAGGCACTGCCTTCAGGGTCCACTTCAGGGTCCATCCCAAAAGGGAAATATCACCTGGTTTGACTAAAAAGTGAAGAAAACCAAGAGGAGAATGACTTTACCTATCAGGGTCCATGTAAGAGGATGTTGGGATGATGGTCACATGACCAATTACCAAAAATGGTCAAAAAGCGAAAGTTGTAGCCCTATACTGTAGCTTCCCAAATCTGTTTGAATTATGTTCTGAAGTGCTCCTGTTGTGGAGATATGAGGTAAAGGAATTTCAAAAGTGTTGTGTTTTTTTTTTGTTTTTTTGTGTTTTTCTTGATGAAAACAAAACCAAATAACATGATTTCAGTATATTTAGAAAGCTAAAAGAAAGGGCTACAATTATTGTATCGTGGGAAAAATGACCAAAAAAGGAAGTACTATAAGACTCAGATATAGACTACCAAGTTTACTGATAGACTACAAAAAAGTCGGACTTAGACTACACAGTTTACTGATAGACTATAAAA
>NW_001889873.1:527479-531860 GCF_000143565.1 Laccaria bicolor S238N-H82 | reverse complement strand
TTGTAGCTCATGTAGGGATATGGCTGAAGGATTGACATGACTTGACATATTGCTATTGCNCACATCATCAGTTTCTCACATCATGCCCAAGTTGGCTTTCAAGCTAGAGGAGGCTATTCATGTTGATATCTACTCAATACATGGTCAACTTACAACATGACCTGACTTAAAGACACCTCCAAGGATGAATCAGCCCATCATCCTATGGCCCTCAAAGAGCTGTATCAAAGTTGACTATGTTTGGGACAGGCCAGTAGCTATAAATGTGAAAGCAGACAGTGTGAAAGCCAACTTGGTCATGATGTCAAAAACTGGCAATGTCATGTCAATCCTTCAGCCATATCTCCACATGAACTCATAATTATGTTTTAATATAGGACAGTAGGTATCAATATGAAAGGCTTAGAATAGCCTTTCCTAATGTGAAAGACAACCTGTGCATAATGTCAAAAACTCATGCTGCAGCACTGGCAATATCATGGCAATCCTTCAACCTTATGCCCATAACCTAGACAGGGTCAATGACACCACAAACTACATGGCAACTTGTAGTCTCAAAAAGCGGACACTACAAACTTTTGTAGTCTCAAAAAGTGCACACTACAAACTTTTCTAATAAAAAAATGAACACTACAAACTTTGTAGTCTCAAAAAGTGCACACTACAAACTTTCTAATGAAAAAGCGGACACGACAAACTTTTGTAGTCTCAAAAAGCGCACAACACAAACTTTTTAATGAAAAAATGAACACTACAAACTTTGTAGTCAGGATAACCTTTTGACCCTAACCCTAACTTTGTAGTCTAAGTCCAAGCTTTTGTAGTCTAAGTCCGACTTTTGTAGTCTTTTGTAGTGTATGAGTAAACTTTGTAGTCTAAGTTCAACTTTTGTAGTCGTTTGTAGTCTATCAGTAAACTTTGTAGTTTAAGTCCGACTTTTTTGTAGTCTATCAGCAAACTTGGTAGTCTATATCTGAGTCTTATAGTACTTCCTTTTTTGGTCATTTTTCCCATGATACAATAATTGTAGCCCTTTCTTTTAGCTTTCTAAATATACTGAAATCATGTTATTTGGTTTTGTTTTCATCAAGAAAAACACAAAAAACAAAAAAAAACACAACACTTTTGAAATTCCTTTACCTCATATCTCCACAACAGGAGCACTTCAGAACATAATTCAAACAGATTTGGGAAGCTACAGTATAGGGCTACAACTTTCGCTTTTTGACCATTTTTGGTAATTGGTCATGTGACCATCATCCCAACATCCTCTTACATGGACCCTGATAGGTAAAGTCATTCTCCTCTTGGTTTTCTTCACTTTTTAGTCAAACCAGGTGATATTTCCCTTTTGGGATGGACCCTGAAGTGGACCCTGAAGGCAGTGCCTGATGTTCTGTATTCAAAGCATTCATGCCCTGGGTATCCATTGAAAAATCACAATGAAATACCCAGGGCTACATTTGAAAAATCACAATGAAATGCACAGGGCCACATTTGGAAAATCGCAATGAAATACCCAGGGCTACATTTGAAAAATCGCAATGAAATGCAGGGCATCTATTGAAAAATCGCAATGAAATGCCCAGGGCTACATTTGAAAAATCGCAATGATATTGCTCATGTAGCTAATGAAAGTTGCAATGATATCACCCAGGCACCTAATGAAAATTGCAATGATATCGGCCAGATAAATAATGAAAACTGCAATGATATTGGCCAGATAAATAATGAAAATCACAATGATATTGACCAAGTAGCTAATGAAATTTCCAATGATATCGCCCAGGTTTCTAATGAAAATCGCAATGATATTGGCCAGATAAATAATGAAAATCACAATGATATTGACCAAATAGCTAATGAAATTTCCAATGATATCACCCAGGTTTCTAATGAAAATTGCAATGATATTGGCCAGATAAATAATGAAAATTGCAATGATATTGGCCAGATAAATAATGAAAATTGCAATGATATTGACCAAGTAGCTAATGAAATTTCCAATGATATCACCCAGGTTTCTAATGAAAATTGCAATGATATTGGCCAGATAAATAATGAAAATCACAATGATATTGACCAAATAGCTAATGAAATTTCCAATGATATCACCCAGGTTTCTAATGAAAATTGCAATGATATTGACCAAGTAGCTAATGAAATTTCCAATGATATCACCCAGGTTTCTAATGAAAATTGCAATGATATCGGCCAGATAAATAATGAAAATCGCAATGATATTGGCCAGATAAATAATGAAAATCGCAATGATATTGACCAAGTAGCTAATGAAATTTCCAATGATATCACCCAGGTTTCTAATGAAAATTGCAATGATATCGGCCAAGTAGCTAATGAGATTTCCCATAATATCGCCCAGGTATCTAATGAAAATTGCAAATGATATCACCCATGTAGCTAATGAAATTCCAATGATATCGCCAGGTATCTAATGAAAATCAGAATGATATCGGCCAGATAACTAATGAAAATCGTAAATGATATCGCCCATGTAGCTAATGAAATTTCGAATAATATCGCCCAGGTATGTAATGAAAATCACAATGATATTGGCCAAGTAGCTAATGAAAATTGCCTAATGAAAATGCATGGTAACTGGAATGAATCCTATCATAAAGACTGTGGACTTATACACAGGGAGCCCTAGGCAGTTACCTTATTTTTATGATAAAGGTGGTACCCACTAGTGGGAATTTTAAGAAGGTTTGATCTCGATACTATTCACATGCCTGATGGCTTTGGCAGCCACAAGTTTCTTTTGCAGGCTACTGACCCCGCCATGTCTTGGGTGGAGGCGCGTTCTGTACCGAAGAACTCTTCCGAAAATTGGGCGAAATTCTTATACGAGGAAGTCTACGCGCGTTTCGGTTCTGTACTCCTTTGTCTCGTTGATGGTGGAAAAGAATTCAGAGGTGCAGTCGAGATCCTCTTCAAGCAATACGGCGTCGTCGTTATCACCTCTACTCCCTATCATCCTGAAGGAAACGGACACGCAGAGTGCTCTCATCAAACCCTCGCCAACTCTATCCTTCGCGCATGTGGCAAAGACACGTACGTATAAATGGCCTCTTTACGTACATGCCAGACTGTGGGCGATGCGCTGCTCAACTTCAAGAGTTACCGGGTATCCTCCATATTTTCTCCTCTACGGTCAAAGACCCTTCTTCGCTTTTGATTTCGCAGATAGAACTTGGGAGACTCTCGACTGGCACAAAGTCGCTTCTACCGAAGACCTCCTCGCCGTTCGCATGCAACAAATACTTCGCTGTGACAAGAAGTTAGTCTTAGCTATGGAAGAGCAGAAGCGTGCGTGTCAACGGGCTGTTGACGATTTCAATAGTAAGCATGAAAAGTATCTTACTTCTGGCGATTTTGTTTTGGGGACGTGGGTTTTATTGCACGAGACATGGTTGGACTCTCAGATGGGTAACAAGGGCGCGTTGAGATGGACGGGTCCATATATCATTCATCGCAAGGTTCATGACACCACTAGTGGCTACCACTAGTTATCATATAAAACAGGTAACTGCCTATAGGTCCCTGTGTATCCATCCACACTCTTTATGATAGGGAATCATTACTGTTACCATGTTTTTTCATGATCATATAAAGGCTGCGCTTTTTCATTAAGTGTAGGCAAGGTTTTGGGCCTCCCTCATAAGGTAGCCTGTGGTTATCATTACCAATTTCATATCTTTTCAAAGCCATATCATTGCGATTTTCATTAGTTGTCTGGCGAGTATCATTGGATATTTCATTAGCTACATGGGTGATATCATTTTGCGATTTTCAATGGTTACTTTGGCAATATCATTGGAAATTTCATATGCTACTTGGGCAATATCATTGCGATTTTCATAAATTATGTGGCCAGTATCATTGGAAATTTCATTAGCTGGTTGTGCAATATCATTGGCAATTTCATTAGCTACTTGGGCGACATCATTGTGATTTTCATTAGCTACTTGGGCAATATCATTGTGATTTTCATAAATTATGTGGCCAGTATCATTGGAAATTTCATTAGCTGGTTGTGCAATATCATTGGCAATTTCATTAGCTACTTGGGTGACATCATTGCGATTTTCATTAGCTACTTGGGCAATATCATTGCGATTTTCATTAGCTCCTTTGGCAATATCATTGCGATTTTCATTAGCTCCTTTGGCAATATCATTGTGATTTTCATTAGCTACTTGGGCGACATCATTGCGATTTTCATTAGCTACTTGGGCAATATCATTGCGATTTTCATTAGCTCCTTTGGCAATATCATTGGAAATTTTATTAGTTACTTGGGCAATATCATTGGCAATTTCATTAGCTACTTGGGCGACATCATTTCGATTTTCATTAG
>NW_001889873.1:523438-524510 GCF_000143565.1 Laccaria bicolor S238N-H82 | reverse complement strand
TACAACTTTTCTAATGAAAAAGCGCACACTACAAACTTTTGTAGTCTCAAAAAGCGGTCACTACAAACTTTTCTAATGAAAAAGCGCACACTACAAACTTTTGTAATGACAAAAAAAGCGGACACTACAAACCTTTCTAATGAAAAAGCGCACACTACAAACTTTTGTAGTCTCAAAAAGTGGTCACTACAAACTTTTCTAATGACAAAAAGCAGACACTACAAACTTTGTAGTCAAGATAACCTTTTGACCTTAACTCTAACTTTGTAGTGTAAATCTAAGCTTTTGTAGTCTAAGTCCGACTTTTGTAGTCTTTTATAGTCTATCAGTAAACTTTGTAGTCTAAGTCTGACTTTTTTGTAGTCTATCAGTAAATTTGGTAGTCTTTTGTAGTGTATTAGTAAACTTTGTAGTCTTTTGTAGTCTATCAGCAAACTTTATAGTCTAAGTCTGACTTTTGTAGTCTTTTATAGGGTATCAGTAAACTGTGTAGTCTAAGTCCGACTTTTTTGTAGTCTATCAGTAAATCTATATCTGACTCTTATAGTAGAGCATGCACCTTCCTTTTTTGGTCATTTTTCCTACGATACAATAATTGTAGCCCTTTCTTTTAGCTTTCTGAATATACTGAAATTATGTTATTTGGTTTTGTTTTCATGGAGAAAAACACAAAAATCAAAAAAAAAACGCGACACTTTTGACATTCATTTACCTCATATCTCCACAACAGGAGCACTTCAGAACATAATTCAAACAGATTTGGGAAGCTACAGTGCAGGGCTACAACTTTGGTTTTTTGACCCCTTTTGGAGTTTGGTCATGTGACCACTCTCCTGATTACTAAAAATTGCCAATAATATTGCCCAAGTAGCTAATGAAAATCGCAATGATGTTGCCCAAGTAGCCAATGAAATTTCCCATGATATTGCCAAAGGAGCCAATGAAAATCGCAATGATATTGCCCAAGTAGCTAATGAAAATCGCAATGATGTCGCCCAAGTAGCTAATGAAATTGCCAATGATATTGCCCAAGTAGCTAATGAAAATCACAATGATATTGCCAAAGGAGCTT
>NW_001889873.1:521245-522472 GCF_000143565.1 Laccaria bicolor S238N-H82 | reverse complement strand
GTGGAGAATGATTTTACCTATCAGGGTCCATGTAATGGGATGTTGGGATGATGGTCACATGACCAATTACCAAAAATGGTCAAAAAACAAAGGTTGTAGCCCTACACTGTAGCTTCCTGAATCTGTTCAAATTATGTTCTGAAGTGCTCCCGTTGTGGAGATATGAGGTAAAGGAATCCCAAAAGTGTTGTGTTTTTTTTTGTTTTTTGCATTTTTCTCCATGAAAACAAAACCAAACAATATGATTTCAGTATATTTAGAAAGCTAAAAGAAAGGGCTACAACTATTGTATCATGGGGAAAATGACCAAAAAAGGAAGGTGCATGCCCTAGAAAAGGAATGGTCAGATATAGACTACCAAGTTTACTGATAGACTACCAAGTTTACTGATAGACTACAAAAAAGTCGGACTCAACTACAAAGTTTACTGATACACTACATAAGACTACAAAAGTCGGACTTAGACTACAAAGTTAGGGTTAGGGCTAAAAGGTTATCCAAAGTCAACCTAGCCCATCCATCCCATACATGGCACATATTTGATGGGGAAATGGCTGGGGAATATACAGATACATTGCTGGGACTCTATTCCATGTCTAGTTTGAGGAATCATATGCAAAAGAGAGCATGAGAGCCTTTAGAAAAGGCACTTTTTTAGACTACAAAAATTTGTAGTGTCTGCTTTTGTCATCAGAAAAGTTTGTAGTGTCCGCTTTTTAGACTACAAAAGTTTGTAGTGTCCGCTTTTTTATTGGAAAAGTTTGTAGTGTCTGCTTTTTCATTTGAAAAAGTGTGTAGTGTCCGCTTTTTTAGACTACAAAAGTGTGTAGTGTCTGCTTTTTAGACTACAAAAGTTTGTAGTGTCCGCTTTTTTATTGGAAAAGTTTGTAGTGTCTGCTTTTTCATTTGAAAAAGTGTGTAGTGTCCGCTTTTTTAGACTACAAAAGTTTGTAGTGTCCGCTTTTTGAGACTACAAAAGTTTGTAGTTGACATGTAGGTTATGGTGTCCTTGGCCCTGTCTAGGTTATGGGGATGAGGTTGAAGGATTGACATGATCTTACATATTGCCAGTGCTGCAGCATTAGTTTTTGACATCATGCACAAGTTGTCTTTCACATTAGGAAAGGCTATTCTAAGCTTTTCATATTGATACCTACTGTCCTATCTCAAAACATAATAAGTTCATGTGGGGATATGGCTGAAGGATTGCCATGACTTTACATATGC
>NW_001889873.1:518203-519125 GCF_000143565.1 Laccaria bicolor S238N-H82 | reverse complement strand
AAAAGCGCAACACTACAAACTTTTGGAGTCTCAAAAGGTTGACACTACAAACTTTTGTAGTCTCAAAAAGCGGACACTACAAACTTTTGTAGTTTCAAAAATCACACACTACAAACTTTTGTAATGAAAAAGCGCAACACTACAAACTTTTGTAGTCTCAAAAAGCGGACACTACAAACTTTGTAGGCAAGATAACCTTTTGACCCTAACCCTAACTTTGTAGTCTAAGTCCAAGCTTTTGTAGTCCAAGTCCGACTTTTGTAGTCTTTTATAGTCTATCAGTAAACTTTGTAGTCTAAGTCTGACTTTTTTGTAGGCTATCAGTAAACTTGGTAGTCTATAGACTTTTGTAGTCTTTTGTAGTGTATTAGTAAACTTTGTAGTCTAAGTTCAACTTTTGTAGTCTTTTATAGTCTATCAGTAAACTGTGTAGTCTAAGTCCGACTTTTTTGTAGTCTATCAGTAAACTTGGTAGTCTATATCTGAGTCTTATAGTACTTCCTTTTTTGGTCATTTTTCCCACGATACAATAATTGTAGCCCTTTCTTTTAGCTTTCTAAATATACTGAAATCATGTTATTTGGTTTTGTTTTCATCAAGAAAAACACAAAAAAACAAAAAAAAAACACAACACTTTTGAAATTCCTTTACCTCATATCTCCACAACAGGAGCACTTCAGAACATAATTCAAACAGATTTGGGAAGCTACAGTATAGGGCTACAACTTTCGCTTTTTGACCATTTTTGGTAATTGGTCATGTGACCATCATCCCAACATCCTCTTACATGGACCCTGATAGGTAAAGTCATTCTCCTCTTGGTTTTCTTCACTTTTTAGTCAAACCAGGTGATATTTCCCTTTTGGGATGGACCCTGAAGTGGACCCTGAAGGCAGTGCCTGATGTTCTGTATTCAAAGAAA
>NW_001889873.1:437850-518153 GCF_000143565.1 Laccaria bicolor S238N-H82 | reverse complement strand
TTCCTAATGTGAAAGACAACTTGTGCATGATGTCAAAAACTAATGCTGCAGCACTGGCAATATGTAAGATCATGTCAATCCTTCAACCTCATCCCCATAACCTAGACAGGGCCAAGGACACCATAACCTACATGTCAACTACAAACTTTTGTAGTCTCAAAAAGCGGACACTACAAACTTTTGTAGTCTAAAAAAGCGGACACTACACACTTTTTCAAATGAAAAAGCAGACACTACAAACTTTTCCAATAAAAAAGCGGACACTACAAACTTTTGTAGTCTAAAAAGCAGACACTACACACTTTTGTAGTCTAAAAAAGCGGACACTACACACTTTTTCAAATGAAAAAGCAGACACTACAAACTTTTCCAATAAAAAAGCGGACACTACAAACTTTTGTAGTCTAAAAAGCGGACACTACAAACTTTTCTGATGACAAAAGCAGACACTACAAATTTTTGTAGTCTAAAAAAGTGCCTTTTCTAAAGGCTCTCATGCTCTCTTTTGCATATGATTCCTCAAACTAGACATGGAATAGAGTCCCAGCAATGTATCTGTATATTCCCCAGCCATTTCCCCATCAAATATGTGCCATGTATGGGATGGATGGGCTAGGTTGACTTTGGATAACCTTTTAGCCCTAACCCTAACTTTGTAGTCTAAGTCCGACTTTTGTAGTCTTATGTAGTGTATCAGTAAACTTTGTAGTTGAGTCCGACTTTTTTGTAGTCTATCAGTAAACTTGGTAGTCTATCAGTAAACTTGGTAGTCTATATCTGACCATTCCTTTTCTAGGGCATGCACCTTCCTTTTTTGGTCATTTTCCCCATGATACAATAGTTGTAGCCCTTTCTTTTAGCTTTCTAAATATACTGAAATCATATTGTTTGGTTTTGTTTTCATGGAGAAAAATGCAAAAAACAAAAAAAAACACAACACTTTTGGGATTCCTTTACCTCATATCTCCACAACGGGAGCACTTCAGAACATAATTTGAACAGATTCAGGAAGCTACAGTGTAGGGCTACAACCTTTGTTTTTTGACCATTTTTGGTAATTGGTCATGTGACCATCATCCCAACATCCCATTACATGGACCCTGATAGGTAAAATCATTCTCCACTTGGTTTTCTTCACTTTTTGGTCAAACCAGGTGATATTTCCCTTTTAGGATGGAACCTGAAGTGGACCCTGAAGGCAGTGCCTGACGTTCTGTACACCATTTTTATATATATTCACTTTTTCTGCTATTTTTCTGGCTATTTTTGGATATATTACCATATTTGGAACTGGACCCTGGACCCTGACAATGTTACCCAACATGATGATCAGCATTGAGCCCTAATTTTTCCTGATTTTATTGCCATTTTACATTTGGAAATGCACCCTGGACCCTGAAAGGTCAGCTGCCACTAAAAATGAAATATTCATTGAAAGCGCCAGGTACACATATGAAAAGTGCAATGAAATCTCCTAGGAATAAGAATGAAATATCCATTGAAAGCACCAGGCATCCAAATGAGAAGCACAATGAGATATCCTGGGTTTAGCAATGAAATATCCAATGAAAGCACCAGGTATATCTATGAAAAGTGCAATGAAATATCCTAGGAACAAGAATGAAATATCCATTGAAAGCACCAGGCATCCAAATGAGAAGCACAATGAGATATCCTGGGTTTAGCAATGAAATATCCAATGAAAGCACCAGGTATATCTATGAAAAGTGCAATGAAATATCCTAGGAACAAGAATGAAATATCCATTGAAAGCACCAGGCATTCAGATGAAAATCACAATGAAATATCCTGGGGCTAACAATGAAATATCCAATGAAAGCGCCAGGTATCCATATGAAAATTGCAATGAAATATCCTGGGGTTGAGAATGAAATATATATTGAAAGAGCCAGGTGTCCATATGAAAATCGCAATGAAATATCCTGGGGTTGAGAATGAAATATATATTGAAAGCACCAGGTATCCATATGAAAATCGCAATGAAATATCCTAGAACAATGAGATATGCGATCTCATTGAACCTCTAGGCATTATACACATCGCCCTCCAGGCATATGTCTGGTTTTTATCATAAAAGTGTATACCACCCATCGCCCAAGTAGCTAATGAAAATCACAATGATATTGCCCAAGTAACTAATAAAATTTCCAATGATATTGCCAAAGGAGCTAATGAAAATCGCAATGATATTGCCCAAGTAGCTAATGAAAATCGCAATGATGTCGCCCAAGTAGCTAATGAAAATCACAATGATATTGCCAAAGGAGCTAATGAAAATCACAATGATATTGCCCAAGTAGCTAATGAAAATCGCAATGATGTCACCCAAGTAGCTAATGAAATTGCCAATGATATTGCACAACCAGCTAATGAAATTTCCAATGATACTGGCCACATAATTTATGAAAATCACAATGATATTGCCCAAGTAGCTAATGAAATTGCCAATGATATTGCACAACCAGCTAATGAAATTTCCAATGATACTGGCCACATAATTTATGAAAATCGCAATGATATTGCCCAAGTAGCATATGAAATTTCCAATGATATTGCCAAAGTAACCATTGAAAATCGCAAAATGATATCACCCATGTAGCTAATGAAATATCCAATGATACTCGCCAGACAACTAATGAAAATCGCAATGATATGGCTTTGAAAAGATATGAAATTGGTAATGATAACCACAGGCTACCTTATGAGGGAGGCCCAAAACCTTGCCTACACTTAATGAAAAAGCGCAGCCTTTATGATAATGAAAAAACATGGTAACAGTAATGATTCCCTATCATAAAGAGTGTGGATGGATACACAGGGACCTATAGGCAGTTACCTGTTTTATATGATAAAAGTGGTAGCCACCAGTCATGACACGACGTATCAGTTGCGAGAGTTGGACGGGACAGTTCTACGTGGTTCCGTCGCTGCTAATCGTTTAAAAATTTTCTATTATCGCAAAGAACACCAGACGGTTCGGACGGTCGGCCAAACTGAATACCACCCTTGGCTGTAGCCATATACTATATTGACTGGACCTACCCACCTAAGTCCATTGCTGGGAGGGTGTATCCATGCACTGGCTGTAGGCATGGGTCTTTGCAGTAAATTATTTATTCTGGTTTATAAGGCCTGTGTCAGGATATGATATAGATCTTGCTTCTTGATGGCTAAATATAGTCAACATTGCACAGATTTAATTCTGAGGAGATATTTCTGCTCTAGAGCTTTGTTTTTCCTAGAAACAGCCTCTGAAACTTCACCCAATATATCTTTAATAATGTTCTGACACTTCCGAATAGTTTCCCTCCATTGATTGCAACCATGATAGCTGGATGCGACAAACCTGTTTCGGATGACCTTGGCCCTTTTGATGCCCTTGGTACACAATAGTAAACAATAATGTAGTCTGACTTTGATACCTTTGGGCCACCGTGAGTCTGCTATTCCCTCATCACAATGGTATATATGGCAAGAGAAATCACTTTTCTTTCATCCTTGTACTATAATTTCTATCTTTTGCACTGTTCTGGTGAATACGACAGCATGACTTTCTCTCTGCAAACTTGAACGATGGCTTAGGTACACAAATGTAAACAATGGTTGAAGTTCCAACCGCATCCACCCATCCTCACGGGATAAGAGCATCAAGGTAAGGAGATAGAGTAGATGTTACCTTCACATGTATGTAAAGTCTCTATGAAGAAGTATTGTCCAAAAAACTACCAGCTACATCATGAATCACTCTTCGTCCTCGAAGAAAGCCTCGACGACGGGATCGAGGACCATCGTGCTTCCCTCACCGCTGTCCTCCTCACGCACAAAAGGCACGAGAGGCTGGTCCCACAGACGAGTGAATCTCGCGTGAAGATCGCGCTGGATTCTCGCCTGTCGCGCCGCATATGCTTTGACCCCCTCGCTTGCTGCTGCGTCTAAACCCAACCAGCCTTCTTGGCGGTCGTCCCACCACGAAGCCTTCCATTCAAGTGTTTTCCTCACCCTCCTCATCTCTTCTTTCAACAACATCACCTCCTCCGACCACCGTAGGCTTCTTGCTCGTGCCTTGGCCCACTCAACACGTAAAGCTATAGAAAGACTTAGCACCTGGATATACTGAACCGACATTGACTTACCCTCATTCAATTCGTTGTCTTCTCCATTGCCTGCTGACCCTTTCATTGTCCAGATCCACGAAACCACGCGCCTACCCTCCCCGAGTCCCCTTTCAAGAGCGATTCGCCGTTTCTTTGACAAAAGGCGCCCATCCGGTCCGATCTCCTCGTTAGGATCCTCTATGCTGATTTCGGTGCCATCAGGCGTCGTTAGGTCTCCATCGTTGAACTCCTTAAGCTCCCTCTCCCAATCGCCTGGACCCATAAGGTTGAATAGTGCCCGACGTGTCGCGCGGTACTTGACAGCCAGTGCCTTGCTCTTGTCCTCGATCCGGTTGATTGTGTCTGCTGCTCGTGTCGTCGGGTTCTGGCCTCGTATGTTTCTGTTGCGAAAGCCAATGAAAGACAGCCGACCTCGTTGTAGAGTCCGAATCTTCTCGAGTGCGTCCAGGCACTGTGCTTGCCGAAGTCTTGTTTCAATATCGATCAAACCTGCCTGGCAGCTGTGCATGCGATGATTGGCTGGAAGCGCAGAGGGCAGCCACAACTCCTGGTGCTCGACCTCAGGTTGGACGTGTTTCGCCTCAGGAAGATGTTGCTGAGCTTCTTCCGTTTGAGCGAGCATGACGGCGGCTGCAGGGGTGTAGACATCTTGCATGCTTCGAAATTGTTTTAGTTGGCGCATCAGCACCAGCCGCCGTTGTTGTAGTTCATTATCTTGATGTATTGTCAATTCTTCGGGTCTCCTCGCATCCCATGCAATGCGCCGTCTGGATGATAAAAAAGTTAGTTGTGATTGAATGTGTGAATGAGAACAGTCTTACTGAGTTTCCTCTATCATTAAACCCATCAAGATGAACGCTGTTGGTCCCGTTGAATGAATATGCGGTACACCTGCCGCAAGGTCTTTCTTTTCCTCTTCCAAAAGTTGGTTCTTGACGTCGTTTTGCGATGCATCTAGAGCAAGGCACGTTAAAATATATTTATCTGATTCAGATGAGAACTTACGAGTGACGAGAGAAACGTAGGGGTTCGTCTTTCTCGGGTCTTTCTGCCAAGCGACGATCATCGCCGTCCACTGCTCAATATCAACCTTACCACCCTCACGAAGAGAGTCCGTGAATTCATTGAAGATGTGTTCTTGCCGCTTCTGTTCCTTGACAGCCAGTAGTAGTCGGGAATGTAACGTTGTACCTGTTCATAAAAAAAAGGTTAACAACCAACCCAATAATGAATAGGCAAAACTTACCGAGCGAGACGTATTTCCTCCAATTGTGGTGACCGAAATGGTCGTCAAGCGTATCATGGCAAGATCCTGGGCCCATCTCTTTGGTGCTATTGGCCACTTGGTTCATCTTGGCCCAACTCCGCTCAATCCCCTCGCTGTCAGTTCGTCCCACACCCAATTTGAAGTTAAGAGAATGGGGGGCTTGACAAGGTAGTTTGTGCATGGGGCAGTGGCATTTGGGAATGCCCCAATCAGTGGAAACACCATCGGGTAACTTCAGGTGGTCGGGGAGAGCTTCCATGCGGTCGAAGAAGTTGACTTTGAACTGGCAGGCGATGTCGTACGATATAAAAACTCCGAGGACCAGTACGGGAGCGAGCGCGGACAACAAGATGTAATCCATATTGCAATATCTGATCGCACTCCGTTAGCTTCGTATTGTTACATTCAAAGGAGACGAACCTTTCTCCCTTCTGGAGATCGCCTACTCCACCACTTCTTACAATTTCGTGACGGGCGCACAAAGCCATGCCGACCCCCGTTGACCGCAGCCCTGCTGAAAATTTGGTTTCAGCATGGGCCAATGTTTTGAATCCGCTGCAAGAGCTGATCTAAAAGACGAGGGGTATCATCAGAAAAGTGCGTGGGAGAATTAAGATCAACTTACATCCTTTTGTGTCGCGTACTTCAAAATATGTTTGAGGTACGGCTCGTCGTCGGTGAAGTAGGCCATGCCAGTATGTAATCCGGGGTCCTTCTTGATTGACGACTGCATCAGGTTCTTCAACCGAAAGTTCGCATCCAATGCTAGGATCAACGTATAAAGAAACCTGCAAGATTGTTAGATTTAGATAAGACAAAGGTGACCGAATATCGTACCTCATTTCTTTGGGAACTTGTTCCCATTCATCTTGCAAATTGATACCGGGGATCGGACAAGCGGGACAAGGTACAGTCAAATCCGAGGGGCCGGTACTAATGAGGCCATTCTTGATGTTTCCCCGACCGTTGTGCTTCATCAATTTGAGATGGCGGAACTCATGTATCATTCGCATGAGTGACTTATACCGTGTCTGAAAAAGACACGTCACCTTCCGCCAAACACTGAATGGTTTGACTTACCTTGGGAACATTCAGGTCAGTATTGTCTGTGAGATGCTCAAGCGCCTTGTAAAATTCGTGAGCCAACAGCTTCCCAGTAAGAGTAATCGTGTGAAAGAGCTCGAGTAGACGGAATGTGGCGCAAGTCTGTGGATAGTGAACAGTTGCCGGGTACCACTCTATTCTAAGTAGTTGTTGTCAACTCGTTATGCGGTGGTCACAGCCACAAAAATCAACCACGACATAATGTAGGCCATTTGTGTGAAGGACTATGAAATCCGTGTGGCCGGGCCTCGGAACTAGGCAAGGGGAACCCATGTGCCCGAGTTGCACACGTAGTCCCATGTCCTTGAGCGTTGTCTTCTGAAAGAAATGCTGATGCCATTGCTGCAGTGATTCAGCACTGGATCAACCAACAAAAGCGCAGCTCATACCTGGATGATATGAAGTGGCAGGTGACGGTGCCGCTTAAGGCAACAGCTGCAACACTCAATGATTCCCCCTATGCAATCTTCACAACGATAGGCCCCGTCAGCAGAGGAGCAAGACATGCACCCCTGCAACCGACCATCGCCACGACCCTCCAAACGCAACATCTCTGCGAGGAATTCATCCCTATATCCAGGATCCCCCTTCCCCCGACCGGCCCAGTCTAGGAGTGGCGCATCCTTCAAATCTAGTGTAAGTTGACGTAACTCAGAGAATAAAAGACGTACCGAAGTTGGATACTGTTTTGCAGCAACCTTGCCAGCGACATCTGAAATGGCTGAAAGCCCCTCTTCCTCAGAGGGTCGATCCAGAGCTAAGAGATCATCCACGCCCTCTTCGTACAAGGCGCTTGGATTCCAGTCATACACGGGACTCGGAGGAGGGGAATAACGACTTGAAGTCCCTTTTTGTGGAGAGGCGGGGGTTGGCTGAATGCGAAGACCATCACTGGTTATGTGGAAAGAACGGGCGTGTGGAATGGCGAGTGTCTCGTCGTCAGATTCGTTGTGTAGCACAACATAAGTCTTTGTTTTGCGTTTGGATCTCATGGGAAAATAAAAGGCACGTTGATTCGGACTCTGTATCTCGTTCTGTCGCATGACCACAACAACCAAATGCACAAAAAGTATGTATGTTTTGCACAAAAAGTATGTATGTATTATAGAACGCGACTACAACGATTTTGCGGGAGCACGGAATATTTCGACCTCAGGGTTTCCGGCAGCACGCGCGCTCGCAAGCGAGTCCTGGACTACCTTTTCAATTGCCTTCAGTGCCTCTTCACAGTCCATGCGATCATGAGGCACCTCCAAGGTACTCATGATCTCCTTAATTGCGACATTCATCAGAACCATCCAAGTTGGGTTTGCTGGCACAGGGTTATCAACCATGGATGGGAATCAGAAGGCCAACCAGCGAATCTGGCCCCTTAGCCACTGAATAATTGGTATGTAAGCGGCGCGTCCAGCTGAGAACAATTAATACATACCTTTTCACGTTGCTTGCAAATGAATTCTGTGTACTCAGGATCTTCGCCATAGCTCTCCTCCACCGTAATCTGATGCTCGGGGTTGGGAAAACGTAGGAACCAGACTTGGTATGCGCGCTCAAAAAAGGCCTGGGTTTGCCCCTGTTCGTACACTGCGAAGAAACTGGGAAGCAGCAGTTTCAAGAGTTTCACTTGAACCGCTCGCTTATTTCGGCGAGAGAGGTAAATGCCAAGGTCACGGAAAATTGAGATCTGTGATCGATCGTTATGTCAGGGTCAACACAATCTATTTTAAACATAAGTACATACCTCAGGTTCAGGGTCCTTTAGCTTCCGGCTCGGGACCTTAAACGAGATCTCAGGAGCGACGATAACAGTGACCTTGGGTCGGATTGAACGCTTGGACATGGTAGAAGTTGGAAGGTTGAGGCGACAGCACGTGGTAATATCATTACCTACAACTAAACCTTATCGGATTTCAACTATACAGTTGATACATACCAAAATTTGTGGATTGCTGCACAGTCAGGCATGATACAAGCGAGAATGCTAGATGGGCTCAGTAAATAATTGAGATAGAGTTGTAATTACGCATCCTTGACTTCCCGGCAGATCTGGTACCCATAGATGCCACTTTCACGCCAGTCAGCCATCTCATCCAGGGCAGTGAGCGCATGGGCGTGGACATCCTCGATGAGTGCGAGAACGTGCCGGAAATCTTTCACTACTAGGTCTGCCCCTTTCCACTCTTCTCCACATCCATATTCTTGAAGAATGCTGTCGAGCGCTTGGTGAAGGCCTAGGATGAATTCCATCCAGACCTTGCCTTGCTCCTCTAAAATCCTGAGGGCAAGATCCGGATGTTCGATGCAAGCATTAACAATAAGGTCGACGTAGTCGTACATTGAGCCATTGGTCATGTGGTCGAAATGAATTTTAGACTGAGAAACGAATGTCAAGGGATCTTCACTAGTATTGAGGCCGAGTCAGGGTTGTTTCGTTGGGACAAGTGGGGAACTTACATGAGTTCCTCTGGCGGTGCTAGTTCTGATGCATTGTTTTTCTGTAGTTTGGAAGATTTCTGCTTCCGATCCTCCTTGACTTTCTTTTGGTATTGATAACGCGACCGACGGCAGATTTTCTTTCTGTTTCTGAGGTATTTGTGAGCGCCGCACTTCCATAGAACGAGATAGACTCACTTTTCATAATATTTTTTGCAGCTCTCACGCCTCGCAGAAACCTTCTCCTCCGGAGTACTGTGCAGACGAAGACGACCCATGCCGGCGTAGATATGAGCTTGGACGCGTGAAATGCAAGTGAAATGTTGCCAGATAAACAAGTGTATATACTACATCTTCGTATGATTTATTGTGCTTTGTGAAAGCATTTCGTTGAAATAAAATAAGTGGATGCCATAGGTGGAAAGCCTTGGTAAACCACTCTCGAAATATGTATTTTTTTGGGGGAAAGACTTTGGAGAGGTTTCAGGCCGCTTGAAAGCAATAGAAGGTCATCGTAATTCACTACTTGTAAATTGCAATCTAGCAGTCTCTACCAAGCATTCTTCTGACTTTTATACTAGACTACATGTACCACCCAAATCTTTTGGCCATTACATTCTTGAGTATCTCGAGGGCCCATATTCAAAATTTCTAATGGCAGGATCAAGAATTGAGTGCGCTGGAGCTCATTGAACTTTTGTTTCTTTCTTATGGAGGATTTCTATTTCAGGAACACCTGGCATTTCATGTCCATGGAATCGTTCGTTGAGTCAATATGGTTACGGGCTAGCAAGGTGGGGGGGTGAACTGCACTTTTTTTTTTTTTTCGGAGACCATTACCACTACATGAAAAGGAGACGACAGGACTTCGTGTGGTAAGGTAGGCTACAAGATGGGGCTACAAAATATGGAAAGATATATCGACATCGCGCCACTAGATCAGAGTCTCGCCGTGAGCCCAGCGCTCTCTGCTGCATCCATGTGATTCTGCCCTTCCTGAATACTGTCGACGCGGCCAAAGACTGCACGCGAGACCCCAATGACGAGGGGAGAAACATGCTCCCTATCGAGATGTAAGTCAAATCTCCGCGTGCCATGACGATTAAAACTTACCACCCTGCGTAAACACCAATGTCCCTCCCGCGAGTAACGCAGTAATAGGGTCCTGCAGCTCCGGCAGCGGGCAAATGGTAATTGACCGCAGGAGCCGTCGTTGAGGTTGGCGCGGCCACAGTGGGCGTCCCAACGGTAGGCGTTGCAACAACAGACGCGGCTCCAGTCAGCGTGGCTTGGGTTGCAACAGTGGGAGCAGCTGTAGCCAGAGTAACAACAGCGGATCCTGCGCCGGGAACCGCAACAGGTGCATCTGCAGTCGGCGTCGCGATCTGTGCGGTTGTGGCGGTTACAATGGCAGATGAAACGATGGATTGGATTGCAGCGGGATTGGCAATAGGAGCGAGAACATCGCGTGCAGCAGGAGTGGAAACAGCGTGTCTGATCACAATGGGAGCAGCGGCCACAGCAGGAGACAAAACACGAAAGGTTGCTGGAGCAGTAGTCACCGCCTCCTCTCTGTATGTTTCTGGCACGGAAAAGGTGTCACGGTTTTCCGCGCCGCACGTCTGAGTGGTGGCAATTGGGGTTGCATTGTCGAGGGAGGAAGCTGTGGCATCCGCGATTGAGATGTTGAGGAGGGCTTGGATGATTGCCGACGTGAGGTTAGGCATGAGTCTGAGGCTTCTGAAGCTTTCTTCGATGGCTAGAGTAGGGTGAGTAATGGAAAATGGAAGTGGGGAAAGCAAGCCTTTTACCTTCGACTGATAAGGGGGAATCGGGACGGTCTGATTCACCATTTGCAGAAAGTTGCGCCATCGTAGAGTAGCGTAGACGGTGATGTCGTTGAAAATTTGACTGGTAGTGTAGTTGAAGATGGTGGGGGGTAAGAAAGGGCGACACCTTTATAACTGGAGTGAAAACTGTCTTCTCAGATTCCTTCCCACAGCGGATAAAACGTAAAATGAGTGACGTTTAGCCAAATAATCAACAAAAGACGTGCTTTGGATACCTTTGGTAGTGCAATTGCCCACCCTAAGACCTTGCCATGGCCGCTGTTGGTTCCAGTGCCTTCCAGAGCAGAAAAAAAACGTAAATGAGCTTTTTGACGGTTGGCCAAACAACTGATAAGTACGTACGGTTGGCGATACCATCCATTGTGCGATTCCCCACCTTAAAAGTTTGATATGGCTGCCGTCGGCTCCAGCGTCGAGGAGCCTAAAACCTTGTAAGTCGAGTTGATGATGTTACATGCTGAATGCTGAGCGTGAGCCCATCAACATTGCAGGGTCGATGCACAGCCACTACTTAAGCCCTTGACACGCAACTGGGCGAAAGGTGCTCGCCTCGAGTTCCTAAACGGTTACATTGACAATTACAATGCTGCGCTCACCCACCCTAACTGTGAGGCGTGCTCGGATCTAATCAACAAAACCGTGAATGCATGGTTTGCGAAATTCCACTGGACTCTTACTGTCAAGGAGGATCCGGACGTCATCCAACCACGCGTGCCTCTCGGTGAAGGTGGTTTCGAGCGCCTACCTGATGAGGACAGCGCTACAAAAGGCAAAGTCATCGAACGAATGCGCACTGTAAGTGGGTCAGCATATTATTCGATCTCATCGCTCAATTCATCCCATCTGCAGTCGCTCACTAACTGGTTCGATCGCTGCACAAAACGAGCCTCTAAAAAATGTCCCAAGTCAGCTGCCGCCAATCCAGCAGCCATTCTTCTCGATAGGCTGCTCGGTACAGACTCAGGCCCCTCCAAGCTGACTACTGGATGGGCGGTGTGGGGGAAAGCGAACTTCCCATCCATGAAGGCAGCATTCGACGAATCGTTCCAAGCGGGGGGGAAGCCAGAAGCTCAATGCGCGTCCGAGTGCAATAAGTTCAAGAAACTTGAGTTTGAGAAGTTGAGCGAGGAGGAACAAGAGTTGTGGAACGACAAGGCAAAGAAAGACCATCAGGAGGTGAAGGACGCCTATCAGAACCTCAGGGACAACTTACCTGAATTGTTGCCTCCAAAAGAGGCTCAGCTGTACGTTCCTTTGTTTCGTATGTTTGTCGTGGCGTTGACTTTTTTCCATCAGAGCTCTCAACAAGCTTCCGAACGTCTTGGGCCCGGTAGTACATGGACTCGGACAAGCTCTGGGGATGCACATCACGGTTTTATTGGGGGGACCTGAGCCGATGAAAAAGGGGGTTCTCAATATTATGAGGTACTTGGTTGCTTGTTATCTCTGCTATTGACGCGACTTTCTAACTATGTTTTCAGCCTCCATCAGGGGCTGAACAAGGCACCTGTCCCGAAACCTTGGGGAACAGCCAGTACTTTATTGTGCCCTACCTATTCCTGTCGGACTCCGGTCATTCCTGTGGATTCCGGTGGAATGGGACTGGACTCCGGCGGAATCCGCAGGAATGGGACTGGAATCCAGTGGAATCCAGCGGAGTCCTGCGGAATCCGATTCCAGTTGAATAAGACCACAATCCACCATAAATAGCAGTACTTTACCCTCCCCCACATGCTCTGATCAGAGTATCTACAATCAGAATGGATCAGCACTGATCTAGAGGTCAGGTGACTTAATCTGCATTGATTCAACTCAATACTCAGAATTTCTTATAAAATTCACTTCTAGTCAAGTCATTCATCTCAATAAATCAAATTTTAATGTATTTTATTAATGACATGAGTCTATTTTACTACATACAGTGCATATTAAAGAAGGGGATGGATAAGGGGCAGGGACAAGGAAATGGGGAGGGACAGGGAAGGGGGCAGGGAAAAGGAAGGGGGCAGAGACAATGAAATGGGGGAAGGAGGTAGGGACAAGGAAATGGGGAGGGACAGACAGGAAAGGGGGGAGGGAAAAGGGGGTACATGGAAATGGGGAGGGACAGGGAAGGGGGATGGGAGTACATGGAAATGGGGAGGGACAGGGAAGAGGGGCAGGAAAAGGAAGGGAGGGACAGGGAAGGGGGAGGGACAATGCACTCGTCGTCGTCGTGTGATGTCGTGGTGGCTGTTAGCGAGATGGGATAGGATGAAGGAGAGTCAGGGGACTCACCTTTGTGTGAACGACGAACGACGACGTCGTCGTCGTCGTTCGTCGTTTGGTTGCCACATCGCTGACAGCGACGTGGCACCTTGGTTTCCCATCGGCGGGGGCACGTCGTCGTGCGTTGACGTGGGTGTCCGTTGGCGTGGTCATCGTCCATTGACGTGGTGGTGGTGCGTTGACGTGGTCGTCCGCTGGCGTGGTCGTCGTCCGTTGAGGTGGTGGTGCGTTGACGTGGTCGTCCGCTGGCGTGGTCGTCGTCCGCTGGCGTGGTCGTGGTCCGTTGACGTGGTCGTGGTCCATTGACGTGGGCGTCCGTTGGCGTTTGACGTGGGCGTCCGTTGACGTCGTGGGGCGTGTCGTGGTTCGTGGGCGTGGTCATGGTCGTCGTGGTCGTCCCTCGTGGTCCGTTTTCGTCCCCTCGACCTCGCCGGGGCTCGTTTGCTTGCTGACGTGGCGTTGCCGCGTTGTTGATGTGGTCGTTGTTGGCGGTCGACGACGTTTGTGGGCGGTGGTGGCCACAGCTGACCGTGGTGACGTGGCGTGGGTGGGTAGCGGGCGCGCGTTTACGAGGAGCGGGGACGTTGGTGGTGGTGGGAGGAGAGGTTAGTGGTGGTGGGAGAGAAGAGGGTTGTATTTGGATGAGCGTGAAAGCCGTTGCCAAACAAACAATTGTTTGGCAATGGGCTTGTGCCAAACAAACCGGATTCCGGTTGCATTCCGTCTAATCGAGTGAGGGTGAAGTGTCCGAAACCTTATATATATGTAAATAGGCAAAAGCAGAGTTCTCCAGGTGCGCCGCGCAGCTGGAGAACCCGCTAGGATGTCCATTTTGTGGTACCAATGTCCTATATAATACATGCAACAAAAGGTAAAGGGAGCAGGAGGGTGGGTGAGCGCGAACAAGAGCGATGCGAGGGAATGTATCTCGAGTGAGGAAAGAGGGAAGAAGTGCGAGACACTACTTGCTATGCAATAAATACCCCTCGTGGAATTGGATCGCTAGTCTCTGAGGTGAGACCAGGCCATCTCAGGGAGAGAGGAGATGTTGTTTCGTCCCCAGGCGCCCGTGCGCCTCGTCATCTCGGGGAGAGGAGATGTGGTTTCGTCCCCAGGCACCCGTGTGCCTCGATTAGACTATAGTAAAAATAATTTTAAACTCGACTAATCGAGTGAGGGTGAAGTGTCCGAAACCTTATATATATGTAAATAGGCAAAAGCAGAGTTCTCCAGGTGCGCCGCGCAGCTGGAGAACCTGCTAGGATGTCCATTTTGTGGTACCAATGTCCTATTATACCTATTGAAGATGTTAAAAGGGGAGGGAAGGGAGGGATGAGTAAAGTTGAAGTATAAGAAGTTGAGTGGAGTGGAAGACAGAGGGATGTTTGTGAGGTGCCGGAAAATTGAGGATGTTGATGTAAGTGTCCTAGGCTTGAAAAGTCCATAAAAAGAGTACTACAAAGTCAGAAAAAAATAAAAAATAAAAAAATAAGAGAAATGTTCGGAAAATTATGAAACAGATGCAGGTTGGTGAGCAGGTCGACCAAAGAGCATGGCTTGGAGAAGGACGGGATTTTTTCTGATGTAAATCTTGAAAGTATCCGTCGCCCAACGTCCTGTGGCTTGAATGATATCGGGTGAAACCCCAGCTTCAGCTAATGATGTGGCACCTCCGGCGCGCATTGACTGCCCTGCAATGTCAGAGGGGAAAAATCGGCGAAGTTTTTTGATGAACCAGGAACGTGTCGGCACAATGCCAGACTTACGTAACCATAATTCAGGCTTGAAGGGGTGGAGATGATCTCGCGAGGCGAGGTATGACAGGAGAAATTTGTGTGGGTTGGATGGAAGGTTTGTTTTTTGGATTATGATAGTATTCCCCTCAAAAAAGCGGTCGGCCTTATGGCCAGGCAGCAAGAAAGAGTAGGATGTAGCTGATATCTTGATGGTATGGCGTAGGGTGACTTTGCGATAGTCACGAGAGTCGACTCTATCAGGAAATGTCAACTCGCCAAGTCGCAAGAGACCATGGAATCCGGTAAGTAAGATAGCGAGGAATAATTTTTCATCATGATCCAGGGAGGTGCCGATATGAGATATCACGGTTTCTAAATCGGTTTTTGATAAGGGTCTTTTGCGGTGGATGGGCGTTCCAAAGCGACGTCGGCATCCGGCAAGAGTTCGAGAAACTAGAATGCTTCCTCGCCGCTTGCGAACATCGGGGAAGAAAGGCTCGAGTTGGTTGCAGATGCCTGAGAGGTATGAATTGACTGAGTCAGGTTTGATATGTGTTGACATATATACGATGAAAAAGCTGAAGGTTTCTTCAGTGGGTTCTATGGGGAAATTGTGGATTTTGCAGAATGTGAGATATGAATTGAGTGCGGAGGTGTAGGTAAGGTGAGTTGAATTGTCGATAGTAAACCCCAAAGCAATAGACCGTTCGTACACAAGACGGTCTAATGACCACGGCTCTCGATGGGGTTGACGAGAGCCGCGAGAGATGTTGATCATTTTAGGATGACCCCCAGCTGAACTCGAGGGGGCTGAATTAGGTTGTTGACAGGATATGTGATAAACGAGTGTGGGAGCGAAAAACAAGAAAAATCAAGATGGACAGTCGGGCCCCTTGTGTCCGGATTTCGTGCATTTGTTACAAACGTGAAGTCGGCGACACTGAGTAGCCTCAAGCGCGCATAACCCCTCGTTCCAACGGTTGCATGGTTCGGGTATCTTCTTCCGAGAGGTTGAATTGGATTTATTATTGACAGCAAGAGATGCCCGTTGAACAACGGCGGCACCAATCGAGTCCATGTGAGTTGATCTGAGATCCGAGAATTTGTTGAAGTCCGTGAGCTCCAGGTCCCGGCGAGCACCAACACGACACCGTACAGCTTTGTCGAAGAGGATAACACGATCATGGAAATGGGCATCAGTCGCAGCAAAGAGTCCAATGATATACTCAGCATATTCTGCCAGCTCTCCGGCTCTGTGAGGGAAAGCAGTAGATGTCGCTCGTGATGCCCTATTCCATGCAATGCTCCATTCACCAGCTGTTGAGACTGTTTTTGTCGGGTTGACCGTACCGAAGCATATTTCAAGATCCCCAATCTCCTCCACCCACTCATCGTTGTTGGACGTCGAGTAATAACCACTGAGGACAGCATCAAGATTGATGGCTCTTCCTGCGAGAATGTTAGTCCATTCGGAGTCTGGGAATTCAGGACATGTCGGAGAATTGACGAGAGAACGCTTCATCCCTTTTGGATCAATTGCGTAGAGCTTAAGTAACTCAAGCGTGCTTGTAAGCGATGGTGATAAAGTGACACGGTGGATAAAGTCGGATATGATCCAGGGATATTGAGCTTCGTCTGGTTTTGCACGCTTATGGGGTGATTGATCATTGTCAGGGCCTGGGTTCCCTCTTTCAACATGATTGTCTGGTGGAGTTTTCGATCGCTGTCGACGTCCACCGCGATGCTCAGCTTCCCGAAGGTGATGCTGATGATTCTCGACAATAGTGAGGTAGCGAGCAAACGCTTCTTCAACAGTTGAAGCAAAGGAATTGTCATTGTCCGGAATACCATCAAGTAAGTGAGTGTAGATTCTGGATAGCGCAGTAGCTTTAGGAATCCGCGATGATCTAAAGTCCTCAAGGACAGAGTTACACGAAGCGAGGACGGCGTTCGCAGCCGGGAAATTCCCAGGCAAGCTTGGGTCATCCTGCTCGTTGTCGTCCTGTTCAGGATTTTGGTCTTGAATCTGAGGTTGGCCTTCTTCACGTAGTTCTTGATCTCCTTGATTTTGATTTGGACCTTGTTCATTCCCGAGGACTGACTGAGAAGGATCAGAAGGAATAGGAGTATTGAGAGTATCATTGCTGGTAGCCATAGAATAATTGAAGACTTGTCTGATGCAACCATAGGTTGATAAGTGAGCGCGAACAAGAGCGATGCGAGGGAATGTATCTCGAGTGAGGAAAGAGGGAAGAAGTGCGAGACAATACTTGCTATGCAATAAATACCCCTCGCGGAATTGGATCGCTAGTCTCTGAGGTGAGACCAGGCCATCTCGGGGAGAGAGGAGATGTTGTTTCGTCCCCAGGCGCCCGTGCACCTCGTCATCTCAGGGAGAGGAGATGCGGTTTCGTCCCCAGGCACCCGTGTGCCTCGATTAGACTATAGTAAAAATAATTTTAAACTCGATTTTGCCAATCCGGGGACCATTCCGGTCACAATTCCGGAATGCCGAAATTCCGCCGGAATGGTAAAGCACCGGAATGGAGAAAATAGCAGGCCTCTCTGCTAAATTTCACTCCTCCGGAATCCACCGGAATCCACAGAAATGACCGGAATCCTCCAGGAATTAGGGGGGCACTGATAAGACCTCCAATAGATACCTTCTCCTATCAATCCTGGGCAATATTTGCAACTGCAAATGTCCAAGGAGGGGAATCAATTCAAATTCACTTTTTTGGGGAGACTATAGAATTTTATATCTCAGAGACTTTATGGGGCTTATGACAATAGCAGGGAGATTGAGTGTTCAAAATATTCCTGCTTCAAATTCTGAATTGCTTCCAGTAGGTTGCAGTCATTCAGAATTTCCCATTTTGACAAATCCCATTTTTGGAGTTGTCACAGTGAATGCTCTACCTTATCCTGAGTTTTCATTCATTCATCCCCAGACTTGGTATGTACAATCTACACCTCCTTAGCTATGTCTCATACACCAGAGCTTAGTTCTGAAAATGTTTGGTTCTTGTGTTACAGCACCAACTTTGTCCAAAAAATGACCAGACATTCTTTTTTCCCAGTTAGTGTATGTTATAATTCTAAGAATTGCTTATGTTATTTAGATCTGAACATGGAAAATTCAACTGTATTGACTAGAACTACATAAATCTATGCTACTACATAGTGTTAGTTAAAGGGAGGGGAGTGTGGTGGGGAGTGATAGAGGGGAGAATGATGGAGGAGGGAGGGAGGGGAGGGAGTGATGAAGGGAGGAGGGAGTGATGGAGGGGAATGGAGGGGAGGGAGGGAGAGAGGGGGGAGGGAGGGAGAGAGGAGGGAGTAGGCATTGTCACGGGTAACCCCCGGGTACTTTCGGCCATACCCGGACCCCTACCCATGAAAACCCGTACCCTCAACCACGGGTAGGGGTTTCTGCGGGTAAGGGTTCGGGTTTTGGCGGGTTTAGCGGGTCTGGCGGGTCTGACGGGTTTGTACAACAAACATGTAGTTACAGACATAAAATTCGTAAGGACGACGAACGACGATTGGACGATTGTCTTGAGCATTGTGGTGGAGGTTCCTCAAACTCCAACTGCAAGAGATGCTATGCAACATACATGAGAAATAAGCCCTCTGTTCCCCGTGTTCAAGATGGGAGGCTGCTGGATGGTACATCAGCCGCCAATTCGACAAAGCATGATTGTTATGCTTACTGGAACTCTAACTAGACCGCTACGACGAATTTGAACCTGCTCCGGGAACGGTTTGTTATCAGGGCAGTACACGATGCAGGGAGATAAAGGTAGCTTGATATGTTCTGCACACCCACAGCGAATGCATGGCCAGAAGGTGTAAGAGGGGGATGCGAAGACTTGGGTGGCTGCGAGGCATGAGGCTGCACGGGAGAAACAGAATATCTTGTGGAATGGGACTGCTGAGAGTGGCTGATGTATGAGGGCTGTGGCGAGGGTTAATGATGTGGCAAAGATGAAGAGTAGTATGTAACGTTGTTGGAGGGTTGAGTCTCTGCTTCTCACGTTAAAAAGGGGAGAGGGGGAGGGGTTATGTTGCTCACCTGGCCGTAGACCGTCATTCGTTGTTGTTGTTGTGTGTTGTCCTCGTCGTCGGATCATAGTCGTCCTGTGTCCTCGTCGTGTCCTCATCCCATATCCTTGTCCTGTGTCTTCCTCATCAGGCTGTCACTGTCCCTTGTCGTCGTTGTCCCACGTCGTCATTCCATTGTTGTCCTGTGTCTCAGCAAGGTGGGTAGGGACCAACGTGGACTGGGGGTAAGTACTCACCGTGGTCTCAGTATCCAACATGTGCACTTCAACAATAAACACAACCCCAGGCACCACCTCTGCAAACCTTGCTCGACGTACCCTTGTACGACACTTCTTGACCTTGACCTCTGTGCATCCAGACTTGACGAGGGAGCCTATGACACTCATAATTGGCTGCCTTGAGGCTGACAAAACTTGTTCGCCGTCGTCGCTCGTTGTTTGTAGGCATTGGTTGATTTGCATCGTAAAATTGCAATGTCGCCGACAGCGATGTGCTCCCTGCATTTCATGTAAAGAGGGTAATTAGAGAGGCAAGTCACAGTACATACCTCAAAGACTTGATGATGACGACGGCATGCGTTGTCCGTCATTGCCGTCCTCGTCCTCATCTATCGTCGTTGTTCGTCCTCATCACCATTCCACCCCTCTGCCCTTCTCACTGTGGAGGGACGGGTCGACGATTGTCGTCGTTGTTCGCCATCATCGCTTGTTGTTTGTAGGCATCGGTTAGTTTGACGTGCCATGTCGTCTTCACCACGCCCTGTCGACACGCCGCGCGCTCGTTCAGTTGCTGAGGCTTATGACGTGGCCTTGCCATGTCATCGCTGTCCTCGTTGGTGTGTGTTATGGGGGTGGGTGGTCGATAATAGCTGTGGGCAGCAGTGGTTGGTGACAGTGGACGCAGCGGCAGTGAACGACGATGAACGACGAATCCATCGTCGTTCGTGGAGTACAGGTAGTCGTGACAATCAAGCGCTTGATCACAATTGAAACTCCTATTGAAACCCGCCGTTCACATGGCGGGTAACCCGCCAACCTGTGCTGAGGGTACGGGTACGCCGAGGGTTAGAAATATCCAACCCGTACCCCTACCCGCACATACCCTTACCCGCAACCCGCACGGGTTCTGAAACCCGTGACAATCACTAGGATGGAGGGAGGGAGAGAGGGGGGAGGGAGGGAGGGGGGATGTAGTGGGGAGTGATGGAGGAAGTGGTGGGGACTACTGAGCCTCTTTGCTGTTCGTCGTCCTGCACATCACATCGTTCTCAGCATGTCTTCGTCGTCACCAAGTCTTGGCATGTGCTTGTTGTCATGCGCTCATTGCATGTCCTTGTTGTCCTGTCATCGCATTGTCGCCATGGTGTCTTGGGATGATACCATTCGTCGTTTGGGTGCACCCTTGGCTGTAGCCCTATGCCTTATACCCTGCAATAATGCACTTTATTCATTTCCATAGGGAGTGCATTTGACCACTTGGTCAGGATGTGGGTTAATGCACAGCTTGCTGTAGGGTGGGTGGGAAGAGGTATTGTTGATATTATATGGGTACATATTTATTATTTAATTCTGGGGAGACATTTATGTTCCCACAGCTTTGTTTCTCCTACAAAGAACACCTGAAACTTTACCATATATATATTTGATGATGTTCTGACACTCCTAAATAGTTTCCCTCTGTCAAATCTGACCAAAATAGGCTGGATGCGACAAATCCATTTCAGATGACCTTGGGCCTTTCAATGCCTTTGGTACACAATTGTCAACAATGCACAGTTTTAGTTCTGAGGAGAAATATATGTCCTACAGCTTTGTTCATCATAGAAACAACCTCTGAATTTTCACCAAATATATGCTTGAATATGTTCAGACCACTTCCCTCTGTCAAATCAGACTGAAATAGCTGGATGCAACAAACCCTTTTTGGATGACATTGGGGCCTAAGACGCTGTTGGTACACAGATGTAAACAAACTGAATTTTGAGAGAAAAAGTGTAGCTACTCTACCACACGATGCACAGGGAAAAGAAAATGATAAAAATAATATAATAAAGGATCTACTTATGGAGATTAAGCAAAAGGAGGTAAATCGTGGGGGTGGTCATCGTCGTGATGGCTCCACTTATCCTGATCCGACAATCTACATTGTGCAATCCCTTGCAATCCCAGAATGAACAAAGTCTGCACCCTCCCTTCGACAATGACTTCCTTTTCAAGATCGAGGGCGACAATTGGCGGAGCTTTGAAGAGGACTACTGAAGTCAGGGAGGGGATGCTGTCGCGATGGACGCATGGAGTCCACTCGTCTTCACATCATCGTGGTACGTGCTGGGTCATCGTCACCTGTTCTAGTCTTGGTAGGGTGGTTGTGTTGTGTTGGTCCAGTGTTGTTGTTGTTGTCTGGTCATGGGCCCCATTGTCCATCATTTCGTCTTCACATTGTGGTAGTCCATTGACATTGTAATGCATCGTGGTCATGGTTGGTGGTAGGTTGGTGTCTGTGGCAGTACGTCGTTGTCCATGGTCATGGCTGGGGTCGTCTGTTGTAGTGGTTGTTGCTTCGTGCTCGTCTGTCATGGTGGCATGGCCGTCCGTCGTGGTTGTGGTCAATGAAGCATGATGACATCTGTGATCGTCGCTTGTCAGAGCAAGGTGTGGAGAGGGAAGAGCCATAGACTTACCTGGGATCAGTTTCTGCATACAATTTGCATCAGCTGGAGAAAGGGAGATGAGTGAGCAGAAGAGGGGGCAAGGACAGTTACTGGGGGAGGGGTTATGTTACTTCACCTAGGTTGGTGCTGGCGTTGGTGATGGGCGCTTGTCGCCCATTGTCATTCGAGTGACGGGACATGGGAAACATACGAAGAGGTTGGCGTATATGTTGGCAAGAGGCCTAGAAAATCCAGTTAGGTATGACGGGGCACTCCTGTAGGGTAAGGTAAACTCACCAGCTCGAAGATTGTGCCTCATGAACTTCCCGATACCCTGCCCTTCCCTTTGGACTCTTAACTGTTGAAATCAAGGAAAGAAGTTGCTGGATAACTTCGATTTGGCAACAGTGCATCACATTTCAAAGGAGGGGGAGGAAGATGTACCCTTGACAACAAGTGATGATCGATGCTCAGCACCAGAGGTGTTGGATGTGGTGGTTGTTGGATGTGGTGATGGTGGCCACTGGGCTGGTTTTGGATGTGCTGGCTGGCTGATGATGGGACTTGGTAGTGTTTGCAAGTTCAGTTCAGTCTGGTTTTTTGCCCCCAAAATGCGCAACCGTGGACCGCAACCAGTCTAGGACTGACCCAGATATTGAGGGAACCGAACTGAACCACCTAGGACCGGTCTTTTGCGGTCTATGGAGCCAGTTGAGACCGATCCAGACCGGTTTTTTTGCGTATAATTTATTATACCAATATAAACCATTTATATCTCGACTATTATTACTCTGAAAAATAAACGGCTTATATAAAATAGTAAAGCATGTAAATATCCGTCATTCTACCAATTTGTAAGAGATTTAATGAAGATTTGACATAGCTATGACTGAAACCGAATTACATCTCCTAGAGACTTGGGTAAAATATGGATTTGGTTATATCTTTCTCAATTCATAACCGTTTTTGATGAAACAAAAATCCAATAAAAGGTAATAAACGTGGTTACAAGGGTATGTAACGCACATGACCGTTTAACCGGTTGCAACCGATCAAAACCGGTCTTTGAACAGTTTTAAAAGATTTTCGAAATGAGGCAACCGGCAACTGGACCAACCCCAAATTGGGGCAACTGCAACCGAAAAAAAGACCAGACCATGGTCCAGTTCAGTTTGGTCCACCGGTTTTTTGCGGTTCTATGGACTGAACCTTTAAACACTAGGACTCGGGCAGTGCGTCGGGTGGGTGATGGTGGGCGGTCGCCGTCATTGGTGGAGGGTGGTGGTGGTAAACCGTCGTTGCAGTCCCTTGTTGTGGGCTCTTGGTGTCACTGTTGACGCTCACACGCCAGATGGACTGTTGGTGCTCGATGTGGCATGCCCAAATGGACCATTGGCATGCCAGGTCAAACATTTGGTGGTGGTGCTGTTGGCATGGATGATCCAATGAGGGATGATGCAGATGAAGTGCTTAGCTTACCATGTTAGGGTTCGTGTCTAGTGAACATCCCCAGGTCTTTCATCTGGTGGTTGGTCCTTGTGCAAATGTGGAGAGGTGGTTGTAGACGATGATTTGAGGGTGACCTTGGACTTGAGAGGGTTGGTTGATGGGGTGGCCGTGGATTGTGGATGTTTAACGTTCAACATTCAAAACAGTGTGTGGCAGAATTCCAAATGCTCCCCACCACGCAGAAATGAGAAATCTCTGGCAGCGGAACTCAAAAGGTTCATTTGAAAAAGCAGGAGGTGGCAATAAAATTATCCACTCACAATTCTGCTCAGCAAGAGAAATGGGGGGGGGGAAATGAAAGTCTCCCCACTTATTCAATTTTGCCTCTTGACTTTTTCAGATTAAGTGGGAATTTTGAAAATTCTGGACTGAACTTGTGCGGCGAAAATGAAAAAAACCTCTGCACTAAATTTGGAATCTTGGGTAGACTTTCAAGTCCTGGGTGCCAAATTCACAAATCATGGAATTTCAAGACCTTGGTGCAAATTTCAACAATGTTGACAATTCAAAAGTCTCCTTACTAGAAGTGGAATTCATTACAACAAGTGAATACTTAAAAAAGTTTGGGGAGCAAGTGGTGAACCATATTTACAAAGGAGGGATACTTGGGAAAGTTGGGGAGGAAGGGGGAGACCATCTTGAATACTTGGAAAAGCTGGGGGAGGGGGGGACAATATTTACAAAGGAGGGATACTTGGGAAAGTTGGGGAGGAAGGGAGAGACCATCTTGGATACTCAGAAAAGTTGGGGGAGGAAGAGGGTGACAAGTTTGGACAAGAGTAAAAGTTCAGAGGGAAACAATGTTTACCTCATTGGGAAACACTCCTGAAAGGAGCCACTGCGATGAACCATTATTAATGTCTGCAATTGAGTTGCCAGGTTTGAAAGGACGTGTCTGGCCTGCAAATTTTTCACAATTCTGTGAGCTGTTTCATTGTGGCTCTGCCTGAGGGAATTGGCATGACCCCAGAGAATACCTGCCGGAGTGGTGACATTGGGAACAAATTCGGTCAAAAGCGACCTCAACTCAGGGCTACATGTGTCTAACCACTTTGGGGGTGGGAGCTTTGCCTCAATATGACTTGGCGATGCTGAAGAAGAGGAAGAAGAGGAAGGAGGTGAGGGGGAGCTGGATTCTGCCGTAATAGGATCATGGGACAGGGACACAGGTTTGAGTTGGAATAAATGTAAGAACTTGCAACTTGCTGACATATCTGTGCTACCTTTCATGGTGGTGGTTTGAGGATGAGATGGACGGTCGAGTTGGAATAAACATGCAAACTCGCCATTTGCTGATGTCCCCATGCTACCCTTCATGGTGGCGGAGGTTTGCAGACAAGCCAGATGGTCGAGTTGGAATAAACGTGCAAATTTTCCATTTGCTGATGTCCCTGTGCTACCTTTCGTGGTGGCGGAGGTTGGTGGATGAGACAGACAGTCGATTTGGAATAAACACGCAAACTCGCCATTTGCTGACGTCCCTGCACTACCTTTTGAAGTGGCAGAGGTTTGTGGATGAGACAGACGGTCACTTCAGTCACCCACCTTGACCAAGCTATTAGCTAGGAAATCTTGAAAAATTATCCAGGCTATTAGATCCTTTGGCCATTTATTTTTTTGCCTCTGGAGGAAAATATATTATTGCATTGGACAAAAATGTTTGACCTTGAATATTGTGACCAGAAATATTTGGGTTGATATATTGTATTGAAAAATATCCTAGCCATCTGAAAGTGGTCAGAAATGTTTGAAGCATGTTAGAGTGGTAGGAAATATTTGAAGTGTTTCAGACTGGTAGGAATTTTTTTAGCTGTGACACTGCTGAAAAATGTGTTAGCCATGTCACACTGCTAAGAAATTTTTGAACCATGTCACACTGCTAAGAAATTTTTTAGCCATGTCACACTACTCGGAAATGTTTTAGCCATGTCACATAGGCAAAAAATTTCCTGCCAGTGTCACGGAGTATCTGGGGTCCTAGTTTGAAAAAAAAAAAACTTCAAAAATTTCTGACCATTCAAACTTTTATCTTCTGGATTCAACTTTTCTACAAAATTTATCATAAAGATCATTTTGGTCCTAAACTTGCCTTTTTACTTTATATTGTATTTTTATTATAGAAAAACCAGATTATATATTGCATTCAGCTCTATCTATTGGTATTCAACTATTTGTTATACAGTTATACCCTCTAAATTCTGCTCTATCAGATAATAAAGGTTGTTACTGACTGCTCTTATGTTGAGTGTATATTAATAACTACCTATAATAGACTAGCCTTACTTACTGAATTATTACTGATGTCTATTCTTCTTGCAATTTACCAGAATTAAATATTGGCTGATGTGTGAGCCATATTTCTTCACTGTGGTAGAAGTATGTTCCTGAAGACTAGAGAGAGTTTGGGAACTGTCAGATTGACTATGCCAGCTTTTTTTTTTTTCACTTTTATAGAGGTATATTTCTGAAGACTGCAGAGAGCTCTGAGGATTATCAGTGTCTGAAGTTATAAATATGTATAATATGATATAATATGATATGATGTATTCATATCTGTTGACCATAATGACATGTTAAATTTCTTTCTGACTACCAGTACTTTACTGTGCCCCACCTATTTCTGCAGGAATGGCTAGAATCTCCTAGAATTCTGATCTCTCTATTACAAATACTTGAATTTCCTTTTTTAGATATAGACCTCAGACCTTGACAACAGTACCCAACAACAAGTCCTATTTTTTCTCATTTTTACCACATTTTATAAATGATTTTCATTTAAAATAGTAATCTTGCCTCCTTCACTCTGATTTCAGCTCTGCAACATTATAACCAATAGTGACTACCATCTAATATTTTATTTAATGTTTCTTGTATTTTATTGTAATTTTCTGGCTATATTTACCTTATTTGGAAATATGCACAGACCATGTGCACCATACACCAACATTGTCAATAACAGTTACAGCTGAATGCAGAATGATAGGCCACACCAGACCAACACATGCACAGAGCAGACTGTCAAAATTTCAAAGCGATGTGATGGCTGAGGCTGCTGAGTTCTCACCAAGTTCTCACAATGAGTCAAATTTCAACCTCCAAATTGATGTCACCATAGTACCACAGTAACATTTGAGAGTCTGCTCTATGTATGTGTTGATCTGCCATGGCCGATCGTTCTGTATTCAGCTGTGATGGTATGTCTATTCTTTTTCTATTTTCTTTTCTGTTTTTCTAGCTATATTTGTATCATTTACCATATTAGGAGATGTCCACAGACCATATATATGGTATCTAAATATTTTTAACAATAGTCTATTATTTTTCTCTTTTTCTTCTGATTTTCTGGCTATATTTTCATTCATTACCATATTTGGAAATATGCACAGACCAAGTAACAGTACATCAACATTATCAACAACCATGTATATCATGTGAATTCTTTCCTAATTTTTCTAGCTATATTTGTATTAATTACCATTTTAGGAAATGTGCACAGACCATGTATACAATACCCCAATATTGTCAACAACAGTCCATTATTTTTCTCTTTTTCTTCTAATTTTTTTGGCTAAATTGAATTTCCTTTCTTATTTTTCTAGCTGTATTTGTATTAAATTATTATATTAGGAAATGTACACAGACCATGTATCTATTTCTTTTTTTCCTCTTTTTGTCTGACTCTCTGGATATATTTCCATAATAGGAAATGTGCACAGGCCATCAACAACAGCTTATTATTTTTTCTCCTTTTTTTCTGATAGCAGTGGTGGTATTGTAAGTGCCAAAATCTTTTCTGGAAAGACAGATCACATGACCAGATCATATGATCTATCACATGATCACATTATCTGACCTATCACATGACTGTATCACATGATGAGTTAGATGTTTGTTTGTTATTTGTGCTATTACTTCCATGCCTATCCATGCATGTCATTGCTCAGTATTTATGACTACTACTGACAAGTATAAAAAGGAGTCATGTGACACAATAGCTAAGCAATGGAAAGTAAATAATGTAAAAGATGGATAAGATCCCATTAGCTAATAGCTTGGTCAAGGTGGGTGACTGAAGTGGCAAAGGTGTACATGGGCGAGCACGTTGATGGACACCTGACGAAGGACCTGCTACTGGCAAAGCCTTGGCACGATCGTAAAGCATGATGAGATCATCCAAGTCCATGCGACTGGAACCGTCTGGGGCCAGAACTTGACCATTCCCAATGTACGGGTCAGCAAAGCAAAGCCATTTGTTAGCCTCGTCCCAACCCAAAAAGAGAGTCCCAAAGAGACTGAGGATCTCACTTGTGAAAAACAAATCATAAAGGGAGTTGGCAAATTCTCGAAGGTTGAGATCATGACAATGGCGGATGGACTCGACCATAGCGGAAAGTGTACGAAGGTGAAGGGCGTCTTGCTTGATCTGATCCAGAAGGTCGGCAAGGGCTAAAAAGAAAAGAAAAAGTCCATAAGAATGACTATAAAATTTGAGAAATAAGAGAAGACTCACCAGAGGGTGCATGGATGGCGACTCTCTTCTGAATAGTATCCCTGGCCGCACCTTGCAAAGCATCGGTGAGGTAGTATTCACAAGAAGACACATGTGACATATTGCATGGTCCACAGGGAACCCCCCAGCCACGGAATGAACAGTTTTCAATGGCAGAGGCCTTGCACACAGAGCATTGGAGACATGGCTCTGGCATCTTTGAGAAAGGTGTTAATATCAGATAAGAAAAAGAAGTAATAAAAACTTACCATGGGGACAGGGTCATCTGCTTTCTTCAATGAGGGAAACTCTTTGAGATGAAATCGCTTGGTGATGTGCCCTGGAAAAAGACAAGTCAGAAGAGCTACTAGAAAAGGAAAAGATAAAGTAATGACTTACTAAACCTTTTCTTGTCAAAGACCAACTTGTCTTTAAGAATTATAGGCTCTAGAATAAGAAGAAAGTTAGAATTGAAAGGAACCAAGAATTTTAAAACCAAGAACTTACCAGGCTTTGGTGGACGACCATAGCATTTAGGTTGGACAACAGGTGGTTCAGTAACCACCAGTCCCTTCAAAACCATACCAGCTGCTTGAGCCAGACGAAGTGATATGCGATGGTTAGGAGTCGGCATAGGGGTTGGTTGAGCCCGACCCTTCCCCTTATCCTGATGCAGTGGAGGGTTCACAAGGATGACGGACTGGGATCGTTTGTGGTACTGGTCAGGGAGGTTGATGGATTCATCATCAGATGCAGGTTTGTCGATGACTTTATGATGTTTTCCTGGCTAAGAAAAAAAAAAAAAAGTTTGTAAATAAGAAGACAGAAACAAAAACTTAAGTGTCACTCACCAGGCCAACAAGCACTTTCTCTTGATGTATGACAGGAGGCTCAATAATTTGAATGTCCAAGTTGTTATCTGAGGCTATGGGTCAAGAGTGTTTGAGATGGCAAAAGAGGCATTTGAGGTCATGTGGTGGTGAAGGCGATGGCAAGAAAAGTGGTGTCTCACAAGAACGCTCGACAACCACTGGGGCTTGTGAAGGGGCTGCTGGAGATAGTGGCGCAGGCATCTGATCCTCAGCAGGGCCCTCAGTCGTAGTTGGTACCACAGCAGTCGTAAACTCTCAGTTCAACCAATCTTCCTGCAACACAAAAGTTTGAAGTTAAAAAGAATAAAAGAAAGCGAAGACAAAAACAACTCACCCTGCTATAAAGACAACTCCCATCTGGGGGAGGGCATAACCAGCCCATCCACAGGAAACTCTGTCAATCTGCTGGGATTTGTTGAGAAATGTTGTATAAAGAGGCTAGGAGACAAGACTCATGGGTAGTGGGACTGCTACCATGAGCCATGAGCTCTGTTAATAAGTCAGACTAAGAAAGCAACATCAGAGATAATCAACAGAGATAAGAATGAAAAGACTTACCATGTGCCCTTGAACTGCATTCAGCACCGCAATGAGCTCATCCACAGAGGCAGAGGTGTTGGTGGAAGCAGGACACATCGTTGGCAAGAGTCCGGTGATAACTTCAAAAGTGCGAGTGGCAGTGGGACCAGCGATGAAAGGGATAGGCATGATGAGCAAAAAGACAGAAAGAAATGGGAGATGTACTGCATAAACCCTGAAGTTTATATGTATATCAAACGGAACACGTGGAATAGTGAGGCACTTTCCAAAGAATAGTCTGCGGGAGAAGATTGCTGGTGTAGAAGAGATGTGTCGCACGCTGCGACTTGCGTTCCAAAGAACATCCACACTGATGTTTATTTCTCCCATATACATGGCTCATAATGTAACAATTGTAGCTAATAGTCACCTCCCTGGACCAGCTTCTCCAACGCCGTTCCACCTGATATCTGGAATTCTGATGCACCACTGCTGATCATCACTCCTCCTTTCTTCATTAGCTGACCTTGAGCACGAAATATGGCTTTCATATGTTTTTCCGCATCGCCGTCATGTTGCTCCCAGTCCTTAGGCTTCACAGCAACCTCCTTCGGTTGTTGGCTTTTAGACTGACAGAGTTTTGGCTGTTTTGCTTTTGTGGAAGTACCAGTCACCTTTGTCGGAGCATCTCGCAATGCGAATGCTTTGGCAAGATGTCCCATGTGTAGATGACGGATATGGAATACGTGCTTTTCGTCTTGATGGATGGGTAGTGTAGGCCTGCATGTAAGAAAGGAAGGCATTTCTTGCCAATGCAAGATTCTAGACAGACGTTAGGAATAAATTTGCAAAAGCGTTGAAAATGGAACATACGTCTTTGCTTTGTAAAACCCAGCACTCAAATGCCAGCTGAACTTCAGTTGCGCACTCCTCATACTCACTACTTTTGCCTCCAAATCCTGTCTGTAAAAGACTTTCCACCGCCACACCAGTCAGAGAAGCATTCTGCTTAGTATTGTCAGTGCTTTTACCCTGCATTTTCTCCTCTACCCACTTCACCCACACAACTTTGCTTGGACTGACTATGCTCCAAGCTTCACCGCCCTTCCCAGTGCATGCAGTACATCTGACATGATGAATGTACTCCTTTGTGCCACCCTTGGCCGGAAGATCATATTGGATCACCACACAAACAAGGGGAAGATCCAAACCACGCGACGCCACAGATGTGGAAAAAAGAACAGAGGATGAGGCTTCCTGGCTGCTATCCTTGTTTTTTCTCTGAACACCAGAAAACTCTTTGATGGATGCAAGCCGTGTTGAGGTAGGAAGGGATCCATGAAGTTGATAGATGGAGACATTTGGCAAAAAGGAACATGTGGCTTGAACCCGCTCAGAAGCTAGGGGTTTTGTCTGCAGTTCAGTCTTGATGTCCTCGTCGCTGTCAATTTCAGATTGTTCTGCAGAAGGCTCAACATCATCGTCCATTGTTGACCCCACGAGAAGCTTCCAGTGAAAGTCAACAGAGTCTGTACAACTCAGAAAAACAATAATCTTCGTCCCATGATTGCTTTGTGCTTGTGCAACCAAGGTTCGAAGGAGTGCAACAAGAGCGACGAGGTGCAGCTTTAATGGTACGACCACATACTTCTGAGAGAGCTGTGATGGAGGGGTACTTAAATGTTTCGGGCTGGGCAGAAAATTTGTCTTCCATTGACAATACATCCATCAGCTTGTCCGCCTCAGTGGCCTTGATCATAAGTGGGTTAATAAGCGCTGTCCCAGCTAATTTTTGAACCTCCTCGTAGATGGTAGCTGAACATAGGATTGTCCTCCTACAATGTTCCCAATCCCAGCCACCAACCTCCACACTTTTACCTTCCGCAATCACTTGCTTTGCAAGTCATCATTGGCCATCCAGACCTTGAATGATACCCTTGATGATTTCTTCTAAATTCAAGTCTAGCTTGTTAATTGCTTAGTCTTTTTGTAGCATTATAATTAATATCAATAAGTAATAAGTAATGGTTCACTGGAATCTAGTGGACTCCATTGATCCAGTGGACTATGACTGGACTGGAGTGGACTGAACTGGACTTGAGGCCAGTGGACTGGGCATTGTGCAAGCCAATTTTGCCTAGCAACTGGGCCACTGGACTCCACTGGACTCCACTGGACTCCACTGGAATCCACTGGAATCTACATGGATTACATGGGGGATGGTAAAGACCTCCACACCACCTCTCCCTCACTCCCCCTCCTTACATCACTCCACCCCCTTCCCCTCCCTCCTCTCTCCACCACTTCCTCCCCTTTCCATCACTCCCCCCTGTTCACCACTCCCTCCCTCCCTCCATAACTCTCCCCTCCTTCCTACTCCTTTCCTTGTCCCTCCCAACCTTTGCTATTCCTTGTCCCTACCCCTTTCCTTCTCCACTGCCTTGTCTTCTCCCACCCCCTTTCCTTGTCCCTACCCCACTCCCTTCTTTAAATATAGACTGTATGTTAAAATACATTCTGGGGCACAGTGGCTCAGGTGGCACCATCGTCTGTCTGGCTTGGGTCTGCAAGGTCTCAAGTTTGACCCCCTGCATGTGGAAAACAACTTAGACACCATGTGCATTCAATGCCCCCAGGAGACGCCAGGATGGGTCAGGTGTATGGGAAGGTGACACGGTCTGTTGTATAGACCCTGATGCCAAATATGACGTACCCACGCCCCCCAATCACAATGATATCATGGCCACATTTACTCCTCTTATCTTGGAAAAAGAAGATATGCCGAAGAAGCAGATTGGAAGGCTTGGGATGGGCTGTAGTGGCTGACAAATGATGTGCAAAAATCACAGAGTCGAGGCCAGTAAACCAGTCCCCTTGCTGATCAACAAACACCAATATGCCAAAGGGTTGGGTTATTCCACACATCTACCAATTAGGCTTGAACGAAAATCTTAGGGGGCATGAGGCCTCTGCTTGAGGAAAGAACTAAGGTCAAATGGGGTTAGTCTTACAGGGTTAGGGGGTTTCCCCACAAGAATGCCCGCCAGCGACAGCCACATGATGGTGTGCCGTGAGATCTAGATGTGGTGATAAGGTAGCTCAGGGAGTAAAAGAAGCGATCGAGTTCCTATGCTTGTAAGGGTTAAGCCATGGCAGTACTTTACACTCCCCAGAGTATTCCATATGGACTCCATGGAAGGGGGATGGATTCCACAAATATCAGATGGATTCCATGGAATAGTTGATGGAATCCATGCTTTTTCCAGATGGATTTAGTGTTTAAAGGTTCAGTTCAGTCTGGTTTTTTGCCCCGAAAACGCGCAACCGTGGACCGGAACTGGTCCAGGACCAACCCAGATATTGAGGGAACCGAACTGAACCACCTAGGACCGGTCTTTTGCGGTCCATGATACCAGTTCAGACCGATCCAGACCGGTTTTTTTGCGTATAATTTATTATACCAATATAAACCATTTGTATCTCAACCATTATTACTCTGAAAAATAAACGGGTTATATAAAATAGTAAAGCATATAAATACCCATCATTCTACCAATTTTCAAGAGATTTAATGAAGATTTGACATAGCTATGACTGAAACTGAATTACATCTCCTAGAGACTAGGTAAAATATGGATTTGGTTATATCTTTCTCAATTCTTAACCATTTTTGATGAAACAGAAACCCAATAAAAGGCAATAAACGTGGTTACAAGGCTATGTAACGCACATGACCGTTTAACTGGTTGCAACCGATTAAAACCGGTCTTTGAACAGTTTTAAAAGATTTTCGAAATGAGGCAACCAGCAACCGGACCAACCCCAAATTGGGGCAACTCCAACCGAAAAAAAGACCAGACCATGGACCAGTTCAGTTCAGTCCACCGGTTTTTTGCAGTCCTATGGACTGAACCTTTAAACACTAGATGGATTCCATACTTTTTTTAGATGGATTCCATACCATTTTCAAGGTGGAATCCATGGTAAGTTCCAACTTAGAAAGTGGGCTGTTTGAAATATTGCTAAGTCATTATTCATACTGATAACTGTTCAATAAAAATAAATATATATTGAATAAGACTACATATATTTATTTACTACATTCTATATTAAGAGGAGAGGGGGAGGGAGGGGGAAGTGATGAAGGGGAGTGGGTGTGGTGGAGAGGGAGAGAGTGGTGGGGAGTATTGAAGGAAGGGGGACACTGGAGGGATGGGGAGCAGAGGGGAGCAAATGGAAGGAAAGGAAGGGGAGGGGGAGCAATGGGAGGAGGGGGAGCAATGGGAGGAGGGGGGGCAATGGGGGGAAGGGGATGGAGGGGGGGGGGAAGTGGGTGAAATGATGGAGGAGGAGGAAGTGGGTGGAATGATGGAGGGAGGGGGACTCACCTGGGCTCGTCGTTGCCCGTTTCTGTTCACTTTCATGGGCGGTCATCTCCATTTATCAATGGGGGTGGTCATTGTCCATGGGTGCTCATCGTCCGTTGGTGGTCATTGTAATTGGGCAGTCGGTGTTGTCGTTCATGGGTGCGTTGTCGTTTTTGGGGTGCTCATGTTGCTGGGCAGTCGTTTTTGTGGGCAGCAGTCCCCATTCGTGGGCTATTGTCGTCCTGGGTGGTCGTTCACATGCGTGGGCAGTCGTTTTCATGCCTGTTCATGGGCTATCATTGTCCTGGGCAGTCGTTTACATCTGTGGGCGGTCATTTTCATTGGTGCTGGTCTTCGTGCATGGGCACTCGTTCACGTTGGTGGGCGCTCGTCTTGGTTGGGGGCGGTCACAGTTGTCAGTTGGGCGTGGTGGGCTCGTTTTTGCATCCATGGGGCTGGGTCACCATTTGTGGATGCCAGGTGGTGGCTGGTGGGCTTTGTTTTGCTGTTCGTGGGCCATGGGTGGTTGCTGGGCGTTGTTTTGGTCAAAAGGGGAGGTGGGAGGGGTTGCTGCTTACCTGGGCATGGCAACGTGCATCGTCTGCATCATCGTTGTCATGAGCAGTGGTGGTTTGAGACAGTGGTGGTGGATGGTGATGGTGGTGGTGGGAGGGAAGAAACGACGTGGCAACGTTCCAGCCAAAGCTGTCACATTTGCGATGCCACGTGACAGAGAGTGGTATACATAGACCTTTAGTTTACCATGTAATAATGTCTGCATGGCTCAGTTGACTTGAGCACTGCTATTGCTGACGTGGTTGAGGGTTCAATCCTCTTAAGTGTCAAATTTAATTTTTACCTAAATATAGTAAGGACATTATAAATACTGTATTATAATGGTATAATGGTCATTAATTAATCTATGGCTGGAATCCAGATGGAATCCACCTGGAATGGTCCATGGAATCCATCATTCCATCCATATTCCATATGGAATCATATGGAATCCATAGTGACTATGGAATAAAAAAATAGCTGGGGACTCACATAAAAATATTCCATATGGAATATACTGGGGAGTGTAAAGACCTCAGCCATGGGCCCCCTGAAAGTCCTGATTAGTGTTACAAACAGAAAGTCACGAAAGCGGGCATAAACGGCAGGACAGTTACATAGTTTAGGTAGCTCATACCCACGAAAAGTCCTGGTCTACATACTATCGTCATGTGACATGATCATTAGATTATCTCCAAATAATCATTGACATACACACACAAAGTACATTCCATGTCTTTGGATACATTCAATACATTACTCTTCAAGTTATTCACTTCAAATTTTATAAGGAAAAGTGAGGTTGGAGATGAATAAGTACATCTTAAGTCACATGACTTTCAGCTAGAGTACTGGTAAATTTAGATGAGCTTGGAGGATTCCTGCAGATTCCTGTGGAATTCAGGAATGACCCGATTCCTACAGGATTCCTGCAGGAATAGGTGGGGCACTGTAAAGTACTGCCTTTACTTCTCATACATCTCCAGAATTATACACACAGTTAATTTCTGTTGATTGTTCTGTGAGTAGTGTTATCTATCCTGTGAATACAGGATAGATCTTTATCCTCTATTTGTTTACTGACCTTTGTGTCCTCTTTGTCCCATTCTACTGACAAAACATTTTCAGTTACACAGAAATTGTTGGTGTAAAGGGGTGCATCAATCTAAGTAGTAAAAGCTATTGACTCATCCTTGTAACTTAGAGTCTCTTGTCAACATGGTGTTGGTAATATAAGAGTCCACCCCTCCATACTTTCCACATGTCTACATCATCCACATGGCACATGCTGAGGATGTATCATGTGCCTCCTCACCTGCATCACTGATGAAGTAAGAGCTTATAACTAGAATATCCTCACCAATTTATGAAGATCTTCCAACAGACAGTGTAGTCTTAGCAATGAGTACTTCATCTACATACACCTCAAGAGACTGAACCTGAAACTAAGTACATAGAGCTTTTGCTTCTCCTCAGTGTCTATGAAACTCAATGATGAAGATGTTAGAGAAATCATTGGTATAGGGGATGTATCAACCACTAAGAAGAATGGAGATAGTAAAGAAGAAGAAATAGAACAGATAGATATACATACAAAGCTTGACATTTTGCAAATAACTGGGCTCATTAGAATCTCTATAGCTCTGTATCTTTCTATATATTTTGAAGATGAATATTGAGTGAGCAGTAACAGCAAAAAAAAAGCATACCCTCTAAAAATGGGAAAATTTTATGATATCAAAAATTCTGATATGATAGAAAATGCAGGTGACTTGCCCACTATATATCTAAAATAAGTGACCTGGCCAAATAATGTGAAGAAATACATACTTCCTAACAAAAAGAATGGTGAGAAGGGGAAAGTGCTGGAAGCTAGAAATAGATCAAAGACATACAAGCTACAAAAGATGAGCATTCTTCTGTCATAGGAAATAAAAACATACAATCTGAGTTACAATAAGCATATAACAGGGTGATGGAAATGAGAGTGAATGGACAACCTACAGTCTAAATAAAATGAAACAAAGAGATGTTGTAAAATTGGTCTATTGGATGCTTAAATTTGACTAACCATCTTAAAAGATATTGATTGGACATAAATTACCTGATAAAGAATAATGACTGAATACATGGAGATTGAAAAGTGAAAGATATGCAATAAAACTTACAAGACATGCAGGAGAGACCACATACTTTCTAAAAGTAAGTGAAAGAATTAAGTAAATGAAATAGATTGGAATAAGGGTGGGGGCAACTCACCTCCTAAATGGAAAATGTCAAAAATGGGTTAGTAGCAAAATATACAGTGAAAAACAAGGAACGTACAAACTAGGAAAAGTAAAGAGAGACGGCCTGTGACAAGAGTAATTTATGGCCAAAAGCAAATAAACTCACCCCCTAAAAAGAAGCACCAAAATATGTGTTACCAGAAGAGTGCACATCAAAAACCAGGCCAACTCACATTCTGAAATATGACAGGCCACAGTCAGTATCACCAGAAGGGTGCACATCAAAAACCAGGCTGACTCACATACTAAAACAAGACAGGCCACAGTCAGTGTCACCAGAAGAGTGCACATCAAAAACCAGGCCAACTCACCCCCTGAAACAAGACAGGCCATAGTGAGTGTCACCCAAAGAGTGCACATTAAAAACCAGGCCAACTCACTCCCTGAAACAACAGAGGCCAGAGTCAGTGTCACCAGAAGAGTGCACATTAAAAACCAGGACAACTCACCAACTGATATAAGACAGGCCACAGTCAGTGTCACCAGAAGAGTGCACATCAAAAACAAGGCTAACTCACATGCTGAAACAAGACAGGCCACAGTCAGTGTCACCAGAAGAGTGTACATTAAAAACCAGGCCAACTCACCAACTGAAACAAGATAAGCCACAGTCAGTGTCACCAGAAGAGTGTACATCAAAAACAAGGCCAACTCACTTGCTGAAACAAGATAGGCCACAGTGTCACCAGAAGGGTGCACATCAAAAACCAGGCTGACTCACATACTAAAACAAGACAGGCCACAGTCAGTGTCACCAGAAGAGTGCACATCAAAAACCAGGCCAACTCACCCCCTGAAACAAGACAGGCCATAGTGAGTGTCACCCAAAGAGTGCACATTAAAAACCAGGCCAACTCACTCCCTGAAACAACAGAGGCCAGAGTCAGTGTCACCAGAAGAGTGCACATTAAAAACCAGGACAACTCACCAACTGAAATAAGACAGGCCACAGTCAGTGTCACCAGAAGAGTGCACATCAAAAACAAGGCTAACTCACATGCTGAAACAAGACAGGCCACAGTCAGTGTCACCAGAAGAGTGTACATTAAAAACCAGGCCAACTCACCAACTGAAACAAGACAAGCCACAGTCAGTGTCACCAGAACAGTGAACATCAAAAACAAGGCCAACTCACTTGCTGAAACAAGATAGGCCACAGTGTCACCAGAAGAGTGCACATCAAAAACCAGGCCAACTCACATTCTGAAACAAGATGGGCCACAGTCAGTGTCACCAGAAGAGTGCACACCAAAAACAAGGCCAACTCACCAACTGAAACAAGATAGGCCACAGTCAGTGTCACCAGAACAGTGAACATCAAAAACAAGGCCAACTCACTTGCTGAAACAAGATAGGCCACAGTGTCACCAGAAGAGTGCACATCAAAAACCAGGCCAACTCACATTCTGAAACAAGATGGGCCACAGTCAGTGTCACCAGAAGAGTGCACACCAAAAACAAGGCCAACTCACCTCCTGAAACAAGACAGGCCACAGTCAGTATCACCAGAAGAGCACACATCAAAAACCAGGCCAACTCACATTCTTTAACAAGAATGGCCAGAGCATGTGTTTTAGAGGTGTGCAAAATAAACTGCAAGAAAGCATACTTGCTGAAATAGGGAAAAGCACATCATGATCACCAAAATAGTGCAAAGCAATGAAAAGGCCAGAGAATGAGTTATCAGAAGAAATAATGATCAATAGGTGAACAACTTACTGTCTAAGACATCGTAGGTTCAGCCGAGAATTGAGTCAGAACAAAGTTATTTCAGACATTGTATAATCACTTACCCACTAAAAAAATCTGTTATAGGCATACTGAGACAATGTGAATAGACTGTATATTACTCTCTGGATTTATAATGAGCTGTATAAGTAGCAGGATCAACAGTTATTACTTACTTTCTAAAAGAAAGGGACAGCTGATGATAAGATCATATGATGCAAAATGATTGCCCACCAACTAGTGACAATCATGAGAATATATTAGAACTTGAACAATTTGCAGACATACATTCTGCAAGAAAAAGAACAATAAGGATCAAACTCTTCTTTGCCTGATACTTGTTTTGTTCTTACTTCCTGTGCTTTATCAACAGCAATAAAATGTTATTATGTCTTGGCTTACATCCTGTAAAACAGGTCAATATTTTATTTTGAATCCTTTTCATTACTGTTTATTACCACATACCTCCTATTAAGCTTATAGATTAACTTTTGAGCAGCATTATTCTCCTGTTACTTACTGTCTGTTCAAAGATCTTCATAAATTAGTGACAATATCCTAGTTATAAAACTCTTACTTCATAGAAATCCATAACTTCTTCAAATATCTTGATCAAATTCTTTGTAACAATTGACCTCTGCAATGTTAAACATGTTAAGAGTGTGATGATGACCATCTGAGAATTGCAAACAACTGACTTGAAACAAAATCCTTACATCCACCATACAGCTTAACATCCTTCTCCTGTTATCACCTGTAAAAGTTGCCACAGTATTATACCATGTCTTACTCTGAAAAGTCAGTAAATTTTTCATGAGAGTTGCCAAAGAGGTCAGAATTTTATCATCCACATTTCCTTGCTCCTGGAATCCAAAAAGAATATGGTTTGGCCAATGGAAGCAAGCATAGTTGGCCACATCACCCTCAAAAAAGTCTTTTGAAGGGTATTCTGCCAGATGCTTCAAACAGTGTATGGCCAGATGAAGGTGTCGGAGAGGAGGATCAATAAAATATTGATTTGATCGTGATTTCATGGTCAGAAAATCCCGGAGAGATGTGTGATAGAGCATAATAGGCATATGATCATCTCCAGGAATTTTAAGAATGGACTGTACTTGCAATAGCTCACAAATGACCTCCTCATGCTGAAGAGAGAGGAGGGAGCTGAGAAAAGAAATAGACTTGTTATCCTCCAGGATCATGATTGTTCCAAGAATCTGAGAGAAGTCTTCTGTTAAGGAGACAGAAGAGAGAACTTGTTCATAGAGTGGATCTAGACCATTAGCTCCTGATGCCAGAAGTCTTTCCAAGGCCTTGTGTGGCATGCGATCTTCACCAACATATTGGATCAAGGTAGTAGCAAATGCAAATGAACTGCCAGACTTGTCAAGAAGTGCAAAGAGATTTTCAGCTGATGGCCAGGGCTTTGGTATTCTCTGCATGATTCGCCAATTTCGGTCATAGATGCGACCAAATGCCCTCTGAACATATATGTGGATGTCTGGACAAGCATCAAATTTCTGTAACTCCAGACAGTGCAAAAACCGAGCTTCAGAACAATCAAACTGGCTTTGTATATGTTCCTCTACCCTGCTAGTAAGGAGAATCTGGAAAGGAAGATATGTCCTGCCCGAAGATGCACTAAGCAAGACATCAATGAAGTCTGCCATCTCAGCTTTGTCATCACATTCATCAAGAGCGTCAATAACAACAATCTGTTTCCTCAGAAGACTAAAGATGTCTTCAGAGGTGTAGGAGAGTCGTGAAGTGTAGAAGAGTTGTGAAGCATAGAGATGGATTGGCTCTATGATGAGTCTTCGAAGTCGATGAGCCAAAGAGACAGTCACCCCTAGCAGGGCCGGCTCGTCCTCAAGAGCCTTCTCAAGCAACGGTTTAACAGCAGGAACAGCAAGGGAGATCTGATATGCAAGAGTAGGGATCAGGCGAGATATATGGCTGCGTTCGCCTGCACCTCGCAAAAAGAAGAAGCTCCCTAGAAGGCGGCCCTCTGCAGCATAGCACTCCGCAATGGTCTGTGCCAATGCCGATTTGCCATAGCCAGCTGGTCCATTGAGCCAGCAGACAACGGCTCGCTTATCATTACCATGGCCATCGAGCCACTGTCGAATCTGAGCAATCACCTCCAAACGAGTTCCAGGATCACATCGAGCGACATGGCCCGCGCGAGTAAGGGTAGCGTTACTGACAGGCCTAAGCAAGTCGTGGAGCGCTAGATGTCATAGATACTTTTGGTAGTATTAATGAGTATAAGATAAATTTTAACATACCTGCAGGAGCAGAGGACCGAGACCCATAATTAACTATGACATCGCGACCGGCAGCATTGAACCGTGCGTTTCCTGAGATGGTGGTATCGTGAGCATTTTGGAAGAATGCGGGCGGTGAGGGAAACATGAGGGAAACAATGTGTGTTGTGATAAGAAGACTATGAATGCTTGCGGGGTCGACAGATTTGGCGGTTGTCGTGGTCAATGAAGAAGAGGTGAGATCAGTCGGAGATCAGTTGTGAGAGTTTGTTGTCGGAATCCTTATCGGGCGACGAAACTCTTCCCCCAGTGTTCTACTCCAAAAATGCCGCTCTCAAAGACCAGCAAAGACCGCGCAGACTCACAGTGTCGCACTACCATGCCAACTCTACGACCAGCCCCACGATATTGCACTTTCCTGCCGGCTCACTTCAAAAATGACTCTCAAATCCCACCTCATGGATTAGCGGGCCCCTTAGGCGGGGTTCACAGGGAACGAACAGTTCGTCGCCGAACAAGATCTCAATTTCCTCTGAAAACTTTCTCTGTAAGACCTTTTATTTCCTCACCGCTATAATTCTCTGACTCGCATCTAACAGTTGAATAGCAGTCCACTTCCATGACAGAAAACAATACCTATACCTCGATGTCGACCCTTCAGCAACCGAAACGATGGGCAAGAAGCCTGATCTAATACCTTGAGTCAATATCCGTCCCTCATCCCATTAGCAGCCGTCCAACCCCATCCGCCTCACACCTGCATCCTCCACTCCCCCAATTTACGTATTTCTCTTGCGATAAACATGCGAGCAGAAGATGAAGTACCCTCCACCCCCATCTCCGCGCTCATTCGCTCCTCATCGTTCAACCTCCAGCTCTTGCTCCATTCCCCCCCAGCATTGGCTCAAAAAAAACCCCTTCCCTGACCCAACCTCGGTCCTATCTCGCCTCTCGTACACCCCGGAATCCTCATGCAGACGCCCACCGCGCTCTAGCATTTCCGCGGTTTGCGTTTCTCCGATAGACGGCCAGTTCCCTTTGTAAGCCGTCTTTTCACGGGATTGGAACGTCGGGGAGTCTCGGACTCGTTGGTTGGAAATGACGTGGATGGGATAGGGAGTCGCCATCATGTAGCAGATATTACCCCGCAGATCTCTTCGAGCTGGAGTAGATTCGCAGTGCGAACGGACTAGAGAAGCTCTGATCCAAGCACTGCGGGACCCTTCTGTGGGCTTATCACATTCCTCTTCCACCATTCCCTGGTTCTTGGCGCAACGCACCCCTCACCAACGTACAACACATGCGTAATCCGCCCCAGAAACTTCTCTTGTGCGCACATCCCGAGGATTATACGTGGCTATCGGGAAACGTGGAGTTTTTCAAAGAGGGCAAGGAGGTGGGAGCGAGAGGCTGGGTCTAAACCGGCTAAATAAGGAAGAGAGGGGGAGTTAGTACGAGCCTCAAAGGAGCGGAAGATGGAGAAAGGGAGGGAATCGGGTAAGACGAGGGGACGCAGATGCCAACCCCAGCCGACACTTTACAAACGTCCAGATTGCCCCACATGCATGCCTCATCCCAACAGTGGCTGGAGCCCCAAGTACTCAGAAAACTAGTGGCGTTCTACACCCCGAACACATGTATGTATATCCTTTTCTCAAGATTCGGTGACGAGATTCTGATTTTCGAACAGACTGATTCTCTGGATCGACTTCCCGACCATGACGTGTGATTGGAATCTGGACGCACTAAGACCATTGGGTTTTGTGAAGACACAGAAGCGAACCTTGCAGTGATCACCCGAATTCGCGTTTCAATGTTCAGGCGAACAGTTCCGGGCCAGGCGATCAGTCACTCGCCAGCTTTATCTACAGATCAGCCAATTGGATATAAATACCTGGCCTCAGAGTCTCTTTCTGAAACCACCATCTCATCTACCACATTTCTCCATTCCCATCTCTCAGGCCTGGCGATCATGCTGAAAACCACCGTCGTCGAACTAACTGATCTCACCTTTGACCGTGTTGAACCAAAGGCCATGATCGGTATATTCACGGCGACCACGGATTCCGTCTTTCATGCGCCAATAGAGGTGGAGGCTACCATCAAGTACGGGAATGCAAAGGTGTGCATCATGCCACGATGTAAGTTGAAGACTCTGTTGAAAGGCTCATTGGAATCGATGACAGATTGGTAGAATCAAATGTCAGGTGGGAAGGGATTGTATTCTCTTTTTCAAGAGTTCTCCTTATTCACGGATCCCCGTTTAAACCAGACATTAGATTTTTCTAACGGAAACCGCCAGCTTGAGCTTGAAGCCCATTTCTTCGAAAACGGGTCAAATCTCAATCCGGATGGTACCAAGTTTTTCAAGGAGTGAAACGATGTCCCTCTTGTCCTCAATACGAACTCAGCGTTGCAACTCGAGGTGCAGGTTACGGGGATCGCAACGCTGGTCGTCACGGATATCAGTGCTTGGGTACGAGGAAAGATTTTAGGAGGGAGCGCTGATTATACCATCACTATCAGTGGGCATTATACGTATCTCAGGTTCACAAGCAATCCACTAATTGATACTTTCGTTTATCAGAACGTCCTCTTCAACAGTTCAAGATAGAAATCATAAAGCTCAACTTCGTCGCAACGGTTGGGAGAGATCAGCTCCTCGAAGGGTGCTTGGAAAAGATTACTCTAGAAGTGCGTTTTCTTCCAATGTTGAATGGCGGCCGTGGCTCACTGAATTCAAACTTCAAAGAAAGGGTCAGCTGAAGGGAATACAGAGCGGACACATGCAACGCTTTGTAAGAACGTGTTGACCACACTCGAGTTATGCCGTTTCTTACTTACTTGGTGTTTTGGAAGGTTTGATGTATTACCCATTAATGGCCTGCAATTTGATTTCAAGAACGTTGGATTTGAATTGAATGGGCCTGTGATTGGGTCTTTGGGAGCGGGGCTGGTTCGCAAGTTCCTCCCTTTGTGATTTTATCTGTATATCGAGAGTTTACGGGCGTGCCCCACTTGAACTCAAATAACGGGAGGGTGTGAAGTTGGTGTGATGTGCAATTTCGATTTAACGGATTCAATCAGTAAACCTACCTACAACTTGCTCCGGAACTTCAAAAATTCTAAAGCCATCGCTGTAGAGCCGCAGCGTTGGCGGGATCTACTATCTCATCCGCACGTCCGAGTCCAAGTTGTGGTTAAGTTGTGGTATATTTTGTAGTCTCTTGTGCAGTCGATTTGTAATGACTTCCATACGGTGGTCACGCCATGACTTTACCTTCTTTACTCAAGAGCTAAAGCAACGTTTGAACTTTGCACCAAAGCCTATCATACTCAAGCAATGTCCGATGGCTCACAGTCAGTTCTTTACCTTACCCCGCTAAAATCAACCCCACTGACAATACAACAGACTACGAAAGACATGGTACAACGCTCTGAACGATGCCGAAGCCTACTTCAAACACCTCCTCACCTCCCCTTCCTCAGACTGGAAACGCATGTCCAGCTCATCCAAGGACGCTTCCTCTTCATCCTCCTCCAAGGGCAAAGGCAAAGCACGTGTCTCGTCCGTCCCAGAGCTCGCGGATGTCATTGTCCATCGCGCGTATAGCAAGGCGGGTGAAGAGGTGTATAGGATCGTGTTGGACGTGCCCACCCCAAGCGAGGATATGGTTTCGCTGGAACCGTGGAAAACGGTCTTGACTACGCCCGAATTAAGGACGGAGTGGGATCCGGCCGTGGAAGACGCGCATTTGTTGGAGGTATTCGACCATACCACGAGGATATGTAAGACGAATTTCACGCTTGGTTGGCCGGCGAAGTATGTCCTTCGTTTTGGTCGTTTATGGGCAGTTGCTAATTTTTGAATTTTTTTGTTTGTGCATAGTCCAAGAGATGCGGTTACGATTTCGCGGTCATTTCATGATCCAACAACCGTCATAGACATTTCCACCTCACTCCCCAGGTCACCCGATGAGCCTGCCTACCTACGACCTTCCCCTCCATTCGTCAGATCCCACGTCAAATGTACGTGTCCTCTTCTCTTTCTAACTATTATCTCATCCCAGCTAGTATTCGCATGGTGCATCCAACACATCCCCTCACCCCCTCCCCAAGACGATCAAGTTAAGAAATCCCCAAGCCGGATTCGGATAACCTGTTTCTGGCAACATGATCTCAAAGCCATGTGGGGCTTCGGATCGACCTCTGCAGGCGTCCAACAACAACTCTCAACCATGGTCTTGAGTATGTTCAAATCCGTAATAAAGCGGGGCGAACGCGTGCCCAAGCTCGGTGGGTATGGGCACGGCGTGTCCATTGGCCGGGTGAGGTATCAGGTCGATAGGGAGGCTTTAACGGTTGACTATTCGATTTTACCGGACGATGAGGATCATTTGGGGGTTACGGCTGAACAGATGCATGGTGTGGATGAGGTTCAGATGATCAGGGAGCAAAGAAGGCTGACGAGGAGCGTGGAGTGTATTTTACCCTCTTTGGAGGGTTGGGACGTCCTCGTGTCAGTGAAGGCTTCATCAGAGGAGGTAGAGCAGCTTCCCTGGTCCGCACATGCCATTCGTGGTTCGTCCAACCCCTCACCCTTGAACACTTCACCCCCCGACCAAATAATCCTCCGAATAACCCACTCTCCACCACCCAACGATCACTCTTTGTTGAGAATTAAGTTGGTCATCGAAGTATCAGGTGCAAGTCGCGGGTTAAGGCTCAATGGGCTCCCAAAGACGATATATGATTCTGAGCCGAGGGATCCGCAGAGTTATGGCGTCCCGCAGGCGATGTTGGCGGATATTGCGAGTGCGGTGGATTTGAGTGTGCAGACGTCTGCTTCTTCGTTGAGGACGACGGGTACGAGTGTTGTTGAGTCGAAGGGATCGGGACATGGACAGATGGAGAGGAGTCCTGCGGCGGAGAAGACGATATTGTCGAAGGTTAGGAGGAATTATATTTATTTCTCATCGCTTCTTCAAGAGCCTGAGGCAAAGTGGAGACGGAGTACGTGTTTTTCTTTTTTTTCTCTTTTTCTTCTAATTAACGCAACAACTTGGAATGAAGCAACCGAAGCTCGAGGCGTATCAATAACCCAACTTGACTCGATCGATCCAACACTAGTGGTCTACCGTGCAGAAGCGACCTTTGTAGGTGTGGGATTGTGGGATCTGTATGGGGCCGTTATAAGTCCTGGAGCGAGGATTTATTGGGATAAGCAGCATGAAGATGCGGTTCTCCTGGAGGACGTTAATGAGCTTACGGAGATGTGGCATTTCAAGACAAAGCCTGCTTGGCCTGTTACGTATGTTCTTTCTATTGTTTCTTTGTCTTTTTCGAGTACTTACATATGTTTGGAATTTAAAGAGGGAGAGACACAGTGGTCCTCAAGACCGTATACAAATCCCCCACTACAATCCATGTCTTTTCCTTCTCCGTTGATTCGGATTCACACTTATTCCCCCACATCCCTCCCTTGGACCCAAACACCATCCGCACCCAAGTCGACTTACAAGGCTGGGCCATCGAATCCCTCTCCCCAACCACCACACTCCTAACCCTCCTCGAACAATCCGATCCGAAAGGGTGGACCAATAAGACAAGCGTTCCAAGCCAGATGATCAATCTCTTAGCTGGCATTGGGGAGTTTGCGATTAAGTGTGGTGGGCCGCCGGTTGTTACGCGTCTTGGAGGCGCGAAGATGAATGAGGTTAGGTATGATCATGAGAAGGGGAGTTTTAAAGTTGAGTATGAGGTTGCTTCTAGTCGGAGGATGGGGTTGTCTTCCTCCAGTGGTGGTGGTGGTGGAGAGGAAGGAGAGATGGACTCCAACGCGCCCAATATCGAATGTGAGATTAGATGCGATGTGGACACTTGGGCATCATCACTCGATATCGTCGTTGACCCACCTCCACAAAGTATTTCCTGCCTTCGACGACATAGGCTCTCACTTGATGGTGGTGGGCTATGGCTTACGCTTTCGCACGACTCTGTGTTTGTGGAGGACGAACGGCTGCTGACTATTGTCCGTCGTGCGCCGGGGAAGGAAAAGGGGTTGGTGATGGTGAATGGGGCAAAGGTGCCCGTGGACATTGAGGAGATGCCGGAGAGCGAGGTGAAGGCGCTGAGTAAGAGGAAGAGGGTGAAGCCCCCTAGGATACCGCTTGATCAGCCGCCTGTTGTGGGTGTTGTCAGGAGGAGGAAGGCGGAGTGGAGTAAGGAGGGGGAGGGTGTTGGTGATGGTTCTTCCTCTGCTGCTGCTGCTGTGAACGTGGAACTGAAGAATGGGGGAAATGGAGGAAACAGTTTGGGTGATTGGGCAAGCGCACCGAGGATGTCGAGTCCTTTGTCGAGGTTCTTGACTTATGCGGTCGATCAGGCGACGAGTACGACGCAGTCGGCCGTAGCTGCCATCTCACCTGCGAACGGCGCCCATTCTGCGACTCCGTCGAGTTTGAAGATGCCGATGCAGTACGCCCTAGACGCGTTGGCGTGGACGCAGGATTTTAATGCGTCGTGCAAGGCGCAGGTTGTGGGTGGTGCTACTGGTTCAACGACAAGTTTGATTTCTACTTCTACGACTACAACTACAACAGCACCAGCAGTACCACAGCAAACAACACCCGACGGATGGACATTTATCTCTGACAAAGGCCTCCCAGTCCACCGAAAGTTAATCCCAGAAATATCACCCATCATACCCGTCCATAAAGGATCTAAAGTCATCGAAGGCGTATCGGCCGAAGAGCTCGCGTGCGTTGTCACCCAATTCGAGTGCAGGAAACATTGGGACGACCGGTTTGATTCTGCAAAGGTCTTGGAGTCGTTTGGTGGGGAAGCCAAGACGGTTTTTTTATCCTCCAAAGCTGGGTTCCCTTTCAGAGATCGGGGGTTTTATTTGGCGAGTGTGATGGCGCGTGCGCATGTCCCTCCATTATTTTTGTCTAGGAGGAATACGGGTATAGGAGGAGGAGGAGGAGGAGGAAGTAACGGGGAAGGAGGGGAACACTCTTCTTCGAGTGGTGTGAAGAATGCGATATTTTGCGTTTCAGCTTCGTTTGGGCCTGATTCCATTTTGGGGGCTGGGTTCGATGCAGGGAAATGTAACCCGTACACACTCCCCATAGGCCGTGTCTACGTGGACGCATGGATCCTCGAGACGCTGGACCCATACACGAAAGAGAACTACGCTATCCCGTCAACGCGATGTACCCGCCTCGTTGCAATGGATTTTGCAGGCGCGATACCTGCCGCTGTTAATTCCATTATCAACGCCACCTTGCCTCGAGCGGTGTTGAGTGTTGAAGCGTATGTGAAGAGTTTGGTTGCGCCGCTGCCTTTGACGCGGTTGCCTTGTCCTGGGATGGTGGTTGCGCAGAGGAAAGAGGGGGAGTGGTTGTCTGATGTTTCGTGGAAGTTGAGGAGGAAGGATGAGGTTAGGTGGATTGTGGGGAGTGAGTTTAGGGTTGAGGAGAGGGTTTATGGTGTTAGGGTGTTGGTTGTCTTGTCTCCCAATCTGGTCTCCTCCAGTACGAGTGGGTTACCCACGACGGGGAGTAGGATGGCGTTAAGTAGGGGGTCTAGTCCACGAATGGCTTCTCAGCAGGACAAGGACGATTTGGATGGGGAAAAGTCTGTGAAGAGCGATGTTACGGTTATGCCTGGGACTATGTCACCATTTTCCTCCCCTATCTTGCCTCCTCCAACCCGCCAACGAGCAGTGTCCTCTGGATCTGGACATATACCGTCGGTTTCAGACTCGAGCTTGCCTTCGTCCCTTTCGTATGTGAGAGGTCGGACGACGAGCAGTGCGTTTACGAATAAAGGTGAACTGAAGCCTTCTACGGATCTGCTTGTTGCGGAGTTGGTGGTGGATTCGAAGATGTACCCTGGTGGATATGTGGTTAGTGTCAAGTCGAGGACGAGGAAGAGTTTGAGGGTTGGGAAGGGGGGACGGTTTGTTGGATTGTTGGACAAGCCTGGGACGACGACAACTTTGATTGCGAAGTCAAGTTCAAGTGCTACGATTACTCCCGATGCAACTACTACGGACACGGACAAGAACAACGACAAGGAAGAGGACGAGTTTCTGCCGCTGCAATATACTATCCACACTATGCCTTCTTCACCACTCCATTCGTCCGGGTTGAACACGGAGAGCCCGACAAGGCATTTGTTGAGGCTTACGTTGCCTACTGCTCAGTACCAGGTGTCGACTGTACAAGACCCGCTGACGGGGCAGACGCAGTGTGCTCCGCCCAAACCTGCGTGGTTTCTGGAGTTGGAGTCGGAGGGAGGAGGTGCAATCGTGGATGTGGAGGTGAGGCCAAGAGCAGATGTGGCTGGGGAGGAGAAAGAGAAGGAGAAGGGGAAAGGGAAGAAGAAGGGTGTTGTGGATATTGTGCTTGTCAATGGGAAAAAGGTGGATGTGGTCAGCGAAAAGGCGTCTTTGACGAGTTTGGGGAGGGAGGAGCTGTTGGATGACAGAGTTTCCAAAATGGGATTGCTTTCGCGGTATGTCCTTTCTTTTTTCCTTCTTTGGCATATCTTAGCGCCTTTTTCAGGGTCACAAACGAGACGGAACCATTGCCGGACGATCTCAAAGTTCCTATTGGTATCGCTGACGATCTACTCGACTCCACGAGTTCACTTGGAGCTGGGAGTCTCGACGCACATGTTGGCGAGCAGCTGGAAGCTCGGGAGAACTCGATTTCATCGGCAGGCGAGGATTCGCCGGGAACGGTACGTGTTCGCCGAGGATGAATGATGGCTTAATGGAGGATTGGGCTTCTGACTCGATCTATGTTCCCAGCCCACAACAGACAGCACGATTTTATCTTCCAATCGACCTCATGCAACCCATGTGGCGAGTTCAGAACCACCCTCGGGGGGGAACGGACATGGCAAGGGCCTGTTTGGATTTTTCCAATCGTACCCAAATCCGCTGGCAAGGTTCACAACGGCAAGTGTGCCGCCGATTCAGAGTTGTGTTGTTGTGAATTCGACAGATGATGCGACTACTGCTACGACTACTGGGGCTATTACGAGTAGTAGTACGATGGCGAATACTCCGTCTTCTCCGCGGAAACTTCCTGGAGAGTTGAGGGACGTTGATGGGATTATCAATGGAGCGGGATCCACAACAGCAGTAGCAGGGGCGGCGAGGATGTACCCGCTATCGACGGTGGTGGTTGTGGCTCTTATCGCGTTCTTGATTGGGTCGCTGCTACGGAGTCTGCTGTCTCCGGCGGACTTTATCTACGTTGCGACGGACATGACAGAGGCTGAGGAGAAGGTAAGTGGATGGAGGGAGATACGGCGGCTGCTTGAACTCAAGTATATCGTTGGTGGATGGGATTTTCAAGTAGCAGTAGTTCGACGACATTAGCCCGGATAGAAGCGAGATTGAGTCGGAGGATGAAATTGAAACGATTGATTTCATAATGGCGGATTTGTGCTGCCCTTGCTTGCTTGCTCGCTCGCGCTGTCTCCTCGCCTCCCATTTCCTTTGGCCACCCGTCCCTTCTGCAAAGTCACCCACCCACCCACACCCGTCGTCGCTGCCCATGTTCTGATACCCCCTCTATATCACAATATTCACACAGCAACATACCATACCAATCCACGCCTACTCATTCATGACCTCCGTTGCTCCGCCTGGTCCTTTCCAGGTTCCTCTGCCTCAGCAGCAGACACAGCAGCAGCAAATACAACCGCAACCACCACAACAATCTCAAGGACAGTCAGAGATATCGACTCTATCATGGGAAGGCGACAAGATGTGCGTGCTTCTTCCATCACTTTTGCTTGCTATGAATAACTTTTCGACGACAGGTTCAATATCTACATCTACGACTACTGCTTCAAGAGGGGATTCAGGAAAACTGCTCGAGAACTTCTTGCTGAAGCTGAGATCCCACAAGACTCTATCCCACCAATCAATGCACGCCAAGGGCTATTATTCGAGTGCGTGTTTTTTGGCTCTTTTCCGCCTCATCACCATCACCACACCTTTTTCTTTTTCCTTTCTTTTCTGTTCTTTTTTGTCAACTTGGTTCTGATATCGCAACAGGTGGTGGAGTGTATTTTGGGTTCTTTTCCAGGCAAAGTCCAACACGGGGGGGTCGGAGGATGGGCTGCTCTATACCCAGGTACGTGGCCTAGATCCGATATTGATATCGCTTTTTTTACCATGCTAAACCGAAATGAAAGCATCAGCTGGTGCAAAACCAGACAAGGCAAGGCCGGGCTGGCCAACCAGTACTACCGCAATCTCAACAGCAACCTGGTATTCCAACTACTCCACAGCAGCAACAGCACCCCCCGTCCCAGCAGATGGTGGGTGCGATGGGCCAGCAAGGGCAATCGCAGCAACTTGCTCGGGGGATGATGAACGGCATCCCCAATAATATGGCAGGTGGGATTCGGCCTGGCGGAGGAGGATACATGCAATCGAACGGAGGTCCGATGCCCAATGGAGTCGGACCATCTTCCCATCCCATGCAAGGTGGCCCAGGTCCCAGTCCCGGTCAACAGCACCAGATAGGTGCGAGCCCGATGGGGTTTAGCATGCCTGGCGGAGGCCCTCAGCAGCAGCAGCAGCCGAACGGAATTATTCCTGGGCCCCCACAGACCCCGCAGCCTGGCTTGGGACAGAACCCGCCTGGGTATGGTCCCCGGCTCACCGGCCCGATGAATGCGGCACAACAGCAGCGAGGTCCGTTCCAAAGTCCAACTATGGCACATTCGCCGCAGGGTGGGATGGGTGCACACCAGCAACAGCCAGGTCAACAGCAGCAGCCGCCCATGGGTCAGCTAGGGCCGTCCCCGAATATGGCGCCTATGAACCGCGGAGGGATGTTGCCGCCGAATGGGGGTATGAATCCTGGCCAGCCGCAGCCGCAGGGTGGTGGCCCACCGACGCCTGGATATCAGCAGGGACAAATTGGACATGGTGTAAGGTCGCCGAGTAGGGCGAATACGCCGATGGGGCAGCAGCATGGATCGAGTCCGTTGATGCCTCCCAGACAACCGCCACCTGGAAGCGAGAATGAGGAATTAATGAAGATACCACCGCAGATGTTAGCGCAGCTTAGGCAGGAGCTTGGTATTGCGAAAGATGTGAATATGTTGCAATTGAGTGAGAAGGTTCGTCTTTGCATCTGTTTCTTCATTTTCCATCGTACTGATTGGACGATAGCAACGTATATTGGATGTATATCGACTACGTACAGGACAAGGACCTCGGAATCAGCAGAAACCTGGGGGTGCATCGGATAACGCTGCCGCTGGACCGTCGAACGTTATGCAGCAACAGCAACGGAATCAACAACAACCTGGAGGACGTGGACCTCCGCAACCTGGTGGGCAGCGAGGAGGAAAGCGGCCTAGTACGTCTCCTGGAGAAGAGGTAACGCATATCTTGCCTTCTTTCTCTCCATCCTTCCTTCCTGAGGCTGATCTTCGTTTTTTGACACAGCACGAAACATTACCTCGAAACGAGAGCTCCCCACCAGAAAGGAAACGCGCACGGAAGAGTCCAATGGACCAGCAACAACAACAGCAGCATCCACAACAACAACAACAACAACCGCAACAGAATAACATCAACCCTCTTTACCCACCACAACAACACCACCCACAACAAGGCGGCCAGCCAGGTGGAGGGCCTCCACCGCCACCACAGTCTCTTCCGCCTCCGATGGGGATGTTGGGGAGGCCTGGGGGTATGAATGGCGGGATGCCTCCACATCAGGGTGGGCCGATGAGTGGGAACCAGATGATGAGTATGGTTGGGATGGGACCGCAGATGGGAGGGAACCCGATGCAGATGGTGGGGCAGGGGATGATCAACCAGCAGATTCATCATCAGGTTCGTATTTTCGTCCTTGTTTTTGGCTTGATGTTGTCAATGTTTCTTTCTCTTCTTTCGTCTCATCTTATGCGTATTGATGCTGATGGTTTCTTCTCTTTTGTAGTATGCTCAAATGAATCAAATGAACCAGGCAAGGAACCACCAATACCAACAATCACTGCATAACATCCATAAAGTTCCACCACAGCAAGGTGGCCCTCCACTCAATATGGGCGTTGGAGGGCCCGGTTCTCCTACTGGGGATCCAACGTCGTTTAACCCTGGTGGAGGCCCTCCTGGCGGTCCTGGACCACAATTCAACCCAGGTATCGCTCCTCCAGGTAGCCGGATGGGCCCTAACAAACCTGGTGGTTCTGGAGGCGTCAACATGGGAATGCTTCCGCCTCGCTCTCCAGCGAACGGGCCTCCAAAAGACGGCCAACCTGGTGGGAAGGATGGGAATGGCGGTAATAAACCGAATGGCGGGCCAGGACAGATTACAGATGGATCTCCACGGAATCAACCGATGCCAGCTAACAACCCTGGTGGTCCTGGAGGTGCACCGACGCCCGTTCCGGGTGGTCAACCTGGTGGAAATGGAAATCCGCCACCTATGCTCGTGGGTGGGAACATGGCCGAGCCGTCTCCGTCCTCGATGGGTGGAGGCCCCATGGGGAATTTGATGCCTGACCTCGGCTCGTTCGTGACAGATTTCGGAGGGATGGACGAGTTTGACTTTCCTAACATGTTTCCTCGAGGATCAGAGGGGGACTTCAATCTTGGGGAATGGTTGAGCCACCCGGATGAATTGACGAACGTCTTGCCGATGGATTCTATAAAATAGAGGGGGAGGAGGGCAAGGGCAGATGTGTGGATAGGTGGTGGATGCCGTTGTTCTTGGTATTTGTTGGATAAAAAGGCATGTTGTATGATCATAATCTTTGTCGTCCTTGCTGGTTTCGTTTATCCTTCCTTCCCTTTTCCCGCTTCTCGCGTCCGTCCGACTTCCGGCTCTTCTCTTCCATTTTCACCTTCTCTATGCGCTCCTCCGCTTCCTGGCACCGGCTTCTCGTCCCAGACTCGCAGAGGCGCGTTTGACAAGCTGGCATCCCCCCTTGGAACCTCGCACGCTTCATTGACATCGGGCCCATTTTTATTTATTCGACAAAAGGGTGCATACGCAGTCGCTTCTTTGGCATTTGTATTCTTTGCACTAGATTACTCACCCCCCTCTGCGCGACTCCTCCCTCCTCCCCCTTATACGACTCGACCCGACCCCTTGCTCTATTCCTATTCGCTATCTTCTCTTGCGCGCTATTTTTTTTTGCTTGTCTCTGCTGCCTCTGTCGAGTAAATTTGGTTCCCTCATCTCTCTGCGTCTTCACCCTTGCCGTTGTTACTTTTTTAAATTTATTGCTTACTTCCTCTTTTTTTCCTTACATAATTCTTGCATTGCTCACTTGTAACAACCCTTACTCGAATCAAAGTACTCTGGATGGAGAAAACCCTGGTGTTGAGAAGCTCTATAGACTCGTGAGTGACGCATACCGTGGAAGGTCTTTCTTGTGCATCAATACGTAAGGTCTTGTTCAGGTTCTAGATTATAGATAGAGTGCGTAATGGTTTCTTACGTTGACGATGCTGGAAATATTAATTTCAGGTATTCACCAGGGAACAATGGACTCGGAACGTCGGAAATTAATTTCCCTGTAACTCGCGCTTTCTCGTTGCAAAATTTCTGATGTGGACCACACTGTTCACTTACAGCCTAGATTTTTCGTGTTCCTGGACCTGCCATGTGCAGATGACACAAATGTGGTCGAGGTGTGGGCCGTGGCCGCTATCTTCGGTCAACTACGTGAGCGAAAATTTGAAAAAGAAAAGACATCATGGGGTTTGATTTTTTTGTTGTGCCTTGAGGGAGGAAAGTCGCGACCATGGACAACTTCTAAAAAAGGCGAATTTCAGCGAAGGTCTGTCATCTGATGATGGCTCAAAGGAAAATTCTACCCAGTTCAAAAGCAGTTAACAATTAGTGACATAGCGGCTTTCCCGAATTTTCACATATGAAACCTACGAACTTGGCTTCATTGGAACTTCGAGCGTTTCTTACCCTCTGGGCGTCTGCTCTGAATGTATCACGTGGGCGGTTTCCAACCCCGCGACCATACCTTTTTCGTTCCGTTTGATGGCAAGTATACATCCGGTGCCAGCCGGTGCCCTGATTGATCGATGAGCCCTTCTCCCAAGCCTTCTGAATCTCTATCCACAACCCACCTGAAACCTATTGAAATATTGAGTAGAGCCAGGGTACTGAGAGCAGGAATCGACAGGCCAGGGACGGAGTCAAATGTACATATTCAACAGGGTTTGGGCAGGGTTTGATATTCAAAGATAGACCTCGAAGAAGAAATGTTGAACCAGACATAGTGTTGCCCATCAGTCGCCGGACATGGCCCAACACTAGAGGACCAGGTCCTGCCTTGAGGGCCTCTTACTGCTTATCGTGAAACCAGAAATTTTTGGAGTGTAAATGTCGTGTTTGTGAGGACAATGAGAGGTAAAAGATACTACATGGTTATGACATATATACAATTGGCCCGCTTAAACCTGGGCGAGCGACATGCGTGACAGATCAACTTGCGGGCATTCGGAAGTCTAGTATGTGGTGCGGGGAGTGTTTGCGGAAGTACTACTATCCGAAATGTATTGGAAGAATGAGAAATTGAATTTATATGAATCGACCAGAGCGGCGAGCGCGGCCGCTCAATCGGCTGTCGGCTTGACGAAGGCGTGGAAGTGCCTGCCTCTGTGGACGGGTACGAAATACTCCCGGAAACTGATATTTTCAATTCTAGAGGAGCGCTGTAAGCTTATTATATATTAAAAATTCAAAGGGAAACTCACGCCGCATTGTCGGGAGTCAAGTCCAACTTACGGAAGATGGTGCCAATGATAAGGTACAACTCGCACCAGGCGAGGCTGACGACATGAAATCAGCCAAAATAGACGCGGTTAAAAATAGAATTGACTGACTTGATACCCAAACAACTTCGCGGCCCCTTCGAGAAAGAAACGAGATACTTGTCTAGATCCTGGGAGCCTTCTTGTAACCATCTCTCCGGATCGAAGACGGTTGGTTCGGGAAATATTTCTGGATTGCGGTGCACGATTGTCGCTCCCTGAGAAACGACCGTCTACGAATTTTGTGAATTAGCATCCCTGCAAGGGGGTATGTAACTATGGTACTCACCCCGGCAGGGATCACGGCTCCTGCGATCTCGACGTCTGTGGGCCCTACAATTCTAGGAAGGGGCGTAACTATCCCATTCGCCATGCGCAAGGACTCCTTGATGACGGCGGTCTGGGTAGAAACAATACATCAGGCAATCAGTGACGCTTCATGGGTCTGGTGGCTTACCAGGTATGGTAACCTCTCTAGTGTCTCATAGCTCGCAGGCGCGTCTCTCTCTGGCCATGCCTCCTTGACTTCCTGAGCGAGACGATCTCGAACGTCCTTGTTGGCGAGAATATGATAGGTGGCGACAGTGCAGGTGTTGCCGACAGTATCACTTCCAGCAAAGCGCATGTAGAGACCTTCGTCGAGAAGCCACTCCCGGGTAATTGGTGGTAGACGCTGGTTTTCAGGTTGTGGCGTTAGGAAGTAATGGTAGATGGTTTCGTGATCGGCATGTTTTAATGAGGAAGGATCTTTGAGGATGGCGTCGATCTGGGCACCCATCTGTCTCCTTTGCTCCAAGATACCTGTTGTACTAGGCTTCAAGACAGATGCGAATGATTCGGGAACTCCTAAGAGCAGATGTTTGATAAGCGGGAAATGTTTGAAGACCCAGATCATAGGTAGTGTTTGATCCATAGCGGTGAGGATGCCGTTCTGGAAGTCACAAGAATCTAATGCATTAGAGGATTGGCCAAAGCAATAGGAAGTAATAATTTCGAGACTAGTCGAACGGAACGCTAAGTCGATATTCGCAGATTTCTTCAAGTGCTGGTATTCCAGCAATCGAGTAATGAGTAAATCAATCTGGTAGAGACAAACACAAAAACTCAGCGATCAGCGCGATGAAGATGGAATAAACTAGACATACTTTTGACTGTACAGCGTTCTCCAGATTTAAAATTGAACGTCGAGAAAAGAAAGGACCGATCAGATTTCTTCGTTGAGTGGCTTCATGATGGTCGAACATTGCAAAGACCGAACGATCGGTCGCGAAACAGGAATATAAGGCGGGTTGTTTCATGTATTTTGTTCCCATCCCGTATATTTCGTTGTATGCGCGGGGATCACTGAAGTGAAGCTACGGCAGGGCCGTCGGCATCAAGCGCACCTGACGCAGCAGAAGTGCATACCTCATTAGGGGCAACCCTCAAGATGCAACTTCCTGGTAGGCTGTGAGCTTGTGGAGGGTCGACAATATCTTTGCCCTACTCACCGTAAACCTGGTGAAGGTATTCCAGGTGTTCGGCCCAGCCACCATCCATGACGATGTCAAAATATGCTCTATATAATGAGGTAACCGCGGCAAGAGGAGGTCCGGGGTACTTGGAGAGAGGGTGGAACAACAAGCGTCTGACCATTTGAATGGTGAGAGCTAGCAAAGAGGCGCAGCCCACCGACGCAGCGACGTTCCAATAAGAGTTCAACATGGTGTAGAGAGTTGGTGGAATCAACGGGGAAGATCATCTTGCAGCAACACTCTTTGTACCATCTCTGAATCGCCTCAAGGTCCAAACGATCCATTTGAAGTTGAGGGATTCGATAGATACGTTCCGAAACCTCATGGCTCTAAAAGTGTGTCGATCCAGGGGTGCTACATAAATGGATAAGATAAAATGGGATGTACACCACAGATACCATAGATATTCCAAAGCTGCAGGGATTTCAGCTACATTTGAGGCAAATTTGAGGTCCAATATTACGAAAATGGCGGGCCGCTTGAATCTTCGGTGCCAAACTTCCATTGAAAGACTAGGCTAATGTTTTCGACCCGTGAAATTTTTTGAAAGCAGTAGCGCCTGAACGTCCCGCGATTGGTGAGCGTGACGAGACCATTTCGGCTTTGCATGAAATCGCCGGAAGCTTGGCATCAAAGCCATCAGCACACCACTTACAACACAACAAAACAAGTCCTGGTGGAATGTGCCCGCCAAAACCAGCCATATACGCAATTGTGCGCCCGCCTCTTAAGGAGGGAACAAGGGAAATGCGAAACAACATCACAGCTACGCCGTATGGGTCCCTGCGCTCTCGTCTTTTCAACATCCGCAGTGAGGCCTGCTGATTCAGGGATTGAACTGCACAACTTCGTAAAATGGGAGTGACAGTGGCTGCCGTCGGTAATTACATTGCATGAAATGGAGAAATGTGAATCTCAGCTCGATCATGTTTTGCACCTCATGGAAGGGTTGTGCATGACGTACTTCCTTGGAAGCTTTGTCCGCTGTATGGGTGGGTCCATCCCTCTTGCATCCCTCTGAGGAGCTTTCCTTTGGACACACAACTTCATAGGACTCTATTGGCCTTGCTATTGGCAGTAAATGTTCTCGTGCGCAAAATCCGATCTTGACTCATTATGGTCGCCTCGCTTTTGAGTGTGGGTGCAACCCCGTTATTGTTCATGTACCCCGAGCTTTCCGTCCGTAGAGGCGTGCCTCGCGCTTATTTATTTCTATTCATTTTTTGGCGGCGATGTCAACCACTGCGCCAGTAGCTCGCGGAATCTTCCTTGGTCGTTCAATTATAGGCGCGTTATAAATGTAGAGTGTACACCTATAGGCCAGGTCTTTTATTTGAATGAGTATGAGCTCGATTCATCATTGTCAGATGGTCCTAAAAGCCGCCGTTTTGTGGACATCCTATACAACAATTGAAAGAACCTGAGTTCTAGCAAATTCATGCACATATGGGTTAAACTTCCCTTCGAAGAGCACCCTAGAGCACCTCCTATCTCAAGTGTCCACTGATCAGGAACCGATTGGTCCTTGCGTGTCCATAACCTGTCCACAACGATCCTTATCATGAACAAATCATGAACGTGAAATAGGGTCGCAATTGATAAGATTTTAGATGGATGCCCATTTTGTTGTTAGTTTGAAGACATGTTCATCCTTTGGCATGCAGCTTCCAAAATTATGTTCGTACATTGAATCATGCCTTTCAAGAATTATGGCAGTTAACGTACTAAGCACAAAGTCATACCGTGACATAACTCTAAAAATCATGATGTCACATAGGAATCCAGCAAAAGTTTGACGCACCTCGGTATCCTTAATCCATCCACCCGGTTATCTAGACGTCATTCTATCCGTTGCAGGATGTTGCTGCGTCCGGACCGTTTTTCTCCATCCTCCATGCTGACGCTCGCTACGACTGAATCTCCGTACTGAATTCCAGATCGACAAACTCGTTTATTCAATTCGATTCGACCATCTTGTTCTCTGCGTTCTAGTGCAACAGGAACACACCTACTAGATTCCTTTGAGCATAGTTCTGATGGACTGACGGCATCGCATCTTCGACAATCCATTTCCGGAGTATTCAGTGTGCGTTATGTCTGCTCGGCCAAGATGGTTATCCTCGTAGCCTTTGGTCGTGGCAAAGTCATAGCTCTAGATCATAATGTTAAATAGGGCCCCGGTAAGATTTGACGCACCTCGGTATCCTTAATACATACATTTAACGCGATTGTTCAGGTGCCATTCAAAATTACTTTATCTGCGGGATATTGCCGCGTCAGGCCCGTTTTTATCGCATCCTCCTCGGTAACGCTCGCAAAGACTGCCTCTCCGTGATTCCAGATCGAGAGATTCATTCATACAGTTCGATTCAACCATTTTGGAGACGTCCTCTGCGTTCTTAGTACAACAGGACTACAAGTCAGACACACCTTAGTTTTTTTGAGCATAGTTCTGATGAACTGACGGCGTCGCATCTTTGACAATCCATTTGCGGAGTATTCAGTCTGCGTCATGATCCGCTCAACCAAGATGGACATCCCTAGTGGCCTCTGGTCGAGGTGAACGCATGTGATATGCATCCTCCAGGATCTAAATTCCAAAAAATAATAATTCACAAGTGCATCCGATATGAAAACCGGTTCCTTCCTTCCCATCCTGTTTTCATATTTCATTCCCGTGGCTTCAGCGTGTCGCAACGTGGAAGCGACTGCCCTCGTGCCTTGCCCATGGCAACATCAAATGAAACCGGAAACCTAGCAGATAACCGTCAAATGAGTCACGAATAAATTCCATGATGCGGGAAAAATCCGCCTCTTTTATACGGCGGGGTTCAGCGATTCTGCCGTTACTGACGACGACCACGACACCGACGACAATGAGCTACTGAGATGGAGTTGTGTGGTATCAGTTGTGGTATGTTACGTAATGCAAATAACTTTTTTAATGTTTTCCACGGGTCTGATATTATTGTCACCGTTGTTTCCTCTTCAAGTCCTCTCTCACACTTCATCTATTGTTTCCTCTAATATTCGGGACTCTTCACGACCATATATTACGACTTTGGCGCGCCAACTAACTACGGGAACCCCCTTCGCACATGCTATGGCTCAAGCATTGTTTGACGAACACCCTTTGGAGAGATACCTGCGAGGCGAGTTATTGCTCTTACGAAACTCGGTTTGTTGCTAATATCGCACGATGTAGAGGCTGGAGAGACTTCAGAGTTGATGCCTGGCATCTCATCCGAACTTGAACTAGAACTTGACACCATGCGCGACTTGTACGCAAACTTAGCGGAGGATGAGGAAGGAAACGAGGATATGGAGTGGTGTCCGCGTGTTGTGTTGAATATTGTTGAGGTGAGATATTCTTGCTGCTCGATATGTCTAAAAGTCTCGCCCAACGGTGCTACCTACAATCATATTGGGACCCACAGTGCTCACTTAATTGCACTTGATTTTTTCGCAGATACTCCAGAACGCGATATCTTCGACGCAACCGTCAAATTCTCCGAATCCTGCCGTCGAACACTTCAAATATAATGTCATTTCTTCCTCCCTGCTCGCTTCTTCCCTTCCATCACCACAGTCTCCGAAGAGAAGATCAATATCGGTCTCAATACCGGGAAGACTCAGTCACAGTAGAACGTCCAGCACCGGGAGTGATAAGCCCGACAACTCAACCTATGTCGCCCCCTCAGAACCTCACTATGGCATAATATCGCTCTCAGCACTCTCATTCGCCGCCTCATTCAGCGCAGGATACCCATTTCTTGCTTTCATTTCCTTAATTGTTACTCTTATTCTTATGTACAATTTTATTGTTATGACAGAAACGCCCAAGGACGACATGACCCCTGTGCGTTCATCTTTTCTTTTGTTCTCCATATCCCATATCTGACATCTATTCTAGTCCTTAGAAGCTCTCAACGATTTACTGGCAGCCAACAATGTGTGGGAATTTATCGTTCGAGAAGCAGTCAGTGCTCTGGAGACTGAAGAGCAGAGGTGTGCCCCAAATCCTTCATATCGGAAGTGTTATCTGATGATTCTGCAAGAACTACTCTTTACAATCCAGCCACCCCCTCTTTATCTTCATCATCTGTTCGCGTTGCCCTCCATTCAACTCTTCAAACTACACACACCCAGTGCGACAATATTCGACAACTCTTTTCCGCCTTAACATCCCCGTCCGAGCTCTCGCAACTCTCGGAGATGTACGCTCCCCCATCGCCAGTCAGATCCTCTTCCTCCCTTTTCGATTCCAGTTCTCGCCCCTTCTCGTTCCCATCACGACACCGAGTAAACTCGGTTCCAACACCGGTTGAGAATAAGAGGTCAACTTGGAATGGCTCTTACTCTAGCCTGGCATTTGCCGGCAGCCCAACGAACAACGTGTTCAGAAGACGAGAGAAGCACCGGTCCAATTTATCAGCTATATTTCAATCAAGCTCAGTAAGCGCACCAGTGACGCCTATTCCGTCTAGTCCTGGACGCAAGCTCGCTAAAGTGACTGAGGATGACGGCGTTGATGAAGAAGACAACAATTCTACTCGTTCTTCTAAAGAAACGAGGCCTTTTGGCGCAGCTGCTTTGGACCTTCAACGGAAAAATCGCAGTGGGGGCATGGAGGCCTTCCAGATGCCGCCAGAAAGCTACTTCACCTCAGACCTACAAAGCCCCCGCAGTAAAAGACTGTCCTCATCGACATCTTCTGGATCACGGTTCACGACGCTCCAGTCAACTCGACACCCATTGTCCTTGTCAGCGTTGCACAATGCTCTTCAGGGAGCATTGGCTTCAAAACGCTTCGCTTGTTCACACTTACTGGCATTGAGATTCTCGGGTGATGAGGATGAAGGATACTGGGAAGACGTTCGGAGTGTCATGGGGTTGCTGACGAGCACTTTTGCGGATGCTTCCCTTCGGTTGTCTGAAGCGCTTGAGGAGTTGGAGTCGGAGATGTTGAGAGAACAGAACCCGACCCCGGGGCCTGAGTCAAGCTTCGAGATTGATGCTGAACATGGTCGAACTGGGTCCATTGGTGAGGTGCAGAACGCCAAACCAAGGCGGTCAGAAGAGAGTATTTCCTTCGCTCCAATGCCCAGTCACATATCTCGGTTTGCGGCTCACGTTGCTGCGATCAGCTCTGCGCTGGATGACGCTCGAGAGCATCTTGAGCAGTGCGTTGCTGCTCTGAAGGAAGATCCAACCTCTGCTCCAAGTACAAGATCATTGCGGCACTCAAGATCGTTGAATCAACTGGTGGAAGACTCCCCCGTTGAGGAACCTCCTGCATTGCAAGCCTATGAGCGTCTTCGACGTGAGCTCGGACTGGCCCTTCGGGAATGTGAAAGAGGCCGAGGAAAGCTTCTTGATCTTGTCAATCCTCCCATTCCCAGTGACGAAGGCGATGATTCGGACGGTGTTCCGGGGCTTGGCCACGATATAAGCGATGATTCGGATAAGCAAGATCTTGCATCTCCTTCAGAGGACGAGGGCGATCCTGTTCCTAACGCAGGGCTTACGGTGGTTAATCCAGATTCTGGAGAACCGGCCTTGGACGATGCGACACAACACCTTCTACTTGGAACTTCGACTCAACATCTACCCCTACCTGGTGTCGAGCAAGTGTTCGAAGCTGATACGGGGGCTGGGGTAGTTTTCTCGCGGGAGCGGTCGAAGTTGACAAGGGAAGAGAGAATCAAAATTGCAAAGGCGAGGAGGGAGAGCGGAGGGGGGGGAATTGGCTTGGGTTTCTCAACTGATCTCTGCGCGGCAGAAAAACGTGGGATTGAGAAATGGGGTCCTGGTGGCGAGGTGGTGCAAGAGCTCAAGGACGTCATCTGGAAAGTCGGAGAGCAGAGGCGGAAGATGGCTGATAGCCAACCTCCACCCGAATCATAACCCTTGGGCGGTTTATTCTTCTTCTTACAATTCCTTCAACAGCACATTCGTTAACTATCTATCTATGAAGCTCGTAATCTGATTTCCTAATGTTTATCATGTACACTATTACATTGCGAAAATTGTGAAACCTCCGTGTTTAAATTGAGCTGCGACTACGTATGCATGCAGTGCAGTTCAAAGTGGACAGATGCCTTTCACTACCTCCACATTTTCTCCACGATGATGGCCGTAGCCCTTACTATTCTAGTTGGGCGGGGGTTGTATAAAACTATCGACAAAAAACGCAAAGGACGCGCGGAGCGTCGTCGAACTGCTGGAGAAGCGACGTCAGGCCAGCCAATAACTGAACCATCGACGTCACACGCCCGCAGGAGGCATAGGACCGCGAGGAGGGGACAATACCACCGTCGTAACAACCGGGAATTCGACGACGGAGAGTATGCCATCAGTGCATCAACTCCCCCGCCGCCTTATACGCGGCCGTCTACCCCACCACCGGCAATTACGGTGATCTACGAGGAGGACGAGGAGAGCACTACTGGTGCTTCAAGGAGGACTGCGGCTGATGATAGGGCCTCCACGAGGACAATAACTTCAAGGAATAGTGAAGCTTTGGCGGGGCAGCGCGGGGATGGGCCAGAGTCGGAAGAATCTCTGATTTCCAGGCGGAATGCCGCTATTGACGCCTTGGATTTTGAGAATGCTAGCAGCAGCGAAAATAGCATTGGCGGACCGCAAGGGGAAGATGCGGTCGCGTCCGGATCCTGTAAGCATGTCGATTGAGAGTTCTGTTGAGTGTGGAGCTGACGGTTGCCTCAGCCATGATGTTATGATTGTGAGGAGGTCAGCGTTACAACAGGAGAGCTTGTGATGTTCAAGGCTGGTGATCCAATTGAAGTAGGACCTATGTAATTTTTTTTATTATGATCATGAGGGAAGTGTACCACTGAGGTATCGAGATAATGTAATGTATGTACTTACATATTCAGTTTTCTGTCAACGAGTGCTGGAGTTAAGGCCATGATGAGATTGCTTCACGCCAGGTCCCTTCCGATGTCGGTAGGCCTCATTTATGCGAGTTCTTGCGGTTGTTTAAGGAAAAGTGGTCAGAATAAGGTTGGAGTTGAATAGCAAACCGCCATGCTGATACAAGAACTGGCGCCGCCTGATGAAATATCCAGGATCTGTCAAGTGTGTGGTATTAAGTAAAGGAGTCCAAAGGGAACAAGTTAGCATTTTATTTAGATGAACTTGATATCCTACTTGCCATTCTGATCATGAAGCTTGATGGAGAAATCAAAATTCGAGGAGCGGCCCTAGCAACGAGGTCATATGACTTCATACCCACGAATATTATTGGGCTTTGTCTGGCTTTGTTCAATTCTTCCTGCTCTTCGCCCTCTCTCACGTCGCCGTCAACAGCGAGCAGCTGCTAACTCCCGACGTCCGCAGGATTCACCTTCAAGGCGAACACTCACATTCTTTTATAATCACCCTCTTTGCACTAAAAATTAACCTTTCCAATTCAAATTCACGATGACTCTTAACAACCACAACCTTGTCCATCGCATGCTCAAAGCTCGTCAAGCCGGTAATAATGGTACTAACGGCGGAAATGGGAATGGTGGCGGAAATGGGAACGGAGGCGGCGGATCTGCTGCTGCAACGTCTGCTACAACGTCGGAATCGCGAGCGGCCGCAAGTGAGTGTTCTCTTTTTTGTCGTATATTCTGCCGCTCAATATGCCTGACTGTAGCGTCCTCTGACCCTCCTGTCTCCACGACTACAACTCAGAAGTCTACAAGCGCGGCTCAGCAAACTACTACTTCCACTACCCAAACGTCCAAAACCGTAACGACTACTTCAACCTCCCAAACACCCACCACCACTTCTACTTCTTCGACGACCTCTAAATCTTCCACCGTCTCAACTACGTCAACTAGTGTCACTCTTAAATCGGTGAGGTTGTTTTGATGTTCAGCCTTTTTTCCAAGTCTGATCATATTTTTAGTTCACGGCAACCGGGGTTACTACAGGCCCAGGCTTGGTTCAAGCCAGCTCATTCGCCAATGTTTCTCCCAGTAATCCCAACTCTCCGGGGACAACTATAACAGCTAGTGCGATCCCGACAGATAAAACTGGTGGTTTGGGCACGGGCGCTATTGTTGGCAGCGTTGCAGGTGGACTTCTTGGCATAGCTGTTCTTGGCATGATTATTGCATTCTTCCTGGTACGTAAATCATTCTAGTCCCCTTCATCTTTCTCATCCAGTGCACTTTACGTCATTAGCGTCGCATGCGTAAGCGTGCTCTGGAAGACGAGGACTTCGTCACGGACTTCCGCCAATCTGCCTTCGTCACCGATACCCCTCCTAGCATGGCTCAACGCGGACATACCACTGCTGCACCCTCTGTCAGCAGCGGTGGTCCAGGTATGGCTGGACAAGGTGCTTTCAGGGGCGGAGTGACAGCTGCTGCTGCCTCTACCCCTGTTATTCTCCAGGAACGCCCGCGATATGTCTATGGCCAGGAACCCGTTCATAACTCAGAACCTGCCCTGGACGATGAAGGCAGCGAAGTTGCCCATGGTGCATACAGCGCTCAGCCCGAAATCCAGCAGCCTTACAATCCTGAGGCTTACGGCTCATACGCTGCTTATGAATCCCAAGCTGGTTATCAAGAAGCTACTAGGGAGTACCAAGGCCAACAGGGATATGTCGCCAACAGCTATGCCTATGAACCCCAACAACACCAAGGGTATGCCGGGTATGACTATGCTGCTGCCAGCGCATACGCCGACGGCCACGCTCCTGCGTCGGGTTCTCACAATGCGCACCACGACGCCTATGGGGGTATGTAAAAAATGTCGCGATCGATATCAGAATTGCGCACGGAGCCGAAGAGATGCATGTGGCTTTCTTCCGTCTGCCATTTTTCTTTTCCCTGTCAAAAGTTCTCTTCTTTTCTCTGGGGGCCAGGCTGGATAAATCAGATGCTCTTCGTGCTCGGCTTCTCTCTCTCCCCGGGTTTCTGTGTTATTTTGTCCTCACGAGCCAGCTTACGATTTTCCTTGCCCCCCATCTGTGCAACCTACTCTACCCTCCCGAAATATCTTAGATATTCGACCTCACATTGGATATTTATTACCCCTCCTCCGCCCTCCTCACCACACTTACCCCCTCCTCGACCGCTCCCCCCTCACTCCTCTTCACATCTCCCTCTCCATGATACCACTTTATTTTTTTTTTGGCCTCCGCTAAACTTTCTACCAAATGACTCTCTTTTTTAGTTATGATCTCTTTCTTTCCGTCTACGTACTATATATGTGTTGTGGTAGGTATCTGTATATGTGTGTGTCACTTTTCCATCTTGGCAGACATCCTTGCTCGTACTATACATGCCTGTTGCAGTTTATTCTTTAATTTATTCATCAGACAGTCTTTTGATGTATATGATCATGGTGTTCCAAGCAGACAAATTGATCAAAGCTCGAAGAAATATCATAGACCAACTTATATATTCGATTCCACTGCCATTCCATTGTCCTTTGTGCCCTAATCGACCTCTGGTTCACTGAACGCAGCAGCCTCAAGACTGGACGAGCCGTACGCCGAGGAACCGCAACCGCGCTAATGTCCACGGTCGAACATCAAGAACAGTTGAGAAGGCGGAGTTCAGAGTCCGTCAGAGTCGACATAAAGTCCGCCTGTATATTCGCTACTCTGTCGGTCGATATCGTACTTTGGACCAATGTAACGAGCTTGATCTCAGCGATGGTTTAGGAATGCAGTGATACAGTCAGACCCCTGCAGATCATGGAAGTTAGTACAAATGAATGACGGTTCCGAGTCACGAAGCTTCAGCAGTATGGGCTCAGAGGCTCTGTGGTTTCGCCTAACCCGTATCCTCGGCAAAGCCGGAAAGACAAAGAGTGAAGTCGTTCCGTGCATCGAAAGCATTGTGATGTGAGGCACGGAATGGAAGAATGTGTGAAGCATGGATTGAAGTGTTGAGCTTGCATATGTGGGAGACGGATGTCCAGGAAGAGTATGATTTGCTGTAAAAGTTGGGCGCAAAAGGAGGTATGACAGGCCTTAGGAAATCTGCGTCGGGATACCTGTTCCGACACGGCGTTCATTGCGGATCCAAACCGCATTTCGCAGAAGGATGAATAAAGGCCAGGTAGCAACTAACGAGAAAGCTCTCTGCTGATGGCACTAAGCAGTGTCGTCAGATCGGGTACGAACCCTGTCCTTTGACAGCTTAATCGCGTTCGAGTTGATATTGAGCGCATGGAGTTTGATAAGTTTCCTGAAAATGGGAAGGGTAAAATCGACGGTGCAGAGTCCTTTCATACCGCCGGGCCGAACTTTAGCAAGTGTGCTGCATCACCCTTGAAGAGTGTTTTGGGGAGAATTTTGAACGTCGTTGTGTCCATCCTAGTCTCAAGCCAAGGATGCCACGGCATGACCTCCAACACTGGGCCCTGGCATGGGTTCCTGCCAGTACTCATCAAACGAACCCCAACTGGGGAGGGATATGAACAAACTCCTGATCCTCGAAGCATGTTCAGTAAACCTGCTGGAGCTATGAGGCGTCACTAGCCTCTCTCTATCCCTAACATCTATGAACAATGCCCCATACCCTCCTTGAAGATGAAACGAAATTTTTTTACAACACGACTCCAAAGGACGGCCTGGCCAAGGGCGACGGTTCGCCAGTGATGGCAAACTAGAGACGCAAGTCTTATAGTCTTTTCTGGATCGTATCCGTCCTAGTGTTTCGTTGTGTGAAGGACTTTGGGTGAAAGGCGGAAAATGGGCGTATGTAGGTTACCAGCGCGATAGAGCTATGTCACGGTCATTGGGGGTCGTGAGAGAGGCTGTTGACTTGGGCAGATGTGAGAGTCATCCATTCCCGACTACTACGAGGTGCGGCGGGTATAGAGAATTGTCGCCGTCCCAAAAAGGTTGAGGGGGATCGTCTTCCCTTCGCCGCCGACAGGGTCAGTACAGGAAGGTAGCAACATTTTGGGTTTTGTTTGTGTATGTCGTACACTCGTTTGAGTAGGACTGAACATTTGAAAGCGTCAACCGTCGGTATTGCGATATCGATGCCGTTCTTCATAATCAGTGAATCGTCGCTACTAGTGATACATGTTAACAGATCTAGTACAGCCTACTTGAGTTCTGACGCATCCTCCCGACACTTTCTGATATTGAGCGATCAATCAAAGTAACTTAACTTTAGCTAGCAAAACGATGAATACCAAATTTTACTCCGACAGAGGGAGGAGACCACTCACCCTGATGTACAACTGCCAAAAAAAAAATCAATGACGACCTAGTAACCCAAATGCAAATTAGAGACTCACAGCCTTTTTCACCCTTTGAATTAATCACCATGTATACTGGGTAAGACATTCTTCCAACAACTTGAAGCATCAACTTCAGACGGTTGACAAAGTGGTAGAAAAGGAGAGAAATGAGTACCGTCAGTGACGATAACTCCGTCTGTGTGAACGATCTCATCTTTGTTTGTTGATAGCCAGGTGGGAGAAAATAATGCTTTGTAGTCTGTGGTGGGAAAGGCTGAGAATTGCATTATCTCATGAAATGTTACTCACTGTAAGTCGAAGTTAACTGACCACGTTTCGTGAATTTCGAATCGGTCGCAAGGGCAACAGGATTGCCTTCATCACTACCTGGATAAGTTTTATTTTGGAAGGATATGACGTCGGTGTCACTCATGAGTATATCCTTATCCTTGTAGAGCGCATGACCCTGCGTGACTCGGAGGCCTTCAAATTTTGCGATGCATGCTTTCAAAGATCCAGCGGTGTGAGGGGGAGCGATGAAGAGGGTGTTGATGCGTCCTAACGAGATATCACTCTTGTCAAAGGACGTCTTTGCCTTTTCATCTCCTTTTCCACCTGATAAGTAAACGCGATAGTATACTGTTGAGCTGATGAGTGCACTATGTGAGTAAAAGACATCGACAAGACTTGCCGTAATTGATCTCGGTATTATCAGAGCGTTCCGGCAGCTTCTCTAACTGCGCGGCGGCCTCCTCGGTCCTCATTTCGGACTCGACAACCAACGCGATCGGATCCTGTTCGGACAGGCCTGGCCCTGAAGGACCCTCCAAAGAGAGGCGGGCAGAGTCGTCTTTGGGTGCTGAGCTGGAGAGCGGTGTAAAGAGACGTGCCTTGTCGGGCTCCGAAAGGCCCTCAAGTTCGCACAGGGACAGCTTGATAGATGCCACGGTATAAGGAGGGGAAAAGGACTTCGTTGGAATACGACCAATGAAACGGTCGTTCTTGTAGAGAGGGTGTTTTGATTCGAATGCGCCTAGTTTGGTGTATAGACGGTAGTATACTGCGTGAATGGGTTAGGTCATTGAAGCCAGGAGTCGAGCTTTCGGGATGGGGCGCACCGTAGTCAGGACCCGTGCTTTTCGTGGACTTTTCATCCTTAGATGCTAAATCTGCACCGTCTTTGCTGTGTGAAGAGGGAGTGGAACTGGACGTATGATCATGAGATTTGCCAATTAGCTCAGATGCCATTTTCTCTTGCGCTTCCTGCAACAATCTTAGTTGCAACTCCAAGTGGGCTAGTCTCTTGCTCTGTGCTGTCACTGTCACGCGGAGCTGGGCACACTCCTGCGCAAGTTCATCCGTTCTCGCCAACGCATCTTTCTCTTTCGTCTCCGAGTCGCTGGCATTGATGGATTTCAGCTCAGCAATTTCTTGGTCTGGATAACGGCGCTGAACAATGGGCACCAAGATAGTGCCGTAAATTAGTTGTGCAGGGGGCTTCTTTTGCACAGACTTGCGTCCCGGACCCTCAAACGGCGTCTCCTGTGGGATAGTAGAGAGATTGACGTTCTCCGAGGAAATGAAGAATACTAGATACCCCACGTCAATGTCGCTGCCTTCCTCTAGGCAATAGGTGAATGGGTTAACCCCGCCAGAGCCGTAGCCGAGGGTGAGAGAGCCACCACCTTGAGTGAGGGTGGGATAGGTTTCAAATTTACCGCTTGTTGGTGATTGGTAATATGTTTCTGGAGAAGGGGGTGGGTTAACGATGTCCAGTGGTAGTAAATATCATAACTTACGAATGCTAAAGTCGGTGTTGTCAAAGTAAAAGGCGTTGATGTAGAGATCGCGCTTGCTTTCGTTAGTAATTTTATATCCGTACATCGTCTCTTCTGACGCCACGACGCCAATGACACCGTCGGGCTGTAAGAGGTTGTCCCCAGTCGCCTTCAAAATTGGCTTTCCCGATATATCGTGATCACCTGTGGGTTTGAGAATATTGCATTCAATGGCGATGTGGGTGTCGACGAGAGTATTTTTGACCTCGCGGTTAAGATGCCACCAGAAATGAGCAGCGCCATGAAGGACCGGAATGATTTCCTTCGGGTCGTTTGCTACGGTATGAGGCATACGCGTCTGAGTCAAGCCGTACTCTGCGAGACGCGAATCGAAATTGTCAAACGCTATTCTGTTGTCCACAATCGAAAGGCCGAGTCTCGCCTTTTCCTTCTCTTTGACAAGCCGAATTTGCCTTTTTCCAGGATGTAACTCCTGCATCATTGTCGCCAAAGTCTCATACAATCTGATAAGTCTTTCGTCGAGCGAAGCAAACACTAGAAGATCCTCTGGTTCCCCGGCTTTCGTTTGCAAAACGCAAGAAGTTGGGGAAAGAGGGGTGACGGCAGCGCTGGGCTCACGTCTGGTCAGTGTTGTGGTGAATGGGCGAATGTCGGCCGCAGAAGCAACAACGAAGACACAGAGGGAGGATGAGTCGTCAATGGCGAGACTGTCGTTGTATAGACTGAATTCAGATCCCTCTGTGACACCATGTGCAGATCCGGCTTGCATCTCGTATTCTGAGTCCTTCATCTTGATAGGGAAACATACACGTCCTGTTGTAGGTGCTCTGGAGTCGAAAATGATGCGATTTTGGTTCACCCCTTCGCACTGGGGGTTTTGGCTGTGGAAACGACATCAGTCTTGGAGATATCTCAGTTGGTTAGACTTACAATGGTATCTTGTCCATTCTCTCAAGAAGAGAGGCATATGTAAGTTTATCCGCGCCCACCGATTTGAGAGTAGGAAGGAAGGCTTGGGTGAACGGCCCACCATTGACAGCGTCACGCGCTTTTTCTTTTTGTGTGCATGCTGCCAAGAGGACGTGGTTGGCTAATCCGCTTCTGGTATATTCTGGTGCAGTGCTCGATCCACGGGACCCGCTGGCGGTAGACCAGATATCACGGTCAAGGTCCTTTGGTATAGATTGTTTCATACGTTCGCTAAGGCCGCGGATGTTACGACTTCCTCGCGTCCCGGAGCCTGAATGGCAGCAGTCGAAGATGACGGTCTAAACGAGATTTGTGTCATCCATATCAAGGGTAGGTCAAGAGAAATTTCTTACTATATTGTCCCCATGTTGATTCGCTATTCCGTTCAGTAACGCTGCGAGAGTATGATCGGGGATTCCGTGTACCTCCTTTCCAGGATCGATGCAGTAGTCCTGCGGGATGATCATCTGTATCTGATTGTTTACGTCTCCAGAAGGCCAGCCAGTCGGAGCGTCAGTTTCGTCGCCATGTCCTGCAAAGTAAATCAAGATCGGGTCGTTCTTTTTGATACGCTTGTCGGTTTGAATTTCCTTGAACGCGTCGAGGATGTCGGCGCGCTTGGCTTTCTTGTTAGTCAGGAAGCGGATATGTGAATCGGGAACTTTCAAGTCTTGAAGTAGATAGTTGCGCACGTCCTTAGCATCCTTCTTACACCCCCTCAGAGGCTCGGATTTGTACTTATTAATGCCGATGATGAGAGCAAACAATGTCTTGCTCGCTCTAGATCATTGTAAGTAGTGTCTGACCACTGGTTGAAGTGCAAATTCTCACTGATCTGGGACAGTGATAATTGGTGGGGGCCGGCCGCGGGAAGCTGATTCTATGACCGGACCACTGATGTGAAATTGATGAGAGTTATTAGTGTTGAATCTGACGCCGTGGACTCACGTTGGCTCTGGGCTAATCACCTCTATGGAGTTTTGAGTGACTGAGCGACGCCTATCAAGTAAACGTCAGGGTTGAAATGTCTAAGCAGAACGCCATGAACGTACTGTGATCCAAGGTACCAGAATAGGTCGGCATAGCTGGAGACAGAGACTTTGAGAGAGCTGAGAAACATAGGATGATCAGGAATATTTGCGTGAGAAATTCGAGATGAAAAGCACTGTGTTTTATACTATCTTGTAAAGAGGCCGAGGGGGTAGGACTTTGTCATTAAAAGTGATCTGCACTTATCCTTGCATAGCTCGCGTTTTTGATGGATGACACGACGCAAGTTGGGGTACGCTCTATCTCCAAAGTAGATTTCATTTCGTGAATGCCAAATGGCCGTTCCTTAGCGCTCAGATTAGTTATCATTTCACAATACATTGACATACATACATAGACTGATCGATTTGATCGAGATCAGTGCACTGTGGGTGATGGAGATAGGTGCACAGTCGACGACTTTGCTCTGGCGTGTTTCGAGCATGATTCTCAGTGGCTTAACAGCCCAAGAGCATTTGCGCCGTCAAAGAGCGACAGTGAGCACGACTTGTGAGGTTTGCTTCAAAAATCGATTTCCCTACGTTCAAAGCATAGGATGCCCAAAGCGCTTGATAGGTGAAGTTTCATTGCAGAAAACAAGAGCAGTTTGTGGGTCTGACTCACTACGATGTTCATATGACTGATGCAGTAAGCGGCGTCCGTGAGCAAAATGAATCAGTGATGCCGAGCATTGCAGAGAGGCTAGATATGACGGAGATGACTCCGAGATGGTCGTAGTAGAGGGCTGTCATCACTACTCCCGCAGCTGTGCCAAAGCAAACACCCACGAAGGGACTCGGCAAAACCAGAGTGCCTATGGTGCGGTGCTGAAGCCCCAACGAAGCCAGACGAGGTTGTAGTGGAAATGAGACGAGACCGTTGACTGGTTGGTATGGCTTGGGGAGGCCCCAAACGTAGGCCAATGACGGCGAAGGCGATTCCCTCGCAGGAAGCGCAGTGGGGTGCTTTCTGTAGTTGGTAGATGATGTAACAGATGGTGGAGATGGTCGTCATCTGTACTTCGTGAACACTGTGAGGTGTGTTAGAGATTTGAATAAGGGAAATAGAAAACATGGCCTGACGTGCGTACCCCAGCCTCAGAAAAAGGATAAAAAAGTGAGCAGGCGCGGGGCGCGAGGGGAATCTGAAAGTGGGCACATGCCCGAAGTGGATGGCGCGGTCCTTCTCTCCGAGTCCTAGTACTCACTGGCGTTGCTCACAGCCAGATGAGTAACGGTAAACGGACAGGTGCCTCGGGCACAGTGAGCATTAGTCTCTCCTAGACAGACTTCAATATAGAATGGCACAATGTTTTTAGCCTTTTGATGGCTGAGTAAGGCTGACACAGCGATGACTAAGGCTGACCGATGATGACTAAGGCTGACAAATTCTTATATAATCACTCTGAACCTCACATCTTTATATTGAGCTTGACCACACCTACCCTTTTCAACTCCAGGAAAATATTTCTTTGTAGCTCATCCATGTTTATAGACCCTCTATGAATTGCTTGAGATTTGTAGGCATGTAGAGTTGTAAATTCTAATTTCTGCATAACCTTTCTTACATTGCCTGCTCTTTGTGGTTAAACCTATCCTGCTCAACAGGTAAAAAATATCTATCGTTGTGGTAGGTGACCCACCACAATTTCTATCATGTTTGAGTTTCTTTTTTTCTCCCCTCTTGCATGTAAAATATTTAATTTCTGTGCATAGCAAGGCTCCAGAGAGAGACTTGGGAATGCTTCCTGAAACATCCCATCTATAAATGAGGGTTATCATCATATCTGAGTATGTTGGATGGGTTTGCTGTTTTATGCCAGAATTTTACCCCTGCACCCCGGCTCTTCATTGAGGATGTGGGATCTTCATGTGCACCTCTCAAAGCTATCTATTGTATTCCATCTAACATATCAGAAATGTGAACATAATTGAATACATCAGCAAGATCACGATTTACTTATCTACTTTTTCCCACTTTTTGACTGGCCACAAGTCAAAAAGCTGGAAAGCTGGAAATGTATCTATCAAACTAAAACCCATGATGACCTGTGTGCATTCAAAAATAGTGGTTTTTCAGGGTACTGAGCCTGGCTTTTTGTATTTGCAGCTTTTCTGCTTTTTCCAACTTTTTGATGGCTTTTTCCGGCTTTTTCCGGCTTCTACAAGTAGAAAAAGTAAAACACGAAAGTACTGATGTATGTGGCTGGAATTTCCAAGATTTCTTTTTTTGTAACTCAGGAGGTTGCTTATAATTGAATATTCTCAATAGGCCTGCAGTTAAACATTAATATGTATAATAAAAATGTATAATTGGAGAGTTGTGAATCCTCCAGGTAAATGGGGGCTGAGGCAGCTGATTTGGGAGAGGACAAGGAAGTTCAATAAATATAAGTAAAGATTTAGTCAATTTAGTCCATAGAGATGAAAAACCCAGGCAGAGATCATCTAATTTTTCAAAACCACTACAAGTCTCTACTATCTGGCTCAAGAGAATTTTGGGGAAGCTGAGGAAGTAGGGAGGGTCATGTTAAAAATATATTTATTGTACATATTGGTGTCTTATGGGTTTGCAGTACAAAAATATGAAAAACATTGGGGCAGGGTAGGGTAGTAAGGGGTGTAAAGTCAGAAGTAGGAGGACCATTTATAAAAGATATGTAAAAAATATTCAAGGCTCTGTTTAATGATTTGAATTTGCAAGATAATATTTGAAAAGACTTGGATTAGAGGGCCTGCCCCCAGCATGGGAGCAGCCAAGTTATTGGTCATGTGGAAGTGGGGGTTGGAGCCCAACAGGCTGTGGACTTGGCACATACAGAGATTAGAATAATTCAACTAATCATCAAAAAGTTTCTCTCTGTGATGAAAATTTTATTGTATATGGAGATGGAGCATTCATTTACACCAACATATAAAGATTAGAATTAAGAATGTACATGGGGATTGGGATTCAAGATGTGTACTGGGGGGTCCAGGGGGCTTGCCCCTGGCAAGCCGTGACCCGCAGTGAAGGAACGGCTGAGCGTTAGCGAGCACCGTGCCATAGGCGCAGGTCTTAGGCTCGTCTATATAGAATGGCAGAAAGATTTTAACCTTTTGATGGCTGAGTAAGGCTGACACAGCGATGACTAAGGCTGGCCAATGATGACTAAGGCTGACAAATTCTTATATAATCACTCTGAACCTCACATCTTTATATTGAGCTTGACCCAAGGGGGTCCTAGGATTAAAAAAATAGACCCAGGGTCGATTTTTTTTAAAGCCTTGACTGGCTTGACCTACCTACCTATGTAATCAGGCACATGTCCATATATAGTAATATGGCATCATCATTTTGATCACTTTGTCCCAGATGCCTTGCAAACCCAATTTTGTGAAACTATTTCCTACCAAATGCAATGTGGATGATACTGGAATATAAGTGAGTTGACTTGTAACTTTTATTGTATGCAACATATTTCAATGTTGGCAAGTCTGGCTTATCCAAGTTTTTTGCAATTGAGGCATAAGAACAAGCTTCAAAACAACTTGCCAGTAACTTGTAAGTGGTATTTAGTGACTGTATTTCTTTGGTTGTGCCAGCTTACATTTTCCCCCCTTCAGATGGGTTTTGTGGCATTGACACTTGGCAGAGATTAGATAAGATTGAAGAAATATTATTTAATGCCTCAATATCATTGAATTCAGACTGATCTACATGTTTTGGAGCACACTAGCACTGCTAACCTGCAGGGAATGGCCTTCCAGGCTGTTTTTAGACCATTCTGTAGAGGGTTCCATTTTTTTTTTCTCAGCCAGAGGCTGACCTACCTACCCAACCCCCGGTCGGACTTTGGAATCCTAAGACCCCCTTGGCTTGACCCCACCTACCCTCTTCAACTCCAGAAAAATATCTCTTCATAGCTCATCCATGTTTATAGACCCTCTACAAATTGCTTGAGATTTTTTAGGCATGTAGAGTTGTAAATTCTAATTTCTGCACAAACTTTTTTACATTGCCTGCTCTTTGTGTTGAACCTATCAGTTCTGCTCCACAGGTAAAAAATATCTATCATTGTGGTAGTGACCCACCACAACTTCTATCATGTTTGAGTTTCTTTTTTTCTCCCCTCTTGCATGTACAATATTTGATTTCTGTGCATAGCAAGGCTCCAGAGAGAGACTTGGGAATGCTTCCTGAAACATCCCATCTATAAATGAGGGTTATCATCATATCTGAGTATGTTGGATGGGTTTGCTGTTTTATGCCAGAATTTTACCCCTGCACCCCGGCTCTTCATTGAGGATGTGGGATCTTCATGTGCACCTCTCAAAGCTATCTATTGTATTCCATCTAACAATATATCAGAAATGTGAATGTAACTGAATATGTGGCTGGAATGTCAAAGATTTCTTTTTTGTAACTTAGGAGGTTGCTTATAATTGAATATTCTGAATAGTGTTGGAATTTCAAGCGCATCACGTTCGTGGAAACAATGATTGCATTGTTCCATGATAACTCCTCCATCATTCCGTAGTCATTTTGTGCTTCATGTGACAGGGATTATTTCAAGTTAGACTACGTATTTAGGTAGCTAGTTACAAGATGAAGACCTCGCGCATTTGCGAGGGTCCCTATCTACCCGAGTGAATGAGATGACACATTCATTTCAACACAAACGCGCATTATACCCTCACTGCTTATCCAATATCCCATCTCCTACCTGACGCACTTGTTCGTGTGCCGTTGACTGAGCTATCACCCCACAGGTTGCAGAACCTATATATCTGCAGAGGATGGCCACAGCCCGATATCACTGCAGAAGAACCGAAGATATTGAAGAACTTGAAGATCAACTCACCTTTTCCCTTGCTACGATAATCCCCACTTCTCACCATGACTGACACCACTGTTCATTTCCCAAATCTCAATGACTCCAACTATGCCGAGTGGTCTGTTCGGATGGAGGCCATCCTCGTCCGGCGGGGTCTGTGGTCTATGGTCAAGATTCCAATTTCAGGGGTAGACGCAGAGGGGGGGGTAAAAGCCGTATCGACGATTGCAGCCGAGCTGGAGAGTGCGATGAAGAGACGAGATGCTGGAAAGATGGACGAAGCTCATGCGGAAATGATTTTGCGTGTTGATGATGGTCAGTTGTCACACATGTGCTCCTGAGACCCACTCGAGATCTGGGAGACCCTGGAGTGCGTCCACTGAGTGGCTGGCTTTGCGATGAGTTTGGCCCTTCAACGACGCTTCTTAACTGCGAAGAAGGGCGATGGACAGTCAATGCAGGCGTGGATTGGGCATATCCAGGGCCTCATCTTTTGTATGGAGCAATCTGGTGTCGACGTCAGCGATCAGGACAAGATACTGGCACTCACAATGGGACTTCCCCCTTCGTACGACCCTGTCATCATTAACTTCGACGCCACCCCTTCCAAGTTGCTCACCTTGAACAATGTTATCGCGCGTCTTCTGAATGAGGAAGTACGCCAAACCAGCAACTCAAACGTTACGAAGGACCCAGAGGAACGTGATGAAGCAATGACGGTTACAGGGGGAGGCAAGGGTGGTCATGGTGCGCGGAACAATGCAGGAGCCGATGTCACGTGTTTTTTCTGTGGTGAAAAGGGGCACTTCAAGTCTGATTGTCCAGAGAAGCGAGCCTGGGAGAAGTCGAAGAAATCGAAGGGCGAGGCGGCGGCAGTTTTTTGTGATTCCGATTTTGAAGATGATGTTGCGTTTTGAAGACAGGTGGAGTGTTGCAGGATTTTGGCAGGATTGTCTTTTTTGTTGAGCTTCCGGGGGTGTGTTTCTTTCTTCTGTTTGCTTCGAGTCCGTGTTGCGCTTGCGGGGGTGTGTTGGAATTTCAAGCGCATCACGTTCGTGGAAACAATGATTGCATTGTTCCATGATAACTCCTCCATCATTCCATAGTCATTTTGTGCTTCATGTGACAGGGATTATTTCAAATTAGACTATGTATTTAGGTAGCTAGTTACAAGATGAAGACCTCACCCGTTTGCGAGGGTCCCTATCTACCCAAGTGAATGAGACGACACGTTCATTTCAACAAATAGGCCTGCAGTTATACATTAATATGGATGATAAAAATATATAATTGGAGAATTGTGAATCCTCCAGGTAAATGGGGGCTGAGGGAGCTGATTTGGGAGAGGACAGAGGAAGTTCAATAAATATAAGTAAAGATTTAGTCAATTTAGTCCATAGAGATGAGAAACCCAGGAAGAGATCATCTAATTTTTCAAAATCACTACAAGTCTCTACTTTCTGGCCAAAGAGAATTTTGGGGAAGCTGAGGAGGTAGGGAGGGTCATGTTAAAAATATATTTATTGTACATATTGGTATTTTGCAGTTCAAAAATATGAGAAACATTGGAGCAGGGTAGGGTAGTAGGGGGTGTAAAGTTGAAAGACATGTAAAAAATATTCAAGACTCTGTTTAATGATTTGAATTTGCAACATAATATTTGAAAAGACTTGGATTAGAGGGCCTGCCCCCAGCACAGGACCAGCCAAGTTATTGGTCATGTGGAAGCAGGGGTTGGGGCCCAACAGGCTGTGGACTTGGCACATACAGAGATTAGAATAATTCAAATAATCATTCTTATGAAGTTTCTCACTGTGATGAAAAATTTATTGTATATGGAGATGGAGCATTCATTTACACCAACATATAAAGATTAGAATTAAGAATGTACATGGGATTGAGATTGAAGATGAGTACTGAAACTGGGATTAAAGATGTGTACCAGGGGGTCCAAGGGGCTTGCCCCTGGCGAGCTGTGACCCATGCTGAAGGAACGGCCGAGCGCCATGCCATAGGCATGGGTCTAAAGCTCATTATGTGAAGTTCACGATAATATGAAGTCTGTTATTTACCACACCCCCAAAACCGTGTTAGAAAATGTTTATGTAATCTTCGGACTTTGAAACCGCATCACGTCATTATTGCCTCCTTGCTGTTTGCTCTCAACATGATATCTCATGCATTTCTATTCCAATACACCTTAAACGTGATGTTATACTTCTTTACTTTTGGTGAATTCATTTGCCAAATTGAACGATGTTCAGATAACCACACCTTTCGACCACACTCATCACTTGATGGCTTGCATCTGTCTCCAACACTCAACACATTGCTTATCATGATCCAATTTCATTTCCCATCAAATTTCAGCCGCATTCTTCACGACTCATGGGCTTACTACTCGAGTCACATATCAGCGCTCTTCAATTTCATCATTTAAATCTATATGTCGATCACAGTGCAACGAAATACCTCACAAGAACCACTCTAGTAGCCAAGTGACGTGAAAAACGGCAGGCCACAAGAGCTTTAAACAACAACGACATGGCCCTATCTTATTTGATCCGGTCACTGAACCTTCGGAAGAAACGGTTAACGAACTTCAAACAACAAGTGCCAGGCTCAAAGATATGATGAATGCGGCAAAGCGGCAACAATGAGCTCCTAAATCTGCTCAGCTCAGTGTTGCACAAGTCCTTCAAGACTACGGTTCACGGTCCCGGGACCCATACTCGCCGAATGGGCTTGTAGAAGTAGTGTTTGAAAGTCCGGTTAGGTTAGGTTATTGGGTGCCCAGGGGCTCTAACCGAGACCGAGACCGGTTAGGGTTCGTTCCCAGACCCAAAATAACCTAACTGGACCGAAGATAACCGATGAAAACCGGTTAGTTGCAGTTACTAACCGGTTAGGACCGAAAAAATAGAAAATCGATTAAAACAGCGTATATTTCTCATATTCCTTGCAGTAAACATTATTGCCATGCGTCGTAGCTTTAAAACAAGCCCAAGAACGCTAAATTCAGTGAAGAATTGACAATTTTATAATAATATTCTTGAAAGCCTACTATTTTAGCCAATAATTTAGAGATTTGACCATAACTCTGTCAGATTTTTAGTGTTTCTCATGCTTTTAGATGCGTTTTGAAGGGGTATAATAGGGTCGGTTGTAACCGGTCATAACCGGTTTTTTAACGGTTAGTTAACCGCAAAATAACCGGTTATTTCATTTCTAGAATTGACTAACCACTAACCGTGGTCCGGTTTTTTTGCGGTTAGGTCCGGTCTGGTCTCGGTTATTTTCCAGTTAATTAACCTAACTTCCAAGCACTATGTAGAAGGATCGTCTGAAGGTGGTATTGGAAAGAGAATGGAGGTCTGACGAGGTAGAGGATGAAAGATGACAGTAGACATTTGGAAGAAGATTTTACAGGCAGCGAAGCTCTGGAATTTGACAAACTGAGTGGAGATTGCTATGGGAAGGCTGAGAGGAAGTCTAGTGCTGCAGGAGCTTGGATTGTAGGCATTTTCTTGGGTGATCGGACGCTTTGAACGTTTTTATCGATATAAGGAAACAATTCAATGAGATATAAATTTCATTTGCAAGGCCAGGAGGAGTTTTGGGGCTATAAACGTGTCAAAGGGCCCAGAGGGACAAGGGAATATTGACGTGACACAGTTTCAAAGTCCGAAGATTACATAAACATTTTCTAACGCAGTTTTGGGGGCACGGTAAAAACAGGACTAAGGGTCTGTCTGGCAACCAGAATCCATTTTCATTCTCATTTTCATCTTCATTTGATGGCTGACAAATTGGGTCACACACCAAATTGGGCAACAACAATAACTGGGCTCCTTGCACAACCCACATTCTGTTGTTATATTTTCTATGTACAACACAGTAAGTTTCTACTGTCAGCTATAGCATGTATTTCTTTTCAACTTTTATTTTGCAAAAATCATGCATATTTACTTTATTCATGTAAATTACATACAACCAATCTGTATTTAAAATACCTACTTGTTG
>NW_001889873.1:436490-437800 GCF_000143565.1 Laccaria bicolor S238N-H82 | reverse complement strand
TCTCCCAACTTATAATTAATTATCCCCCCTCCCCAATTTATCCAATGACACAACGCCCTTCTCGAACCACTCCTCGCGTGATATCCAAAAGTCCTCACGGCCCTTCATAATATCCGCCAACACCGCACCTCCAAGGAAAACCATGTGTTTCCTGCGAGGGGGATCTTCGATCTTGATTTTGAATTTCTGTTTGTGTGTTTGAATGTAAGCGTCAGGAGAACGAATCACGTCCAGAAGGAAGAAAGAAAAAAAGGAGGGAAGAAGGTACCACAAAAGAAAAGAGAAAGCAAGAGAAACTTACATTCAACCGCGCCGGATCCCCACCCAACACCCTCGTCAAATAAAGCTGCTTCATCTCCTTTTCCAACCTGCTCGGAAGACCTGGGTACATGCTTGATCCACCGGACAGGACGACGTGTTTGTAGAGCTCCGTCCACTGGTGCGGTTTGAATTGTTTGGAATAGCATTTCTACGTTACGTTGTGAGTGTTCAGTAGGGTATAAAAGAGGACAATGGATGGGGGGAAGGAGGGGAAGGACGTACCAGCTACACCGGGCTGTTCAATGTCGACTAGGTGAGGCTGGAACATGCATTCTGGGGCTTCGAATCGTTCTGCGCCGACTTTGATGGTACGTCCGTCTGGGAGCTGTCATCACAGTTCAGTGTATAGAAAGAGAGGAAGGAAAGAAAGAAAGAAACCTACAGTATAACTCTCCACCAACACCGTAGTCTCCTCTGAAAGACGCGTATCAAGTTCAAGATCATAACTACCCAATCCCACAATCAGATAAGATGCATACAGGAAGGAAGGGGGGGGAACAGACAGACAGACCTAACATAAGGTAACTTCTCCTTGATCTCTCTGACCGTCTCGAAATCCGCCGTGCGATTGAACGCGTACCCGCGCATAAGGAGCAGCTTGATCAGATATCGTGTCACGTCCCGCCCAGCGATGTCTAATCGCCGCGTGAGGTGCGGCATCGCGTACCCGTCGTACACGGGCACGATGTGCGTTACGCCGTCTCCCGAGTCGACGACAACACCCGTCGTCAGACCTAATTGTAATCCGCATTAGCCCTCGTCGATGCTCCCCATTACAACATTTGATGAAGCAAAAGAAAACTCACCCTGCGCATAAAGCGTCAACACAGCCTGAATAGCAACATACACCCCCTGAAACCCATACTCCTCAAACATAACCTGACACATCCTCTGCCTGTTCACTTTCGGGTTCATCGGCGGTTCCGTCAGCAGGACCTTCCGGCCCCTCGTATCGACCTTCAACTTCTCATCGAACGTATAATCCCAAA
>NW_001889873.1:408953-436440 GCF_000143565.1 Laccaria bicolor S238N-H82 | reverse complement strand
GTAAAACCAACAAGTAGGTAGTTTAAATACAGATTGGTTGTATGTAATTTACATGAATAAAGTAAATATGCATGATTTTTGCAAAATAAAAGTTGAAAAGAAATACATGCTATAGCTGACAGTAGAAACTTACTGTGTTGTACATAGAAAATATAACAACAGAATGTGGGTTGTGCAAGGAGCCCAGTTATCGTTGTTGCCCAATTTGGTGTGTGACCCAATTTGTCAGCCATCAAATGAAGATGAAAATGAGAATGAAAATGGATTCTCGTTGCCGGACAGACCCTAAGTGAGCATGGAGGGAAACTGGGAGGGGTGATTGGGTCACGTGCGCTCTGCACCTGACTTGCTATGCTACGCGTCGACGCGTTTCAATGCAGGTAAACGGTTAAGTTGATGTGCAGCACTTATTACTCAAGATCGAAGGTACATCGTCAGCCAACATGTGGGCATGGTTGGTTGGGGCATGGAAATCGTAACGGATATCGTGATTCATGGACAAATATGTGAGATGGGAGAACAGTGAAAGGATATTACCAACTCGTAGCTAAGTAATACATGGATGAGACCTCGCTCTCGATACACAGATAAAATCACATATTAAAAGGGAGGAATCTGGTAACCAGCCCTGCTGGCAAAGCTCCAACCACAGGGCCATCCACATTGAAGTCAACGTTCTTGAAATCAAATTGCAGGCCGTTTATGGGTAATCCATCAAACCTTTTAAACCCAAGTAAGAAACGGCAGAAGTTGGGTTTCATGTGCAGAACTATACTTACTTCACATTGGCTGACCTAATTGCGACACTGACCTTGGGATACATTGATATGTCCCAAAGTGAGGTCAACACGTTCTTACAAAGTTTTGCATGTGTCCGGTCTGTTTTCCCTTCAGCTACACCTTTCTTTGAATTTGAATTCAGTGAGCCAGTCGTCGTTCAACGGTAGAAGAAAAGACGATAAAACGCACTTCTACGGTGAAGTTGTCCAAACCCCCTTCGAGAAGGTCATCTCCTCCAACCGTTGCGACAAAATTGAGCTTCACGATTTCCATTTTGAACTGTTGAAGAGGATGTTCTAAATAGAAAACGAAGATGTCAATTGATTACTTGTGAACCTGAGATACATATGCCCACTGATGGTGATGGTATAGTCGGCGTTACCTCCTAAAATGCCTAATCGCACCCAAGCAGTGATACCTGTGACGCCCAGCGTTGCGATTCCCCTAATTTGCGCCTTGAGTTCCAGTGCTGAGGTCGTATTGAGGATAAGAGGGATATCGTTCTCGGTAGTCAAGTACTCCTTGAAAAACTTCATGCCATCGGAATTGAGATTTGTCCCGTTTTCAAAGAAATGGGCTTCAAGCTCAAGCTCGCGGCTACCGTTGGAAAAATCTAATGTCTGGTTGATCCGTGAGTAAGGGGAACTCCTAAAGAGAATACGATCCCTTCCCACCTGACTTTTGATTCTACCGATCTGTCATCTAATGAGCCTTTCAGAAGAATCTTACATCGTAAATGCATACCTTTGCGGTCCCGTACTTGATGGTAGCCTCCACCTCTATGGGCACAGGAATGACGGAATCCGTGGTCGCCGTGAATATACCGATCATGGCCCTTGATTCAACACGGTCAAAGGTGAGATCATTTAGTTCGACGACGGGATTCTTTGGCATGATGGCTAGGCTTGAGAGGGAATGCAGAAATGTGGTCGATGAGATGGGTGGTTTGAGAAAGAGCACTTTGAAGCCTGGTATTTATATTCAACTGGTTGATCTGTATATAAAGCTGGCGAGTCACAGATCCGATCCAACTCCTGCTGTACGTTCTTATCGTAGCCTGGTTCGGAGCTGTCCGCCTGAACATGAGATTCTGAAACACAAATTCGTGAGATTACTGCAAGGTTCACTTCTGTGTCTTCACAAGACCCAACGCTTTAAGTGCGTGCAGAATCCGATCGCACATCTTCGATTCAGATAATCAGTCTCTTCAGAAAAAAAATCAAATCTGGTCACAGAATCTTAAGTTGAAACGGACACGCACATACGTGTGTTCGGGGTGTGAAACGCCACTAGTCTGCTGAGTACTGAGGGTTCCAGCCACTGCGTTGGGATGAGCCCTGCAGGTGGGGCAAGATGGACGTTTAGAGCATTTGATGATAGAAAATCACCATGTTCTGCTTCCTCATGGCTTCCTCACTGACGCCTTAAGTTTCGATCAGCATTTCTATAAACAGACCAGGAGATATATTCGGCGCTTGGAAGTCACAGCACTTGTGAAGCATGTGAAGTATCGGCTGGGGTGGCATTGAATCAGATTTCCCGCTTTGACCTCTCTCCCCCCGCTCCCTCCGTCCCCTCTTTTACACATTTCCCTCTCTTTCTCCTCTCTTCAGCTTCCGCGCCGTTGAAGCTCGTACTAACTCCCCCTCTCCTTCTTATCTGGCCGGTTTAGACCCAACCTCTCGCCTTCACCTCCTTGCCCTCTTTTCCCGATCCCCATGTAAACTCCTCCAGATGCGTGCGCAAGAGGAGTTGCTGGGGCTTGTTACGCATACGTTGGATGTTGGTGAGGGGTGCGTCGCGCCAAGAACGAGGGAATGGTGGAAGAGGAATGTGCATAAATTGAAGTCGAATTTTCAGCGTCTCCTGAAATGAAAATTCAATGATGACTCATCTGACCCTCACTGTCATATACTGATCAATGTCGCTCGACGACGCCGCTGACTCTCAGCGCGTATTGAGTATTCAGTCTCACGTCGTCTTTGGCTATGTTGGCGGGAAAGCAGCCGTCTTTCCACTCCAATGTCTAGGCTACGATGTCGATGTACCTTGTCTTTTTCTCTTCCAATCCACCCAACTAACCTACACACTCTCAGGTCGTCAACACCGTTAACTTTTCTAACCACTCCGGTAAATTTCTCCCTCCTCCTTCTCATACCACACCACTTACCTCGTCTACTTTTGCAGGGTACGGTCGTTCTGGTGGCACAAAAACAACAGCAACAGAGCTAAACAGCATATTCGAAGGAATGGAAACAAACGAGCTCCTCATGCCCACCAGGCTCTTGACGGGCTATATACCAGGAGCGGAGGCCCTCACAGCCGTCGCACAGCTCGCGCAAAAGTTGAAGGCGACGAAGGAGGGATTGATATATCTTTTGGATCGTACGTCCTCCCCTCTACACTCGGATCATCAATCAAGGATTGACCTTGTGTGGTATGTAGCTGTAATGGGCGACGCAGGCCAACTGTACGTTGCTGCGGACGTTATACCAGTATACAAGGACCTATTACCACTGGCTACGGTCATAACACCCAACTGGTTCGAAGTCGAGTACGCTCTCTGTTACCCTTCGCTATAAATAACCTTTCTCACCCACTCTTAATTCTACAGTGTTAACAGACACAAAACTGAAAGACTTCCCATCACTACACACCGCCCTCCGCATCCTACACGAAAAATACCACGTCCCACACGTCGTCATCTCCTCTATTCCTCTCAAACCATGGCTACTCGCCGCCCTTCCAGAACATATAAAACCAGACGCGAATTCTGTAGATTCAAATGAACACCTCCTCTGCATCTCCTCCTCCTCTGCATCTCCTCCTCCTCTGCATCTCCTCCTCCTCTGCATCTCCTCCTCCTCTGCATCTCCTCCTCCTCATCATCTCACTCTTCGAAAGATCGCCTACGTCCATCGATCGTACACGCCCAATGCGTCCCCTTGATCCCAGGATACTTTTCCGGCGTCGGAGACCTGTTCTCCGCTCTCCTCTTGGCGCGCTTCCATCCTACAAAACCTATCGTTAACGGGTCTTCTAACCCTGGCACCGACATTCCCAACACTATCCATCAAAACACCACCACAACCGACGGCATCCTCACCCCCCTCACAACCCCCTCCACCCCCTCTTCCTCCTCCTTCTTCTCAAGCACACCCCTCTCAATAGCAGCCTCCCTCGCCCTCCACAAAACGCACTCCATCCTCCTCTTAACCCACTCATCAGCCCAATCCCTCCCATACGAAGAAAGACAACCGACAGATGACGAGTTGGACGCGTTGGAGCCATTGAGGAAGACGAGGAGGATGAGGGGGCGGGAGTTGGCGCTTGTTAGAGGGCAGGGCATTATACGTGGAGATGTAAAGGGGCAGGGGAGGCAATTGGTTTTTTGGGATGGGTTTTGGGATTTGTAGGGATGATTTGTAGACTTGCCATTTGGTTTTGCGTTGACTCTTCTCATACTCTCACTTTCTATACACGCAAACACATCAATCATAAGTAGAAAACTTCCTTACACTCTCCCAACTTATAATTAATTATCCCCCCTCCCCAATTTATCCAATGACACAACGCCCTTCTCGAACCACTCCTCGCGTGATATCCAAAAGTCCTCACGGCCCTTCATAATATCCGCCAACACCGCACCTCCAAGGAAAACCATGTGTTTCCTGCGAGGGGGATCTTCGATCTTGATTTTGAATTTCTGTTTGTGTGTTTGAATGTAAGCGTCAGGAGAACGAATCACGTCCAGAAGGAAGAAAGAAAAAAAGGAGGGAAGAAGGTACCACAAAAGAAAAGAGAAAGCAAGAGAAACTTACATTCAACCGCGCCGGATCCCCACCCAACACCCTCGTCAAATAAAGCTGCTTCATCTCCTTCTCCAACCTGCTCGGAAGACCTGGGTACATGCTTGATCCACCGGAGAGGACGACGTGTTTGTAGAGCTCCGTGCGGACGTCCACTGGGGCGGTTTGGATTGCTTGGAATAGCATTTCTACGTTGCGAGTGTTCAATTGGGTATAAAAGACAATATGGACGAAGGGGGAAGGGTAAGAAAGGACGTACCAGCTACACCAGGCTGTTCAATGTCGACTAGGTGAGGCTGGAACATGCATTCTGGCGCTTCGAATCGTTCTGAGCCGACTTTGATGGTACGTCCGTCTGGGAGCTGTCATCCCGGTTTAGTGTATCAAAAGAGAAGAAGGAAGGGAAAAAAGAAACCCACAGTGTAACTCTCCACCAACACCGTAGTCTCTTCAGAAAGGCGCGTATCGAGTTCAAGATCATAACTACCCAATCCCACAATCAGATAAGATGCAGGAAGGAAGGGGGGGAAGGAACAGACAGACAGACCTAACATAACACAATTTCTCCTTGATCTCTCTGACCGTCTCGAAATCCGCCGTGCGATTGAACGCGTACCCGCGCATAAGGAGCAGCTTGATCAGATATCGCGTCACGTCCCGCCCAGCGATGTCCAATCGCCGCGTGAGGTGCGGCATCGCGTACCCGTCGTATACGGGCACGATGTGCGTTACGCCGTCTCCCGAGTCGACGACAACACCCGTCGTCAGACCTAATTGTAATCCGCATTAGCCCTCGTCGATGCTCCCCATTACGACATTTGATGAAGCAAAAGAAAACTCACCCTGCGCATAAAGCGTCAACACAGCCTGAATAGCAACATACACCCCCTGAAACCCATACTCCTCAAACATAACCTGACACATCCTCTGCCTGTTCACTTTCGGGTTCATCGGCGGTTCCGTCAGCAGGACCTTCCGGCCCCTCGTATCGACCTTCAACTTCTCATCGAACGTATAATCCCATAAATGTTTCATGTCTTCCCAGTTTTTGACGATGCCGTGTTCCATTGGTTGCGTTACTTGGAGGTAGGTCCGGTTGGAGGCCGCTTCGTCGCCTACCATTATGTCTTTGATTAGGGCGGACCCGACTCGTTCTTCTGCGCGGAGGATGGGGCGGCCGATTATGGATGGGAATACTGGATGTTATCGTTATATAAGTACTCGTTTAGCGTTGTGGAGGATTGAGGCCGTACCGTGTTCTGGGAAATTAGACCCCGCATATCCCACTTTCACGAACTATGACGACAAGATGACCAACACCCTAACACCCTAAACCCTCTCCTCAACCCTAAACTCACTCCCCACCATCCACCTAACCTCATCCCTCCTCCTGAACTTCCACGAAACATCAGACAACCACTCCCCCTCCTTCCTCTGCACAACCACCATCCCAGGACAAGGCAACCGCGTCAAAGGCAGCGGCGCAGCCAAACTCTTCACATACGCTTCAACACTCAACACCGCTCGAGGCAAGGTGGCGTTGATCATGGAATTAACAGCTGCAGGTATCGAGCCTGCAAAATCCATCGCAACGAGCCGGGTACAGCGCGTTGATGGAATGGCGTAGTTCTCTTTCGTGTATGGGTCCAGCGTCTCGAGGATCCATGCGTCCACGTAGACACGGCCTATGGGGAGTGTGTAGGGGTTACATTTCCCTGCATCGAACCCAGCCCCCAAAATGGAATCAGGCCCAAACGAAGCTGAAACGCAAAATATCGCATTCTTCACACCACTCGAAGTGTGTTCCCCTCCTTCCCCGTTACTTCTCCCTCCCACTCCTCCTCCTCCTACACCCGTATTCCTCCTGGACAAAAATAAAGGAGGGACATGCGCACGCGCCATCACATTTGCCAAATAAAACCCCCGATCTCTGAAAGGGAACCCAGCTTTGGAGGATAAAAAAACCGTCTTGGCTTCCCCACCAAACGACTCCAAGACCTTTGCAGAATCAAACCGGTCGTCCCAATGTTTCCTGCACTCGAATTGGGTGACAACGCACGCGAGCTCTTCGGCGGATACGCCTTCGATGACTTTGGATCCTTTATGGACGGGTATGATGGGTGATATTTCTGGGATTAGTTTTCGGTGGACTGGGAGGCCTTTGTCCGAGATAAATGTCCATCCGTCAGGCGTTGTTTGCTGTGGTACCGCTACTGCTGTTGTAGTTGTCGTCGTAGAACGGTAGAAGTAGAATTCAAACTTGTCGTTGAACCAGTAGCACCACCCACAACCTGCGCCTTACACGACGCATTGAAATCCTGCGTCCACGCCAACGCGTCTAGGGCGTACTGCATCGGCATCTTCAAACTCGACGGAGTCGTAGAATGGGCGCCGTTCGCAGGTGAGATGGCAGCTACGGCCGACTGCGTCGTACTCGTCGCCTGATCAACCGCATAAGTCAAGAACCTCGACAAAGGACTCGATATCCTCGGTGCGCTTGCCCAATCGCCCAAACTGTTCCCTCCGTTCCCTCCATTCCCCGTTTCCACATTCGCGGCAGCAGGAGAGGAAGAACCACCACCAACCCCCTCCCCCTCCTTACTCCACTCCGCCTTCCTCCTCCTAACAACACCCACAACAGGCGGCTGATCAAGCGGTATCCTAGGCGGCTTCACCCTCTTCCTCTTACTCAGCGCCTTCACCTCGCTCTCTGGCATCTCCTCAACGTCCACGGGCACCTTTGCCCCATTCACCATCATCAACCCCTTTTCCTTCCCCGGCGTATGACGAACGATCGTCAGCAGCCGTTCATCCTCCACGAACAGAGTCATGCGAGAGCGTAAGCCACAGCCCACCACCGTCAAGGGAAAGCCTGTGTCGTCGAAGGCAGGAAATACTTTGTGGAGGCGGGTCAACGACGATGCCGAGTGATGATGCCCAAGTGTCCACGTCGCATCTAATCTCACATTCGATATTAGGCGCGTTCGAGTCCATCTCTCCTTCCTCTCCACCACCACCACTACTGGAAGAAGACAACCCCATCCTTCGACTGGAAGCAACCTCATACTCAACTTTAAAACTCCCCTTCTCATGATCATACCTAACCTCATTCATCTTCGCTCCCCCAAGACGCGTAACAACCGGCGGCCCACCACATTTAATCGCAAACTCGCCAATGCCAGCTAAGGGATTGATCATCTGACTTAGAACGCTCGTTTTGTTGGTCCACCCTTTCGGATCGGATTGTTCGAGGAGGGTTAGAAGTGTGGTGGTTGGGGAGAGGGATTCGATGGCCCAGCCTTGTAAGTCGACTTGGGTGCGGATGGTGTTTGGGTCCAAGGGAGGTATGTGAGGGAATAGATGTGAATCCGAGTCAACGGAGAAGGAGAAGACGTGGATTGTAGTGGGGGATTTGTATACAGTTTTAAGGACTACTGCGTCTCTTCCTCTTTAAAATTCCAAAGATATGTAAGTAGTCGAAAAAGACAGAGAAATAGAAGGAACATACGTAACAGGCCAAGCACGCTTTGTCTTGAAATGCCACATTTCTGTAAGCTCATTAACGTCCTCCAGAAGGACAGCATCTTCATGTTGCTTATCCCAATAAATCCTCGCTCCAGGACTTATCACGGCCCCATACAAATCCCACAATCCCACACCTACAAATGTCGCTTCTGCACGGTAAACAACCAGTGTTGGGTCGATCGAGTCAAGTTGTGTTATTGATACACCTCGAGCTTCGGTTGCTTAATTCGAAGTAGTTGCGTTAATTAGGAGAATAACAAAAAAACAAAAGAAAAAAAACACGCACTCCGTCTCCACTTTGCCTCAGGCTCTTGAAGAAGCGATGAGAAATAAATATAATTCCTCCTAACCTTCGACAATATCGTCTTCTCCGCCGCAGGACTCCTCTCCATCTGTCCCTGTCCAGGTCCCTTCGACTCAACAACACTCGTACCCGTCGTCCTCAACGAAGAAGCAGACGTCTGCACACTCAAATCCACCGCACTCGCAATATCCGCCAATATCGCCTGCGGGACACCGTAGCTCTGCGGATCCCTCGGCTCGGAATCGTATATCGTCTTTGGGAGCCCATTAAGCCTTAAGCCGCGACTTGCACCTGATACTTCGATGACCAGCTTGATTCTTAATACAGAGTGATCGTTGGGCGGTGGCATGTGCGGACCAGGGAAGCTGCTCTACCTCCTCTGACGAAGCCTTCACGGACACGAGGACGTCCCAACCCTCCAAAGAGGGTAAAATACACTCCACGCTCCTCGTCAGCCTTCTTTGTTCCCTAATCACCTGAACTTCATCCACACCATGCATCTGTTCAGGCGTAACCCCCAAATGATCTTCATCGTCGGGTAAAATCGAATAATCAACCGTCAAAGCCTCCCTATCGACCTGATACCTCACCCGGCCAATGGACACGCCATGCCCATACCCAACGAGCTTGGGCACGCGTTCGCCCCGCTTTATTACGGATTTGAACATGCTCAGGACCATGGTTGAGAGTTGTTGTTGAACGCCTGCAGAGGTCGACCCGAAACCCAACATGGCTTTGAGATCGTGTTGCCAGAAACAGGTTATCCGAATCCGGCTTGGGGGCTTCTTGAGTTGATCGTCTTGGGGACGGGGTGAGGGGATGTGTTGGATGCACTATGCGAATACTAGCTGGGATGAGATTATGATTAGGAAGAGAAGAGGACACGTACATTTGACGTGGGATCTGACGAATGGCGGGGAAGGTCGTAGGTAGGCAGGCTCATCGGGTGACCGTGGGAGTGAAGTGGAAATGTTTATGACAGTTGTTGGATCATGGAAAGAGCACGAAATCGTAACCGCATCTCTTGGACTAGGTTTATGAAGAATTGGAAATTAAAAATCAGCAGCACATTGCCATAGACCACCAAAACGAAGAACATACTTCGCCGGCCAACCAAGCGTGAAATTCGTCTTACATATTCCGCGATGAGCAAGCACGAGGCACGAGTGCAAGCTCATTATCGGATAAGATAACGGCTGAGCGTCAGAACGAGATGGTTTGTACTCATAAGTACAAACACTCATGTATGTCTCCGAATCCTAGACAAGGAGAACTACATTCTCCTTGTCATTCAGATTATCGTTCTGACGCGGCAAAAAGAGTCCTCTCAACCTCAGTGAAATTTTCGAATTTTTTCGTCGGTTTTCCTTCGACTTCTGCCATGGCCGACACTCCCGAAACCTCTCAAACCTTGGCTACTGCTGGAAGCTCTCAGACTGCCGCTACACCTCTTTCTCAGACAGCGGCTACACCTCCTTCTCAGACAGTGGCCACACCTGACTCTCCTCCCCGCATCCCTCGTACTCATACTTCACCTGCCATTATTAAAATGCTTAAGACTCTTCCCTTGGTATCTATTCTCCAGATGAACAAGGAAATTGAAGAGAAAAATGCAGTACGGTCTCGGAAGACCTTTAACCATCTTTTTGATCCTACTGCCCACACTGTGCCTGGATCTGATGAAGCTTCTCTCGTTTCTCTTGATGACGCTGATTTAAACCGCTTCCGGATCCCTTCCTTTGCGGCTTCCTTCCCTAATCTAATCTATGCTAAGCTTGCTAAATGGATTGCGGATGAGGAGATTAAAGAGAAGCCAGCCTTAGCTGTAAGAATTGACCAAATCCCTATGGACTTGAGCACAAGATGCTATTGCATAGAGCCTGCATTCAACCACCTTCCAAAAAGCAAGGATGTTCCACACTCAATTTTCTCATAAAAAATGCTTGGAATTTTCGAAAAAAACTGTTCTGTTTTGATTCCATGTGGATAAAATAACCCTAGGTTGGGTTTTATGTGTATTTCATGTTGGAGAAATGTTTTCCATATGGTTTAGCCATCAATACATCATTCTATGTGGCTATTTTTAGTTTCCTCAGCTTCTTTGACCAAAATGATTCCTTGGAAACCATTTCCATCATCCGAAACCATGCAAATATGTCATCCACCTTACTTTTCCATCAATATATGTTTTCTATATGATCTAGCCATCAATTCATAATTTTATGGTGCTTATTTTTGGTTCCCATAGCTTCTCTTCATGAAATGGTTCTCCGGGAACCACTTCCATCATCGGAACACATGCAAATATGTTCTCCGCTTCAATTTGCCATCAATATACAATTTGTGATGTTTTGCTGCGTCTATTTTTGCCCTTCATCGCATCATCGCATCAATTCTTCCCCCCCACGCATCAAAAGACGCATACAGCTGTCAGAATCCCCATATGTCTTCCTCATATTTCCTTCCGTATTTTTGGTCTTCCGTGTTTGTATGTCACTATTTTACTTTTTCATATTATCCCCTCTCATGCCCTATTTCACCTTCCTGGAGTTTTTTCATGATCCTGCCTTTGTCTCCCATTTCGAACGTACACTTTGATGAGTAGCTCACAATCCGGTTCAGCGCTATAACTGTCCTCAATTTACGCGACCGACAGTGACAAGGCCAATCTTCCAATTTACGCAAGCAACAAGTACGTCTCAGCATCACGTGTACGCGCAACAATGCCAAGTGTTCAAGTCCAAGAACAAGAAACAATAAATATATGTATAAGTACAACAAGAAGTACAACAAGAATCTGATAAAATTAACTATGCGAGACACAAAGTAAGTATACGAGAGTCCAAGATAACGCGAGTGTGAGATTGTATGTGATAGATCAACCGATACATCAGTACGCGAGCCCAAAAGTTATTTGACAGTCCAAGATGTAAGTATATTAGAGTATAAGTATGATGCAGTCCGATTACACGAAGTGCGCGAAGGGTTTGAATTTGCAAGAGTCGTTGCCAAGATGATGTTCAAGAGGTGCCAAAATGGGGGGAGGGGGAGGCGGCTAGTGTGCGTCTAGCATTGACGTGACCTTGATGGCTTCGAAGTTGGAGCCGGCGGCGAGCTACAGGAAGGGGAGGGTGAGGCGGCTAGCATTCGCCTAGCGTCGACGTGACCTTGATGGCTTCGAAGTTGGAGCCAGCGGCGAACTACAGGAAATAAAATATGAGCGAGTGTCAATAACCTCTAAGGAGAACTTACCCGACACCCAATAGCCCGTCAAGCACCCATCCGACATCTTCAACGGCAGCCAACCAGCTGGAATCTTCAGTTGGTGGCTTTGACGATGCTGTACCCCACCACAAGAGAGTCGCCATGATGGAGAAAAATGCGTTGCGACCGTGTTTGTCGATTGCCGACCAATCGCGGCCACCTGTCAAGACTGGGCGATGAGTGCGGTCAAGCAAGCCTTCCACCTCGGACACAGCCCTCCATGGTGGTTGTAAACCCTTCCACCATTTCCACCAATTCTCTTTGAAATCTGCGAGGTTTGTGATCTTGGGCTGTGTCGTGCGTCCTCGGGAAATCCAATAATGGACCTCTGGTGGTCGTTTGTCTGACCCGAATCCCGCTGAGCGTGCACCTGGTGCGAAGTCGGTGAGTTTCTCAAACTTTGTCAGCTGATCAATAAGCAACGTAAACTCTGGGCCCAAATTCTGGCTGGAAAGGAGTTGGTGGGCATCTTTGAACCACGAAGGCCAAGAAGCATCCGCTTGTGCACCGGAGACAGATGTCGGGCTGTCGTTAGACGAAGGAGCTGGTGGAGGGGAAGTTGCCAATAGCGAGCCGCCAGGCATGGAAGGAGTGCAAGGCGGGATAACGGGGGGATCCACTGGGGGGGACGGCAAGGAATGAGCAGTCGGCGGAGATGGCAATGCAGAAGTGTTCGATGGAGATGGGAAGGCAGTGCTGACGTTGATCTTGATGGTATCAACGTCAGCTTTGGCACCCTTCCAACGCCTCGGATCCATGCTTGTGTTCCTGGTGCTTTTGCGGGTCATTGTCTGTGGCTCGTCTTCATCCTCGTCCTGATCTTCGTCCTCGTCCTCATCCTCATCCTCATCCCCCTCGTCCTCGTCTTCGTCATCGTCCTCCCCTGAGTGCTCTGGATCCGAATCCTCCGAAGCAGAATCGGTCGCTGATGCCTCAGCGTCGGCTGTCGTTTTGCGGCGTTTAGTCGGCTTCTTCTTTGCAATACTACCTTTCTTGGCCTTGAGCCGACTCTTCTGGACCTTCTTCACGTTCGTTTCCGCGCTTCTCTTCCGCTTGCGTCCACTGTCTGCTAACCCCGAGGAATTAGAGGGCTTGGTTGAGTTTTCGGTGGAGGGGTCTGGCGCAGGGGTCGAGGAGGATGGGCCAGCATGCATAGGATCAGTGTCGGTTACTGGTTGAGGCAATGCACGCGCGCGCTGCTCATCGGCAGCTAATGTAAAGTAAAAGTGGATGTAAATTAGTGATGGAATTTGTAAAACAGAGGATACGTACTGTAACAGGTCGACAGAAAAGTCAGGAACACTTCCGAGACTGCGGCAAATTTCTCTTTCTCGGCATGTGCCCACACTTTTGGGATGGGGGCTTTGTTTTCGCCGGCATGAATACTGAGCCTGCATTAGTACGCCGAAAATGTTATAAAATATTAAACCTACCCAACCATGTTCAGCTGCCCCTTTCTTTTCGGTTCAGGACCGCCGATCAGGACTGTGATATGCATACCAACTGCCTCGCCGATGACGTGGATTAATGTTCCGAACAGATTGGGCAGCTCGTTGTAAACACTGTAGGTTAAAAGATCAGATTGTGTCGAGTTTAAAATATACGACACTCACGCTTGAGCTTCTGCTGGTTCCAGCAACCCTGAGCTCTGCAATCAATCCTGCGTTGCTTTTTTGGTCGTGGCGTGCTTCGTTTTGGCGGTCTCGTTCCAATGTTCCTGCGTCTCTTCGTCAAGCTCCTTCCATTGCGCTAATTTGAACTCATTGCGAGCGCTCGCACGCGCTGATTTGGGTCTACCGCTCGCAGCGAATTCTGCCTCAAAGTCTGCCTTCATCAATGGGAAATGTTCCTTTCCCCATACCTCCCAGCCTGCGCTACGCCTAGACGACGAGGCGCTACGCCCGAGAAATTTCTCCACGAGGAGGGTCAGATTATCCTTCTTCCCTTTGGATGGACGAGGGAGCAGCGAGGTCGTACGTTTGCAGCGGTATTCGTACCAATGGTAGAGAGACTGAAAGAAAAAACTTTTAGTATAATACAATTTGATCAATCATTGAAGGTCACGTACAGTACGCGCCCGTTCAATTACTCGGCCCTTGAGAATCGAGTCGGCTGAACCCAAGATTTCATGGCCTTGGCTGTCGAGAGCGAAGACAGTGGCGGTCGCATTATCGTTGGCAGAAAGTGGAATGGACCAATGGAAGCGGGTGAACCATTGGTTTACGATGGCGTCAAGAACAGAAGCAGACTTTTTTTTGCTAAGCAATCCCTCCTTGTAGTCAGAGATGTACCCCTCAAGAAAAGCAAGGCGCTCTCCCTTGGCCCAGTTACGCAGGAGCGGACAGAGCAGTGGCTGTGCGGCAACCCTGAATATTCCCAGAATAACATCAGTCCCAACAAAAAACAAAGACAAGCTCGACAGTGCACTTACACACCACCAGCATCAACGTTATCGCTCATTTGGCTTTTAGGTGGGGAGGTGGGGCAGGAGGGAAGCAGAAGTGTATAGGTACGTATGGATCAGTCCACCTTAAAGCTTTTTTTTTTCACTGTGGGAATACTGTCAGAAGCCCCATCTCATCTTTAAAAACCGCCTCGATGTAAGGATTCGATATTCAGTTTTTCATCCCAACCGTCAATCCACGTCTCAACGCCATCTACGTTTTTGCTACCCCTCCTGTCAAAGCTCGTTCTCAATGACCGACATCACTGATCGTGAAGTGCAAGCAACCACTTCATCGTCCGCGATGACTGGTAAGGGTCCCACTCTCGTCGTTCCTTCCAGGACAACCTCTGACACCCCGTTTCAGACATTGAAAATGCGCTCAAATCGTTGAAGTTGTCCCCTGCCGATACCCAGCAGGTGGTGCGCGCCTTTCTCGCCATTCTCAACGCGACCCCCAGCTCCAGCCCTTCCATGCTGCCCTGTTCCTCCCTCTCGGCCACTGACAATGCCGCCAGCTCCCATTCTGCCGGCAACGAAGACTTCAAGGACTCCGAGGATGAGGAACAGGGTGATGCTCCCTCCCTTCCGCCGCTCCAATGTGCCACTTGTGCATTCTCAATGGCAGGGGCTCAGCCACCCGTCGCAGATGCCGGTTCTGCACCGTCTTCCGTCATCGCGTCCACCACCGCAGTTGCAGAAACTCGGGCGCCTACACCAGCTTCCTCTCTTGTCGCAGTGCCTACCGTCGTTGTTCCAATTTCCCCTGCTGCAGCGTCTCTTCCCTCTGCTGCTGCATCCATTACAGCCATGACTGCCCCCATTGTTGCGAATGGCGCCGCTACCACCACCACCACCACCACAGCTTCTGTCGGAGCAGCGGTTGGCCCTGCAGTTCCCCTGTACAGTCAACTTCCACCCAACGTACCGTCGAACGCCGTGTTGCCCCCTCCCCACCTGGTCACCGTCGGCCACGGTTATCACGTTCCAGGACCCAATGACAATCCACCTTTCTATGTTGTTACTCGAGGCTGCAACATTGGCATTTTTAGTGGATGGTATGTATTCCGTACTATCTATTTGATCAAGGGCTAATGCACGCGTTTAGGGAAAATGTCTCGCCCCTAGTTACTGGCGTTAGTCACGCCGTCTTTTCGCGTGTTGGAAGCATCGCTGAGGGACACAACCGGATGACGATGGCTCGTACTTCCGCATTTGCAGTGTACCTCGCATAGATTACTGGAGCGCATCCACTTTTTCTTGATCTCATGTCGCTGACCGTCGTAATCTGTACTATCATCTACGCTGAATATATTTGTTGATTTTGACCTCTTGTCTGTGACTTATGCCTGAATAAAACAAGCTCGAAATGAAAAAAATGACTTGTGTTGCACTCTTTTGTTGACCGAGTTCTGATTGTCAAATCCTGTGGTTGCGCATGGTTTGAAACCCTGAATGTTGGGTTCTCACTTAACTTTTTTTATTGTCTAGATGCATCATTAAAAATATAAGAGGGAGTTTGCGAATGCGATGTTGAAAGAGTCCATACGACGGTGTCTAAAAATAGACAGAGGTCTCCGTGCTTGAGAACATAACTAAAATTTACTCTACAGCTCCCAATATCCACCCGTTTCCTTATTCCTTGGAAAGCGTTACTCTTAAGATATGAACACACCCTACAGTGAAAAGTTTTCAAGCTAAACACCAATTTTCAAAAAGTCAAAAGATTGAGCTTTGGGCCGCCTTTCAACTCGCGCGCCAGAGCGACCATCAACGTCAATTGGACTATGGCCTCCATTACCCCAAGCCAAAATTCTCGATTTTGGGCTTGTTAAAATCAGATTTTCAACACCTTACTGAAACCGAAAGCCGTTTCTTTAAAGCTGTTGAATTGCTGACGCCAGAGACAAAAAGTCGTAAGAATCATATTAGCTACAAACTAACTACTTACGCAATCACATACCACTTCTCACCTCTAGCACCAACATGGGTCGCCAACGCCTCTACCACACTCGCGAGGAGAAGGCCGCTGCTCGACGCGCCCACTTGAAAAAGTATTATGAGAAGTACAACTATATTATTATCTACACCTTTTCTCGTTAACATTTCACGGGCGCAGAAACCGTAGCCTTATTTGCGCTCGCGAGCGTAACCGCTACAAGAAAAAGGCTCCGCCCATCAACTTGAACAAGGGTCAATCCAAGGCACCAACCAATGAATTGCACCCCCTTGAGGGTGACCCTGATTACAGGTGTGCTTACCTTTGATACAGACCAGACATTATATTGATGGCCATTCGGAATTTAGTGCTGATGCGCTCGCCGTAATCGCCAGAGCTCAAGAAATCTTCAATAAAGTTACTGAAGGCGAAATGTATTCCTACGTCGACCGGCTCGTTACGCGTTGCATCAAAAACCCGGAAAACGCAGTGCGTGTCTGTGAGTCGAGGGAGGCGTGGTGGATGGAGCTCGTGTTGGAAGTGCACGACGCCCTGGCAATTATCCTACAGGAGCATGGGTGCGGGGATATGTATCGAGAGGCGGATCTCATAGGAAAAGACATCCGCCTTGTTCTCAGCCTCGTAGAGGAAGTCCACGCCCAGGCCATATCTTTGGGGCCTGGCCAGATGGAGGATTGGCAGAGGAGTGGGATCTTTTCCTACCAGATCTGTGCCGAGGGTGATAAAATCTCTATCTAGTTGCCTGTAATTCACTGCAGTGCTATATTTTCAATCTAGTTACACTTAGCGCAATCGAACATTTGTATTTTTGCTTCTGCTGTGGAACAATCCACACGAATTTGCCATAGATTGTGCTATATAGTCCATCAAGCCGCAAAATAAGGTTTCATCAGTTTGGCGTGTAGGACGACAGGACAGCAAACAGTCGTCCAAACCCTCACAATGGGCAAGAAGCGCTCTCTCAAAAAAAAAGTCTGGACTCCCATCATCGTTGACGATACTGCTGAACGAGCTGAACGTCGCGTGAAGAGACTCAAAAAGGTATGTGATCCGTTAGATTCTGAATACGATCGATCGTGTTACTACCTGACCTATCTAGCTCGACCCTGACCCGGAAGCAGATACACGGCTCAAGAAATGCCATCAGGACCAGATTTTGAAATTACTGGTTCCAAGTTACCGACTTGCCGTTGCCCAAGATCAAATCAACGCTTACTTTAACCGCGCCTCGCTTATTTGGTTCCTCCGCTTTCCTGATGCTGAGGATGAAGTCCATGTGCATAAGGCGTTTCTTGGTGATACCGAGTATGAGACCGACATCCGCAACCAACGTATCAAGGTAAGCGTCCACCGCTAAATCTTTTTCCACAAACTTTTGACGATGGCCCTATAGTGGCTCAAAACTAAGCTCCAATGGGTCGCCTTCCGCGTTCCGGCGAAGGGTGGCCGCTCTGGGTCCAAGCTGTCGAGTTGGGACAAGGAGTTGAATCTGGTGATTCAGAAAATCGCAGAGGATCTCCCGACGCCTTGGGATCCCGCAGATTGCGAGGGCTTCAAGAAGCTCCAGGAGATTGCTGCAGATTCTATGGCTCTTCTCGTGGCGATTAAGCAAGGGGAAGGGTCTTTGAGTCCACAGGGGTCGGTTGAACTCTGCGCGTCGTAGTCATTTATCATACAGTAATCTTTGTGCAAATCTATTAGCGTACTCATATGATACACGACTCGTCCATAGCAGCATTTGTAGGCCTTACAGAGTTTGTAACTTGTAGTCTAACACCACCTGACTTGACTTGAGGCATTTTGTTGGTCCCTTGAATTCATACCTGATACCCTTTGTTGATGCCTAAACTTTCCCATGGCCAAGACAAAGAAAGGTTTCGTCGTTGTTCGAGATGATCACAGTGACGAGGACATAGCGATCCCTCAATCTCGCACGGTTCGGCTCTCTAATCATGGCCGAAATCTCATTCAGACTGCTCGTTCGCCACGAAAAGGGGCGGCGTCCTCAAATCGCTTTCCTTCGCCCGTTTACGAGTGGAATGCGAGTATCGACTACGATACCGTCGACCTTTTACCGGGGGATGAACTTGAGGAAGAGCTCGGCGCGGAGGTGGAGGACTTACCTGTAGCTGCCAAGGTAGCCGCAAAACGCTATCCCACATCCGTGAGTGTGGTTGATTGCACTCGATCGTGCACTTCTGACAACTTACAGGATGATCCTCTACGTGAGTGGGCTGGGCAAAGCAAGTCAGATCCCGGTTATCGGGAGGAATATCTGCTGGAGATGTTGAGGCTAGAAGGACGAGGCGACGTCGGCGCTGAGGTGGAATGCATGTCTTGTGCATCCACAAATCCTGGGATATACCGTTGCGAGGACTGTATGGGCCGGCTTCTAGAGTGCTCGAGTTGCTGCGTCTTCCGTCATCGACTGCTCCCCCTCCATATCATTCAGGTGAGCATTTACCCGCTCTCACTCTCGGTTTGCTGAATTACGTATAGAAGTGGAACGGGTCATATTTCGAGAAGATATCATTAAAGTCCATGGGCCTTCGTGTTCAGGTTGGCCACACCAATTCAACTTGCGTTAGCCCCCAACCTGGCCATAAAGATTTCACCGTGCTTCACACCAACGGTCTGCATCACGTCGCGGTCAATTTCTGTGGTTGCGATCAACGGATGATTTCGAACCGGCAACAACTGATTCGAAGCGAGTGGTTTCCCGCAACCGTCCACCATCCCCAAATGTGCGCGACGTTCCGATTGCTTGAGCTGTTCCACGTCGTCACCCTGACCGGAAAGCTCTCTGCCCACGAGTTCTACAAATCACTTGAATACCTGACAGACAACACGGAGCTGGAGATCCCTAAGGTGAGTCAGATGCTGTTTCTTGCTTGTGTTGAAAGTCACGACCATCCCTTTGTTTCAGACGCGTTACAAGTCCCTTATGCGAATGATTCGCGAATTTCGCCACCTCAAGTTATTGAAACGACATGGCCGGGGGAATATCAAGAATGGGCTAATTTCGACTGGCCGGGGGGACCTCACTACGATCTGTCCTGCATGTCCTATCCCTGGCATTAATCTCCCTGAAAACTGGCGGGATGTTGGCCTGGAATGGAAGTATGTTGTTTCCTCGCGGCTGTCACCATCCAGGCACTAACATTAATCATTCGTTAGGTTCCTGTACGTTCTGATCGTCGCCATGGATGCGAATTTTCGCCTCAAGAACCTCATGCGTTCAAGCCTGAAAAAGGACCCTGGTCTTCACACCGGTTTCGCCTATTTCCCCGAAGATGCACCCTATCAAAAACACATTCTCAAATATGCCACACAGAAGGATGTGAGTAGCGACCGCTTCCTTGATCATTTGACTTGCGCTAATCTCAAAATGAAGATTAGCACGTGTACCGGCTTCAAGACTCTTGCCAATGCTGAGACTCAATTCTCGGCTGGCTTGCGTTCTACAGGTGTAGGAATGTGCGTCTGCGCACGACATGACATTGTTCGTGCTGGCGGAGTTGGGGACCTCCAAAAAGGGGAACGGTAAGCTATATCAAATAACAGGGTTTTGTGGAACCTAACGGCGCCCTAGATACTGTAACATGGACTTTATCCTTCTTTCTGCACTCACTCCACTCCTCGTCGCCGCCGTCTTCGTGTCGTATGACATCGCCTGCCAGTTTAAACTAAAATTTGCGTCTCGAATGCCGAAGCTCCCCGTCGACCTCCATCTACCGCCATCCGTGAACGTGGATTGGGGGATACCAAAGTGTCACTGTCCCATGCATAAGGTCCCTTGCCAGGCACCCCATTCACTGAACTTGAAACCTGGTGTCGGCCGAACGGACGGCGAGGGTATTGAGCGAAGTTGGGCCGAGTTGAATCGCGTGGCCAACAGTACCAAAGAAATGGGTCCGGGATCCAGGCACGATACACTTGATGACCATTTGGGTCATCATAATTTCCGTAAATATGTTTCGCTAGGTATGTTTTTATTCTTCGTTTGAACTGTTCTGATGGCGTTATCACGTAGGACGTACTTTACACTCCCGTCTCCTCCTTGTGATACCAGAGCAGAAGCGCCAACAGAAGATTTTCGAGGATTTTACGGCGTCTCTGACGGAGAAGGGCGAATTGGAGAAGGAGTGGACGCAGACAATACTCGATTGGGAGAAGGATCCCAAGAAGACAAATCCTTATTTGTCAGTAGTGGCCCGTAAGTATAATACCATTCTCATTTGCCATTTCTTACCCCCGGTTTCCAGACGCCTCTCAGGACCAGGTGAAGAAAACATTACTCGAGGAGGAGAAAAATGCAGTCACGGCTGGCACGCCTCAGCTACATGAAACGGGACTGACGGCTTTTATTTCAATGGGGCTGATCATCGAAGAATCACAGTAAGTCCACAAATTGTATTTGATTGACATCGATCACCAACAGTTTATTAGACAACGGATTGTTTGGGACACTAAGCGACGGGAGGAGTTTACAACTCATAAAGAAAATGAGGTTCAACGCCGCCGCCTTCTTCTCCTCCGCGAAATGAAACGGTTCCGCAACCTCCAGGCCATTTACATGCCTGCGGCGACGGTTTTAGCTGGCGAGCACGAAGCTTCACAACGAGAGATGGTCGAGGCCAAGCGGGACAGTGTGGAACCAGAGCATCAACGCCTCTGCTGCCTTTGGCCCTTCCAAGCGCTCAGCGGACGCACAACTGCAGCAAGGTTTTGGTCGACATCGAGATCAAATTACGGGAGGCGCAATGCTACGACATATTGGAGAAAATACGCAACGTCCAGCGCGGTCGCTTATCGTTCATTGGCTTTCGAAATCGAAATATCCGAGGCCAGAACCCAAACACGAGAGCCAAGGAAACCCTCGATCGTCTTGAAGACAAAACGAAAGCATTGGCCGTGAAATACCGAGCCGCACGCAAGGCCCTGATGGAGCTATTGGGTCCTGGGGATTGGGAGAGGAGCCTTCGGATACTAAGAAACGGCGACCTCACCACACCTGACGGGATGGAGATCAGTATCGATGATCCAACCGATCCAATCAACCCCGCTGGACAAGAACGTTCGAAGAAACAACGCAAAGCAGCCAAGTTGGGTTTGGGTCAAGGGAAGAAATCAGTGTCGTGGATTTGGACAACTGCTGATGCGATTGGGGACGGCAGTGATGCGGTACTGCACGAGGGTAAGTAGACTACTTGTTTAGCATGAACATGGTTGACTAATAGCCGCTCGTTTGCAGCGGTTCGTATTGAATGGGCAAAAGCGAGGGCTCGACATCTAAGGTGGACAGAAGAGGTGCAGTTACTGAAGGAGGAGATGCGGAGGGTCCGGAAGACATTGGAGTGGAAGGTCGAGTGGTGGAATGAACGCCGAGGGGGATGGCCAGGTTTAGACAATCCAACGCGCGAAGGGGTGAGGGCGTATGCGAGCCGTCAGGCTTGCATTCAGCTTTCCCTTCACCAGCGCTTCACCCGACTATGGGAGAAGCCACTGGTACCATTAACTAGTGAAGAGGAGAGCAACGAAGGCCCTGGATCATCGGTCGATCCAATATTAGAGGCCCTGGTAGAGGAGGACGAGGAGTAAATATATTCATTATTTGCATCTATTTATCAGAGGCCCCGAAACACCAAATGACATCCAGATTCAGTTTGTTGCATCCAGCTATTCTGGGCACGGAGAAGCAAGGGAAACTCTTCTAAAATGTATAAAAATATCTACAGATATATATATTTGTGGTTTCTGGGCTTCCTTTGCAGAGGAACACGGGCAAGGGACGGAATGCTTTCATTTGAAGCCAACGGAGATGTTTGTTGACATGTATTTATCAGAGGCCCCTACATACCAAACGACATCCAGATGCGGTTTGCCGCATCCATCTATTCTGGGCACGGAGAAGCGGGGGAAACTATTCTAGGATGCATAAAAATATCTGCAGATCTATATATATATATATTCTGGCCTTCTTTTGCAGAGGAACATGGCCAAGGGACAAAATACTCTCATTGAAGCCAAAATTGTATTTGTTGTTTGTTAATATTGACAAATCAGCTGGAGAACAAATACAGAAACAAATACAGAGAGGCAATATATCATGTAGGGTGGCCTGCACCAGTCCACATCCCAAAGGGCCTGGATATTTCCATCCCCTATGCAATAGGCATGGGTGGATTAGTCCAATATATAAGGCATAGTCCTACAGCCATGGGTGTCTACACCCAATCGGCTTCGCATCCAAGCGAATGTCCCCATCTGAGGAGAAATATAAACCTTTCCTTCTCGAGTTCGCCGCGCTCAAGTATTCGTTCGACAAGTTTTCAGACATCGTGTATGGATACCCCATGGAGGTGGAGACCGATTGTCAGGCCCTGCGCGACATCCTACTCAGTGATAAGCTGAGCGCGACCCATGCACAATGGAGGGATGGAGTACTGGCACACAACATTGTGGATGTTCGGCATATTCCTGGGAAGATCAATATCGCAGATGGCGTCAGTAGGCAGTACGAAGGCATGGACAAGGTTCCAGGCGATGGCAGTGAATGGACAGTCACACCGAACTGGGAGGAGATGACTGGCCTTGTTCATGACCTTTACCACATAGCCGACCTTCCCGACCTAACGACTTTGAAAGAAAGGTTCAAGAACGAACCTCTTTACCTCGATGTCATTGACGCCATCGTGGGCCTTTCATCTGAAGGCACGACGATACGGGAGTGGAAACGTGCACAGCATAGGAAGACCCAATACATGCTTGAGGACGGTAAACTCTGGTTCATTGGAGGCGGTAGTGGTGCAAGGGCACGAGCCAGGAGGGAATGCATTTCGAAGGTGGAGGCAGTTGAGCAGGCAAAACGAGAGCACGAACAAGGCGGGCACTGGCACAGGGACTCAGTGAAACTGGCACTGCTGGACCAATACCACAGCCCAAAGCTGGATGAGTCAATCATCAAAGGCATCATGGACTGCGCACGTTGCAAGAATTTCGGAAGTACACACCTACATTCCCTTCTTCAGCCGATAACCAGACATCATCCGTTTGAGCTGCTGGTGGGGGACTACCTCTCATTGCCGGTAGGAAAAGGCGGTTACCACACTGCTGGAATTTACCTAGATACGTGCTCGCAACATGTTTGGGGTTATAAGTTCAAAACCCACGGTACTGCAACAACGACCAACCGATCTCTTGACGACATATTCCACAACTTCGCACCTCCGGAAACGTTTATGGCAGATGGAGGTAAGCACTTCAAGAACAAGGAAGTGGCTGAGAACTGTGAGCGCTGGGGGACAAAGCTGCACACAGTTGCAGCGTATTCACCTTGGGTCAATGGACTTGTTGAGGGTACTAACAAGCTTCTACTCTACGTCTTGGCTAGGTTATGCGCTCCCGAAGTAGGTGAAGATGGCTGGCAAGCAATCACCTGGGACAAGCTGCCAGCATCATGGCCGGACCACTTCGACAAAGCGATACACATACTCAACTGGCGGATACTCCCTGCTCTCAAATTTAGCCTGAAGGAAATACTGTTGGGCTTGGTAGTGAACACGTCAAAGACACCCTTCGAGGTTAGCTGCTCCTTCTTACCCCCATCTGATGTTGATTCACACATGACCTATGCGGTGCAACAACGTCTTGATGGGTACGCAGAGGCCGTTCACCACGCAGTGCAAAGGAAAACTGTGTTTGACCGCAGGCTCAAGGCTTCAAAGACAGGAGTCATCGAATTCGAGAAAGGTCAGCTAGTACAGGTATACGACAACAAACTAGCATCCACCCTCAGGACCGAACGCAAACTAGCGCCCATGTGGTCTTCCCCACACCGAGTTGCTGAGCGCCTCCTAAACTCGTACAAGCTGGAAGCTTTGGACGGCACCCCTCTCGACGGCCTGTACCACGCAAGACGCCTGCGAAGTTTCGTACCAAGAGAGGGCACATTGTTAGCGGCAGAGCAGAAGGAGCTAGAGGAAGCACTGGCCTCAGAGGCATCGAACGTTGCATGCGCATGGAAACAGTATTCGCCGGGTTCAAGGAAAGGCTCATTGCTCATCCGATATCAGACATCGGCAGTCAACAGCATGCGTGTCTTCAGAGACTGACGGAGAAGTTCGATTTATTTCAATGCCAAGCTGAAATAGGGATTTATGCGAACCAGAACACAGAAAAACAGGTACTAGTGAACATACGTCAACTTTGATTTATCAAACTCACCGAAACACAAATCACAGCATCCACCTTTCCAGGATGTCAGTGACCCCGAGCCATTGACGTCCAATCAAACAAGCCCAAACACATTAAATGTCTACGTACCAACAGAAAAGACGGCAGCAGAAGAAGGAACCCGAAGAGTGGAGGCGCAGGTGGAGACAGATCAGGAGGAAGCAGAAGAGTCTGAGACAGAGGATTCGGAGTCGCAAGACGTGGAGGGGGAGAGTAGTGAAGGTGATCGGGAGGAGATTGGAGCCGGGTTTTTCTATGACGAAGATGAGGAGGTGACACAGGAGGAGGATGAAGAGACAGGCATAGGCGCTAGAGTGGCGGCGAGGAGACGAGGACGTCTCCATAATGGAGGGGGGCAGATGGAATAGGGAATGGGGCATTCCCCCCGCGGAGGCACATGAGCGTTAGATTAGTCATGCAGTAGTGTAGAGAGGGACCAGGAGGGCGAATAGATCATCATTCCACCAGGCATCTGCATCGTCGGAAGCACTAGAGCCCATTCCAGTGGGATCGGAAGACACCGAAGTAGCGGGATGGTACAGATATCATAAGGTATGCGCACACCAGCAAACCCCAATTTACACTTTTGACGATTTATATGCACCAGTATGTGCATTATTAGCTTGCCATGTTGAGAGGGATATGTCGGCGTGGACGTGTTTGTAGATAACATAGGTGACGTAGATGAGAAGAATGAAGGTTTTTCGCGGTAAACAAACTGAGCTGCCGACCATGCCGAAACATCTCATGTCGAGTTCCGATGACTGATCACAGCTGATCACCTGCTTACATGCCCTTCCCAATTTGGGGGTACTCCCCACCTACCCACCGTGGGAGCTGTGTACACGATCGGTGGATCTGACGCCTCTTGGGTGCAAAGCCTGCTATGGCAAATAGATAAAAGCTTTTTTTTTGTCAGAGTGATTTTTGCAATTGTTTATTGGCTGCTCATCACCAAACTGCTTGCACAGCTCACTCCTCACAGCAGTGCAAGTTGGAGCTAAAAAAAAGGACAATGATGAAAGTGGAAACCAAGCAAGTGCAAAATGAGTACAAACAGGTGTAACATTTCCCATGATGGAGCCCTTGAGAGCTGCAGGCTAAGATCCACTACTTAGGTTCTGTTTGGCAACGAGAATACAGTTGTATTCTCATTTTGATGGCAGACAGTATTATTCCCACCATGCCAAATCAAGTAGGCGGGGCATGTGCAAAGCTACCTCACAATAATTTCACCCCAGTCATTTCCTCAGCAGGTGCGGGATTGGTTGATTAGTGGCATTATTGTACTTCAGTTTACTTCACATTTTCACATTTGACTGGAGTATATCCAACATTGAATCTCCACTATTAAGATGGGTACAAAGGATTAAATAAGAAATATAGTAATATAAAATAATATTAGAATAATTAAAATAGCTCATCAAAATTCAAATATGTGATTTTAATACACCCAGTATTCAGAATATGCACAGGACTTCAAGATACTCTTCAAAAAAAAAACACCAGTTTCAATTAGGTTGTGATCAATATGCATATTTTATATTTAAGAATCTAAGATAGGACCTGCATGCTGGAACACCAATAATTATGTGCAGAAATAATAAATAAAAGATCTCCATATAAAGCGTGGGTAGCTATGCACGTGCCGTGGCTACCTGATTTGGCATGGTGGGAATAATACCGTCTGCCATCAAAATGAGAATGTGACCGTATTCTCATTGCTGAACAGAGCCTTATGTAGCAGGAATAATAACCCTGATCATTAAATAGGGAAAAAATATATCTTAAATGTCTTTCCTGATATATCTGGCCATGAAAAGATGTAAAAATATATAAATTTCTAGACAATTTCTTCAGAATTTATCTTCCATTGACATAGGCCAATGACTGCAGTGTTTGTTTAAATTAAATGGATATATTTCTCCAGAAAGAATATGAATAGGATGAGGAATAAAGTCCCCTGATTCTACTCCTCAAACTATCCCACTATCATTGGGTCTCTACTGCACTATATCTTGGAGGTTAAAGGTGACAAAAAAATGTGAGCAAATATTCACATCAGCGAAGGAAGCCAAAAACTTACATTGATCATTCAGTTCAGCATGCATTTCCACAAGGTTGGGATGCAAGACCACTGGTTCGTAATGCTTCCAGGTCTCAAGAAGGCCATCATCCCAGATTTTAGCATATGGCTTCATCCAGAAAGATGGAATATTAGTAGTGATAAATAAAAGGAAGAAAACATACAATCTACATAGTAAGAGCAGGTGAGATTGAATGGTACATTGAACACAGATGGGGGAGGATGAAAGCACGCACCTCCTAGTAAGAGCAGGTGAGATTGAATGGTACATTAAACACAGATGGGGGAGGATGAAAGCACGCACCTCCTAGAAATGAAGAGACAAAGGGTGGTCTGAGTACATCAAACACAGATGGGGGAGGATGAAAGCACGCACCGGCTAGAAATGAGGAGACAAAGGGTGGTCTGAGTACATCAAACACAGATGGGGGAGGATGAAAGCACGCACAAACTAGAAATGAGGAGACAAAGGGTGGTCTGAGTACATCAAACACAGATGGGGGAGGATGAAAGCACGCACAAACTAGAAATGAGGAGACAAAGGGTGGTCTGAGTACATCAAACACAGATGGGGGAGGATGAAAGCACACACCTCCTAGAAATGAGGAGACAAAGGGTGGTCTGAGTACATCAAACACAGATGGGGGAGGATGAAAGCACGCACATCCTAGAAATGAGGAGACAAAGGGTGGTCTGAGTACATCAAACACAGATGGGGGAGGATGAAAGCACGCACAAACTAGAAATGAGGAGACAAAGGGTGGTCTGAGTACATCAAACACAGATGGGGGAGGATGAAAGCACACACCTCCTAGAAATGAGGAGACAAAGGGTGGTCTGAGTACATCAAACACAGATGGGGGAGGATGAAAGCACGCACATCCTAGAAATGAGGAGACAAAGGGTGGTCTGAGTACATCAAACACAGATGGGGGAGGATGAAAGCACGCACAAACTAGAAATGAGGAGACAAAGGGTGGTCTGAGTACATCAAACACAGATGGGGGAGGATGAAAGCACACACCTACTAGAAATGAGGAGACAAAGGGTGGTCTGAGTACATCAAACACAGATGGGGGAG
>NW_001889873.1:345607-408903 GCF_000143565.1 Laccaria bicolor S238N-H82 | reverse complement strand
CCTAAACTTTCCCATGGCCAAGACAAAGAAAGGTTTCGTCATTGTTCGAGATGATCACAGTGACGAGGACATAGTGATCCCTCAATCTCGCACGGTTCGGCTCTCTAATCATGGCCGAAATCTCATTCAGACTGCTCGTTCACCACGAAAAGGGGCGGCATCCTCAAATCGCTTTCCTTCGCCCGTTTACGAGTGGAATGCGAGTATCGACTACGATACCGTCGACCTTTTACCGGGGGATGAACTTGAGGAAGAGCTCGGCGCGGAGGTGGAGGACTTACCTGTAGCTGCCAAGGTAGCCGCAAAACGCTATCCCACATCCGTGAGTGTGGTTGATTGCACTCGATTGTGCACTTCTGACAACTTACAGGATGATCCTCTACGTGAGTGGGCTGGGCAAAGCAAGTCAGATCCCGGTTATCGGGAGGAATATCTGCTGGAGATGTTGAGGCTAGAAGGACGAGGCGACGTCAGCGCTGAGGTGGAATGCATGTCTTGTGCATCCACAAATCCTGGGATATACCGTTGCGAGGACTGTATGGGCCGGCTTCTAGAGTGCTCGAGTTGCTGCGTCTTCCGTCATCAACTGCTCCCCCTCCATATCATTCAGGTGAGCATTTACCCGCTCTCACTCTCGGTTTGCTGAATTACGTATAGAAGTGGAACGGGTCATATTTCGAGAAGATATCATTAAAGTCCATGGGCCTTCGTGTTCAGGTTGGCCACACCAATTCAACTTGCGTTAGCCCCCAACCTGGCCATAAAGATTTCACCGTGCTTCACACCAACGGTCTGCATCACGTCGCGGTCGATTTCTGTGGTTGCGATCAACGGATGATTTCGAACCGGCAACAACTGATTCGAAGCGAGTGGTTTCCCGCAACCGTCCACCATCCCCAAACGTGCGCGATGTTCCGATTGCTTGAGCTGTTCCACGTCGTCACCCTGACCGGAAAGCTCTCTGCCCACGAGTTCTACAAATCACTTGAATACCTGACAGACAACATGGAGCTGAAGATCCCTAAGGTGAGTCAGATGCTGTTTCTTGCTTGTGTTGAAAGTCACGACCATCCCTTTGTTTCAGACGCGTTACAAGTCCCTTATGCGAATGATTCGCGAATTTCGCCACCTCAAGTTATTGAAACGACATGGCCGGGGGAATATCAAGAATGGGCTAATTTCGACTGGCCGGGGGGACCTCACTACGATCTGTCCTGTATGTCCTATCCCTGGCATTAATCTCCCTGAAAACTGGCGGGATGTTGGCCTGGAATGGAAGTATGTTGTTTCCTCGCGGCTGTCACCATCCAGGCACTAACATTAATCATTCGTTAGGTTCCTGTACGTTCTGATCGTCGCCATGGATGCGAATTTTCGCCTCAAGAACCTCATGCGTTCAAGCCTGAAAAAGGACCCTGGTCTTCACACCGGTTTCGCCTATTTCCCCGAAGATGCACCCTATCAAAAACACATTCTCAAATATGCCACACAGAAGGATGTGAGTAGCAACCGCTTCCTTGATCATTTGACTTGCGCTAATCTCAAAATGAAGATTAGCACGTGTACCGGCTTCAAGACTCTTGCCAATGCTGAGACTCAATTCTCGGCTGGCTTGCGTTCTACAGGTGTAGGAATGTGCGTCTGCGCACGACATGAAATTGTTCGTGCTGGCGGAGTTGGGGACCTCCAAAAAGGGGAACGGTAAGCTATATCAAATAACAGGGTTTTGTGGAACCTAACGGCGCCCTAGATACTGTAACATGGACTTTATCCTTCTTTCTGCACTCACTCCACTCCTCGTCGCCGCCGTCTTCGTGTCGTATGACATCGCCTGCCAGTTTAAACTAAAATTTGCGTCTCGAATGCCGAAGCTCCCCGTCGACCTCCATCTACCGCCATCCGTGAACGTGGATTGGGGGATACCAAAGTGTCACTGTCCCATGCATAAGGTCCCTTGCCAGGCACCCCATTCACTGAACTTGAAACCTGGTGTCAGCCGAACGGACGGCGAGGGTATTGAGCGAAGTTGGGCCGAGTTGAATCGCGTGGCCAACAGTACCAAAGAAATGGGTCCGGGATCCAGGCACGATACACTTGATGACCATTTGGGTCATCATAATTTCCGTAAATATGTTTCGCTAGGTATGTTTTTATTCTTCGTTTGAACCGTTCTGATGGCGTTATCACGTAGGACGTACTTTACACTCCCGTCTCCTCCTTGCGATACCAGAGCAGAAGCGCCAACAGAAGATTTTCGAGGATTTTACGGCGTCTCTGACGGAGAAGGGCGAATTGGAGAAGGAGTGGACGCAGACAATACTCGATTGGGAGAAGGATCCCAAGAAGACAAATCCTTATTTGTCAGTAGTGGCCCGTAAGTATAATACCATTCTCATTTGCCATTTCTTACCCCCGGTTTCCAGACGCCTCTCAGGACCAGGTGAAGAAAACATTACTCGAGGAGGAGAAAAATGCAGTCACGGCTGGCACGCCTCAGCTACATGAAACGGGACCGACGGCTTTTATTTCAATGGGGCTGATCATCGAAGAATCACAGTAAGTCCACAAATTGTATTTGATTGACATCGATCACCAACAGTTTATTAGACAACGGATTGTTTGGGACACTAAGCGACGGGAGGAGTTTACAACTCATAAAGAAAATGAGGTTCAACGCCGCCGCCTTCTTCTCCTCCGCGAAATGAAACGGTTCCGCAACCTCCAGGCCATTTACATGCCTGCGGCGACGGTTTTAGCTGGCGAGCACGAAGCTTCACAACGAGAGATGGTCGAGGCCAAGCGGGACAGTGTGGAACCAGAGCATCAACGCCTCTGGCTGCCTTCGGCCCTTCCAAGCGCTCAGCGGACGCACAACTGCAGCAAGGTTTTGGTCGACATCGAGATCAAATTACGGGAGGCGCAATGCTACGACATATTGGAGAAAATACGCAACGTCCAGCGCGGTCGCTTATCGTTCATTGGCTTTCAAAATCGAAATATCCGAGGCCAGAACCCAAACACGAGAGCCAAGGAAACCCTCGATCATCTTGAAGACAAAACGAAAGCATTGGCCGTGAAATACCGAGCCGCACGCAAGGCCCTGATGGAGCTATTGGGTCCTGGGGATTGGGAGAGGAGCCTTCGGATACTAAGAAACGGCAACCTCACCACACCTGACGGGATGGAGATCAGTATCAATGATCCAACCGATCCAATCAACCCTGCTGGACAAGAACGTTCAAAGAAACAACGCAAAGCAGCCAAGTTGGGTTTGGGTCAAGGGAAGAAATCAGTGTCGTGGATTTGGACAACTGCTGATGCGATTGGGGACGGCAGTGATGCGGTACTGCACGAGGGTAAGTAGACTACTTGTTTAGCATGAACATGGTTGACTAATAGCCGCTCGTTTGCAGCGGTTCGTATTGAATGGGCAAAAGCGAGGGCTCGACATCTAAGGTGGACAGAAGAGGTGCAGTTACTGAAGGAGGAGATGCGGAGGGTCCGGAAGACATTGGAGTGGAAGGTCGAGTGGTGGAATGAACGCCAAGGGGGATGGCCAGGTTTAGACAATCCAACGCGCGAAGGGGTGAGGGCGTATGCGAGCCGTCAGGCTTGCATTCAGCTTTCCCTTCACCAGCGCTTCACCCGACTATGGGAGAAGCCACTGGTACCATTAACTAGTGAAGAGGAGAGCAACGAAGGCCCTGGATCATCGGTCAATCCAATATTAGAGGCCCTGGTAGAGGAGGACGAGGAGTAAATATATTCATTATTTGCATCTATTTATCAGAGGCCCCGAAACACCAAATGACATCCAGATTCAGTTTGTTGCATCCAGCTATTCTGGGCACGGAGAAGCAAGGGAAACTCTTCTAAAATGTATAAAAATATCTACAGATATATATATTTGTGGTTTCTGGGCTTCCTTTGCAGAGGAACACGGGCAAGGGACGGAATGCTTTCATTTGAAGCCAACGGAGATGTTTGTTGACATGTATTTATCAGAGGCCCCTACATACCAAACGACATCCAGATGCGGTTTGCCGCATCCATCTATTCTGGGCACAGAGAAGCGGGGGAAACTATTCTAGGATGCATAAAAATATCTGCAGATCTATATATATATATATTCTGGCCTTCTTTTGCAGAGGAACATGGCCAAGGGACAAAATACTCTCATTGAAGCCAAAATTGTATTTGTTGTTTGTTAATATTGACAAATCAGCTGGAGAACAAATACAGAAACAAATACAGAGAGGCAATATATCATGTAGGGTGGCCTGCACCAGTCCACATCCCAAAGGGCCTGGATATTTCCATCCCCTATGCAATAGGCATGGGTGGATTAGTCCAATATATAAGGCATAGTCCTACAGCCATGGGTGGAGAAGCTGAAAGTGAAACGGAAGCCTACTGATGATGTTAAGCCCTCTGTGGAAGAAGCTAGGATGGCGAAGCGGCGTTGTATGAATGGGAAAAAAATGGTACCTTGGGTTGTGGGTGTTCCTTGGCAAGCTACCTTCCCTCAGAGCCTCTTTGACACCGAACTTTGCATTGCTGTACCTTTGCCTTTTTTCCTTAACAAGAATCTGAATATCTTGAATGTTGAGGCTTCTACTCTGCCTACGACGAAGACTAATCCAAATCCTGGGGAAACGAAGGGTACTGTTATTCTTGACATTGAGAAATTGTCTGTCCGCTTCGGGAAGGAACTCTCCTTGTCTTGCAGCCAGTGGACAGAGGCTGCTGGTAACATGTATTTATTTCAAAAGGAACGTGATGAAGAGGGCACTGGCGAGGCTCATAGTAACTGGTATAATGATCACTTCTGCTTCTATACTGCTCAGGACACAAAGGACGACCTTTACGAGGCCTGGAAACCTGATGAGCTGAAGTTCCATCAGGAACATTGGGCGAAATACGGTGAATTTGACGCCGCTCGTTATTACCAGGCCTACAAGCTGTCCGAGAAGCAGCGTGAAATGATGGCTGACATTCGTGGGATGATGGGGTCTGAACCTACCAAGCCTTCTCTCAGCGCGACGTTTGGGAAACTCACGCCACGAATCACTTCTCGCTCTTCTCAAACATGGCCTTCACAGCCCTTTTCTTCAGGCAGCGGCAAGTCCTCCTCCTCGACACCCGACTGCCTTATCTGCACTGAGCGAGGCCACGACGCAACTCAACACGCCGATAGCACCGTCGTCATCAAGTTCAAATCTGACGGCAAGCCAGTATGGTCCAAGTACAGTGACCATAACCTCCTCAGCCCCGACAACCGAGTCATTTGCATCAGCTGGAACCTTCGAGGCGACCGTGGGCACCCATGCTCTCATAAAGACGAGCGCGCCCATCTCTGCTCCTTCTGCGGGAGTAAACGCCATCACGCCTTCGCATGGATTTGCCGTTCCAGACCCTCAAACTGATGCTTTCCTTCAGGTGTCGCTTTCTCTTCATCTTTCCTACTCCGACTTTTCCTCTTCCATCGTTCCTCGGCCCCCTCTGGCTTGTACCTCTTCTGAGGATTCCCTTCTATTTCACAGAGTCTTGCACCCATATAGTCCCGACGCCTTCGACTCTCTACTGCGCAAACACAACCTTTTCGACAGCTACCCTCTCCTGCCTTTTAACCTGCGCTTCGGGTTTCCTATTGGGCATATGCCCTCACTTCCTCACACCGTCATCATGCCCAACAATCCTTCCATTCTTTCTTATCCCGATACTGTTTCCGACTACCTTGCTAAAGAAGTGAACGCCGGCAGGTTATCAGGCCCATTCTCTCGCGAGGTTGCAGAAAAAATTTTGCGTGGCCCCTTTCAATCTTCATCTCTCATCGTCTCTGTTCAGCTGCAAGAGCCCGGGGTGCCCGACAAGTTGAGGGTTTGTCAACACCTTTCCAAGGCTTCCAAGTCACATGCCTCTGTCAATTCCTACATCCACAAGGATGATTTCCCAACGCACTTTGACACCGCATCCAAGGTTGCTGAGATCGTGAGTTTTCTCCCCTATTCTGTTTCTTTTCCCACCTTTCTTCCTTCTTGTTACACATCTCCTTTGTGTTTCGTGCATGGAGATGTTTTCTTCTTAGCGCTGGCCTTGCGTCCAGTCGCTCCTTGGGTATTTTTGCTTCATGCAAGTTACCTAGTCCTCTGTATCATCCTTCCTCTTCCGTGCCACTGGCACGGTGATTATCTTCCACGTGTAAAGCGTGATGATTCCTCTTCCGCGCGTCGAGCGTGATGACCCCTCTTCCACACGTCGAGTGTGATGTTCCTCTTCCGCGTGTTGAGCGTGATGACTTTCTCTTTATGCACTCGACGTTATAATGTTGCATGTATCATCTTTAATTTGCCATGCATGATATCACCTTTCTTTCATGTTTCATGTGTTTTGCACGTTATCTCATCTTCACCTTCCTGTTTGATCTATCTTTCCTTCTACATCTTACTCATGTTTCTGGATCTCTGCGTAGATTTCTCATGCACCTCCTGGAACACAAGCGTGCACCCTTGATATCAAGAAGTTCCATCGGACCTGCCCCGTTCTCCCATCCCACAAACCTTGGCTAGTCGTCCAAGGCACTTCTGACGACTTCTTCATCAATCACGATCATCCGTTTGGAGCTGCTTGTGCCAGCAGTAATGCTGGTATGATTGCAAACGCCGTCGTTGACATTTGGAGAGCTGAAGGGGTCTTCCCAGTGCCAAAATACGAAGACGACCTGAAGGCTTTCCGATTCCCTTCGCCATCCGGCCTCTTCGTTGATGGCGATTTTCACTATGACTATGACCGCGACGATATGCTTCGCCACATCTCCTCTTTGGGAGTACCTTGGCATGATGAGAAGGGTGACGAACGCTTCTCTTTTGTCACGACGTTTATCGGATTTCTCTGGGATATCCCTCGGAAGCTCGTTAGCTTGCCGGAAGGAAAGAGAAACAAATTCCATCAACGCGTCCTTCAATTCCTGACTGACTTTGACGGCCGACCTTGCCATTTACGGGATGTTGAAAAGATCCACGGATCTCTTTGTCACATCGCTTTTGTTTATCTTGATGGTCGCTCCCACTTGCCTTCGCTTTCTAACTTTGCGTCTACCTTCCATGGTGACGAATTCCTCACAAAGTATCCCCCACACTCCCTGATTACTGACTTGAATTGGTGGTTGGTCAAACTTACTTTGCGGGGGGTATCTCGGTCCCTTCACCCTCTTGGTCCTTTATCAGATCTTGGGTTGTATGTTGATGCCTCTACATCGTGGGGTATTGGCATTATCATTGGTGATGAATGGGCTGCCTTCCAGCTTTCGTCTTCTTGGAAGATTGAAGGCCGCGACATCTGCTGGCTCGAGACTGTTGCCATCGAGCTTCTTGCCCTTGTTTTGGAGTCCAGAGGTCTTCGGGACCTTCACCTGCTTGTCCATTCTGACAACCAAGGCACCATCAGTGCCCTTGATAAGGGCCACAGTGGCAACATCTATCTGAATCTTGCAGTTCGTCGCACACATCTCATTCTAATGGCTACCTCCCTTGTTTTTAAAACTGTTTATATTGAATCTGAAGCTAATCCAGCTGATCCTATCTCGCGTGGGGAACCAGGACCTGTTGGGAAGCAAATCTTCCCGTTTTTCATGCTCCCTGATGAGCTATCCTCTTGTTTTGTTCATGCCTAGGTTAGCCTTCTTTCCTGACACCATTTACTTCCTCCTTATTCTCACATCATTTATTTAGTCTCCAACACCCTTTTAAACCGGCGACGCGTGTTGTCGAGACGACTGTGGGTGGTTCACATCCTGTTCCTCCGCGCCCCACATGTCGTCATATTCTCTTTACTCCTTTCCAGCCTCATATCACACCTTCCACACCTGCTTCGACATCACCTTCCACAACTACACTGGAATCGCTATCTACAACTATGACATCGCCTCCCATAACTACTCTGCAATCACCATCTACAACAACTGATTATTTTACTCTCCCTCACGACGTCTCACCTCTATCGTCCCGACTCATCAAACCCAGGAAACCTCACACCAGGCGACAAATCTCTCAAAATTCTTTACGCCCTCATGTCGCTGCTGCGGATCGCTTGTTTGCCTGGGATACACCCCACGCTGTTCGTCACTGACAGCACCTTATCGCTTCTCTTCATCCACACTTGGTCAATAGTGCTATGATGTCCATCCGTGGGGCATATGCACCTAACACCAAATCCACGTATGCTGCCGGCGCTCTGCGCTTCACCCAATTCTGCGATACATGGGGTATCGATGAGGAAGCGCGAATGCCTGCTTCTTATCCCCTACTCTGTGCCTTCATCGGCGAATATAAGGGTAGACAAGCTGGGAATACTATACGCTCCTGGTTGTCCAGTATCCGTGCATGGCATGTCGTCAATCATGCCCCTTGGTTTGGAGACGACGAATGGGTTCACCTGGCCTGGGTGTCTGCAAACAAAGAAGGGACAAAACATCAACGTCCTCTCCGTGCCCCTGTCTCCATTGAGCACCTCTTGGCTCTTCGCCGTGCTCTTAACCTTTCTACTCCTTTCCATGCAGCAGTCTGGGCCCTCGCTCTGTGCACATTCTTTGGCTGCCGACGGCTAGGCGAACTAGCTGTTACCACTGCTGCTGCATTTGATGAGAAATATCACGTCCTTCGCTCCGTTATGTGCGCTACCTTTCCTTTTTATATATATTCTCTTATATTCCTTTAGGATCACTTTCCGCACGCTGCGAGATGGTTCCTCCTCTGCAAGCTTCCATATTCCTTGGATGAAAACTACGAAGGAACTCGGCGCCTCCATAATCCTTACTGCACGGAACGACATCCTTTGCCCTGTCACTGCACTGAAGAATCATCTTGAAGTTAACTCATCCACTGATCACTCTGCCCCCCTTTTCACTTATACGACTGCTTCTGATCAGTCGAAGATCCTTCTCAAACATGAATTTCTCAATTTCTGTAACCAGATCTGGTCGTCCGCCATGCTCGCCCACATCTTGGGCCATAGTTTTCGCATTGGCGGCGCTGTCGAACTTCTCCTTGCTGGCGTATCACCTGAAATTGTAGCTGCAACAGGCGGTTGGACTTCTCTCGCCTTCTTACTTTACTGGCGTCGCATGGAAGAGATTCTTCCTATGAGTACATCAAAAGCATACAACAAGTCCCACCTTGACTCGTTGGCCGCAATCTTCGAACAGTTTCGTATTAACAATAAAATCCCTTCGGCGCTCATTGTCGCCTCTAACGGGAACCTCGTTCTGTAATCTACCTGTATTTATATCGCTTCACAAAAAATTATCTTAAAACTCCTCTCCTGTACTTGTATTTTAATTCACGAAATTTCTCTCCCAGAGTGCCGCTTGATTGGGTAGTTCCTCTGTGCTGAACCAACTTGCTTGTTGTGAGCTTCCACTCTGGTTGGTATAGCTAGTTGTTTTGCACACAATCGAGCTTTCAGACGCTCAGGTCTTGCCCATCTTTCGGATCTTACCATTATTATTTAAGATCCAATTTGAGCCAGCTGGGCAAGTCCTAGGCACACACAGGTTATCCGTGTCTACGGATTTCTTGCATTTAAATATCTGTTGTATTTAAATACTTCCCTCCTTCCTACATCTCACAAAACACTAGAGTTATCTCATTCCGCGATGAGCAAGCACAAGGCACGAGTGCAAGCTCATTATCGGATAAGATAACGGCTGAGCGTCAGAACGAGATGGTTTGTACTCATAAGTACAAACACTCATGTATGTCTCCGAATCCTAGACAAGGAGAACTACATTCTCCTTGTCATTCAGATTATCGTTCTGACGCGGCAAAAAGAGTCCTCTCAACCTCAGTGAAATTTTCGAACCCACCCACCATCCCTCTTAGCGTCTGTATAGCTAGTTGTTTTGCACACAATCGAGCTTTCAGACGCTCAGGTCTTGCCCATCTTTCGGATCTTACCATCCTCGTGGTATGGTCGAAAATCTCCAACAAACGCGTGTCATCCACGGCCGGATCCCACTCCGTCCTCAATTCAGGTGTAGTCAAGACCGTTTTCCAGGGTTCCAGCGACACCATATCCTCGCTTGGGGTGGGCACGTCCAACACGATCCTATAGACCTCTTCGCCGGCCTTGCTATACGCGCGATGGACAATGACATCTGCGAGCTCTGGGACGGACGAGACACGTGCTTTGCCTTTGCCCTTGGAGGAAGAGGAAGAGGAAGCGTCCTTGGATGAGTTGGACATGCATTTCCAGTCTGAGGAAGGGGAGGTGAAGAGGTGTTTGAAGTAGGCTTCGGCATCGTTCAGTGCTTTGTACCATGTCTTTTGTAGTCTATTTTATTGTCATTGGGGTTGATTTTAGTGGGGTAAGGTAAAGAACTGACTGTGAGCCATCGGACATTGCTTGACTCGGAGTATGATAAACTTTGGATGTGAACCTGGCTTTAGCTCTTGAGTCAAGAAGGTAAAGTCATGGCGTGACCATTGAGCTTCCTGCCACTCTCCTCGATAAATCATGGGCCCTGGTGAGAGTCATGTTGGAACTTTTCTTTAGCGAGTTCTTTCGATCACGACCGACGTTCGATTTATCAGGATTTATCCAAGCTTTATCTGACTATTGGCGTTGGCCGAAGCAGCGGGTAGCAACAACTCAACAATTCCATCATCTCTTGAATTATCTTACGAACTATGTAAGTGTACTTGAAGCCTCAAACTCGTCGAGATTCGATGTTGCGCCGTCCAATGTGAGTTTCCGCTCCTCATGGCCTCACACCTCGAATGAAGCTGACTCATTGGTCGATCTAGGACAACTGGGTCGAACAGCTCCCTTACATTCACATCACTCCGGACGCGACGTATCTCCACTCTGAACGCGCTGCCGGAGAGCTCTTCTTTTTGCTCAGCAGTCACCACGGATTTTCACCTCCGAAGGGATGTACAACTCGATGCCCATAATCTATCTGCTCATATCGCCGGTCCGTCGTGTGAAAGTGCCGTGACTATGCCCTCTTCAAATTACCAAAATGTTTCCAATCATAGGGGGCAACCCGTGCATCTCATCACCGTCAGCTTCAAATCCAGTACTCAGAACCACGTAGACGTGTAGAGCTGCTTCGCGTGCAACCGAAGAAGCGGTTGTGCTGTTAGGTGAGTTGATTGGTGTATGAACTATGTATACTTATCGCGGGTTTTCTATCAGGGCAACGGCGCTTGTGAAGTACGCCATGGAATGTCGATTTAGATGCAATCACTTCACCAGCTACAAGCCCTTAGACACCTGGATACATACACGAGCCATGACGTCGACAAACTAGAGCCACAAAACCTTCGCTCTGAGCACTCGGTCGGATTGAGGAGTCAAGTGATACATTGTCTCTGCCTATGTCACACTTCCCTAAACCTGACACTCCTGTGCAGACTGGTCACTTCTACTGGCACAATCACTGCCAATTCTGGCTTACAGGAGGATCATGTATGACTACGTTTGACCTTTTTCGGTTGATTCTTTCAAGGCCATCAAATGGTACTCTATCTCTTCTGCAACTCGAAGTCATGCTCACTGTCGCTCTTTGACGGCGCAAGTGCTCTTTGGCTGTCAATCCACTGAAGATCATGCTTGAAACGCGCCAGAGCAAAGCCATTGACTCTACACGTAGAATATTGAACTCCAGCAATGATTTCGATCAAATCGATCGGTCTATGTATGTATGTACTATGTATGTCTATGTGCTGTATGTGTGAAATGATAACCAATCTGAGTGCTCAAGAACGGCCATTTGGCATTCATGAAATGAATTGTGCCTGCATCTACTTTGGAGATAGAGCGTACCCCAACATGCGTCGTGTCACCCACCCAAAACGCGAGCTATGTAAGGCTGAGTGCAGATCGTTTTTAATGACCAAGTCCTGCCGATATACCCCCTCGCATCAGTAAAATTACAAGTCCGGCTTTAGCCGCTTTCACCGCTTTTGAAAGCATGAAAGCATGAAAGCGTTTCCGCTTTTGGAAGCCCAGGCCATATTGTTTGAAAAGGGATTTCCGCTTTCAAAAGGGACAAAAGGGGCTGCAAGTGGTTCAAAAGGGGACCATGAAAGAGGTGCAGCTTTCAAAAGGTGACTTGAAAGGGGCTTAAAAGTAGGCAAAAGTGAATAGATTTCTGATATTTGATGGAAACAATGGTAGTAATTACTACTAGAACGACGCTAACCCTCTAATGTCCTCGCTAACTCGAAATCAGACTCGCTGGAAGGGGTTGTGGCCTGGGGAACCATTGCCGCAACAGTCTCGCCGACCCACTGCAAAGCTTGACCATAGTCCCACCATGCTTGCTGTGCTGTGATTGAGGAGTTGTGTAATTCAGATTCGACGTTGCGCAGAGTTGTTCAGCTGGATGGATATCGAGAGTCAGAAAGGAAGGGGGGGAGAGGAAGGAAGGACGCACTCAGGACGAGTCATTGTCTAGTAGTGGCCAAGGCATTCCACGGCATCTGCTCGTCTGCTCGTTTCGAGTGAGTAGGCATTGCGAACGTGCTTTTTGAGCCAGGCGGTGCAGGCTTGACGTGTCGCGGGTAGAGACGAGTAGTAAAAAAACACCCACCAGGCCGCCTTGACCAGATGCGAAGAGACGTCGTCCATCATCACCGAGGTCAGGAGCGCCTTGTCAGGCAAATGCGTACTCACAGACGAGGGGAACACAAACAACCAAGCGACGACACCCCATCCATATCCCGCACCTCCACCATGATGCGCGTCCCCGGGTTCGGACCAGGGGAGAAGGCTTGATGCTCGTGGTCTAAGGGTGCGAGGTCGGTCGGTGCTGAGCGTAGTTGTAGATGTGGTCGTGCAAAACCCTACGGAGGGCTATGCATGCACTATCAGTCCTCCTTCAGTAAGAAGAGAGGAGAAACTTACAAAACGTAAGCAATGGTCTCTCTTCCTCGTTGTCCGACTCTGGGACAGCCTCAAGCGGTGAGGCCAGGAACGGGATCTGTGCAGTGCACGCTGGTCATTCGCCTGTGCGACTTTCGTTTCGGAAGGGCGAAGCGACCTGAGTGGCGTGGTGTGTGCTTTGCTGGTAGCTGAAACCACCATGGGCTTGTGATGCGACGGGAGTGGCGGGGCTTGGGTGAGGCGGGCTGCTGCTTCTGGAATCGAACCTGACGACGGCGATAAGCCACGTCGATGTCATCATAAAAGGATTTGTGCTGGCCAGACACATACCCAATCGTGAAGACATCGCGCGCCAGAGGAGGGGAAGGGAGAGATGTAGTGTAACGGAAAAGTTAACAAGTCCAAAAATTTCCAAATTCGGATGTTCAACATGTTGCGTGATCGACAGCCTTCAACAAGTCTTCTTCTGATTTTGGCATGGAAAACACATCTTCTACCTCTTTAATCCTCACTGAAAATTCATTATTAGATGATAGATCTTCACCCCGAATGCTACCCTATAAAATATATTGATCAACAAATTTGAAAGAGGTCCAAAGGGGGAAAGACCCAAAAGGGCGGGAAAAGGTGCCTTGAAAGTTAATTGAAAGTGATGTGAAAGTGAAAGTGCCTGGAAGTGAAAGTGAAAGGGGTTGTGAAAGTGACAGCTAAATGCAAAACCCTAGACACCTCGCCGAAATTTCTTGACTCCGCCTCGCTTTGTGCAAACAACCATTTGCGGAAGGAAGCGAGCACGAATGACGCAAGTCCTCCACCAACTCAGGTATATGTCATGTAATGGAGTGCTCCATGCTCCAATTGAGGTTATTATTGAGCCAAATGCAGCTGTTTGCACAAAGCGAGGCGGACACCAGAAATTTTCGGGAGGTGTCTAGGGTTTTGCATTTAGCTGGAAAGTGAAAGTGAAAGGGGTTGTGATTCTACTGATGCGGCCTCTTTAGAAGATTATGAAGGTTAGCTGTGGACAAAAATAAATTTTTCTTGAAACCCATGAATTTTTCACGAAGATCTTCAAAGATTGTTGAAGATCTCAGAAGATCTTTGAAGATTGTTGAGGATCTTTGAAGATCTTTGAAGATTGTTGATTTTCTAAGGCGACAAATAGTCAAGAATCTTGAAGAATCTATACTTCTCCAACAATTGTCAAAGATATACTAGATTGCTAAAGATCTTGTATATATTCAAAGATCTTCCATATTCTCCAGCACTTTTTGTAAAGAATGGAATTCATTTCAAAGATCTTCAGCTTTCTTTGTCTCTCTTAATTTTTGGCCGGCCATGGAGAAGGGCATTATGTAATGATCATATGATCCAGTCACAGGAACACACCAAGCTTTATGTCTGCATTTGGAAGTCCGGTGATTCAAATGAATCGGTAACTTGCTGTTCGATGGTATGATGTCATAGCTGGCTATCTTCCCCGATCTTAGGAGTCTTGAAGCTTTTATTCATAGTCAATATGGCAGAGAGATCTCATAGTGCTTAGCTAAACCAGCAGAGTATAAAAGCCAGAAGCAGCATATACACCCCATCCTCAAATTCCCAAACTCAGTATTGCCCTTGATTCCCCTTTTAAAATCAAACCCTGCATAAATCATACCAGGTACGTTTGAGGGACAGCCTCCAAAATAATGCATAATTAAAGGACAAACTCACCAACTATGCTGGAGGAGAGTGTTTTGTGTTTGTGTTGATGAACAAGATAGCCAGAGGCTGTGCCAGCAACCCTCAAGCTTGAGGGCAATGACATCATAACAACTGGGCATTTACAGCAAGTCGCTGGTTATGACATTATCTAGAGTATTACTCCTATCATCCATATTTTTTGATTGCCTTGAGAAAGATTTGGAGGACAGTCTCTGCTCGATTGTTGTCGCTGATGCCATTCCCAGTGATGAACTGCCCTTTTCCATCAATAAAAGAGTGGTTGACTATACCAAACCAAATGAGGCCTGTTTTCAACAATAGATATTAGAAGTGGCACGAGCTAAGACATTCATGAAACACACCATGCTGACCATCATGATGCCAGAGTGAATTGGCGCCAGCGACTTTGTATACTTTACGATGGATGCTGCGATCACCAAAGCTTCCAGGGGAACTGTGGACACGCAAATAAGAAGCAATTATACACTCTTGTGTTACGCGATGCCCACTAGCAGCTAGCTGCCCAGCAATCATACGTCGGCCAAAGGCAGGAAATATTTCCAGAATATTTGTGATTAATGCATCAAGCTGAGCATCTGTGATGTCACTGGATGATTTGCGGTTGGATTGTGTATGGACAGATGTTATTTGTCCATCTGGAAGGGTATGAGATATGAAAACTGGCTCTCCAGGTGAAACAAGGCCCTGTTCAAGTGCCCTCTGACGGATTGTACGTGCATTGCATCCAAGAACTGGCTGAAGGCCTGATGGTCCACAAAGATTCAGGGCCTCCTGAAGAAAGATAGAGTCAATCTCAACACGAGGTTGTCCTCGCCTGCCATTGCTCGAGCGAGTAGAAACAACAAGAGAGGCTCCCTCCTGAGGATCAGAAGATTGATGACACACTTGATCAAGTGCTGCAGCCATTGCATTGATGCTCTGTTGTAGAGTTGCATACTCTGCACTTGGAAAGTGGTGCTGGTGCTGTTAATGTACTTAGAAACTTTAAAACCATCAAAGCATTTGCAAGCTCACTGGCTCAGCTGCCTGAAGCAGACAAAGGGCATCTGTCCGCTGCTCGGAAAGCCTGGCAGCATCTCCAAGTTGGGTTCTTAGAGCAGTTCTCACCTGGTCACTCAGGACAAGATAAGCAGCTCTGATGTTTTTCAACTGCTCAGACTCAACCTCAGACATGAAGTAGAGTGATGTGTTTAGAAATTCAAGTTTGCGCAATGTTGAAGAGCGGTGGTCACTAGAATAGCAAGCCAGAAAGATCACAATGACATTGCCAAGCATAGGATACCCCTGAGAAAAGTGCCTGTGCCTGTACAGGCTGTACATCAATGCCTTGGCCCAATAAACAATTAAAAACAAGATGTCAAGATTCTTCAAGATCTTTATAAATGTAGATAATTTGTTGTCCTAATTTCTGCAATATTCTCAAAGATTCTTGAGGATTATAGACGACATTAAACAGCAAAAAGCAAAGATTGTTGAAGATCTTCCATTGAAATTATACCAAGGGAAGGAAGAATCTTGAAGATCTTATCAAAGCAAACAACTGACAACAAACAGATGAAAGGTAAAAAATTTGAAATCTTTGAAGATCTTTGAAGATCTCTGCCTCATATTTTCATATGGCTAATTTCTTCAAAGATTTTGCAAGATCTTTGACAATAGTTGAAGATTTATTGAGAAAATTGGGTCTACGCATTAAAAAAATTATTTTTGTCCACAGCTAACCATCAAAGAAGATAGTATAAACAGTGTTTTTCTATCTCAAATTCTCACGCAAATATCCCTGATCATCATATGTTTCTCAGCTCTCTTAATGTCTCTGTCTCGAGCTATGTCGACCTATTCTGGTACCTTGGATCACAGTATGTTCATGGCGTTCTGCTTAGACATCTCAACCCAGACGTTTACTTGATAGGCGTCGCTCGGTCACCCAAAACTCCGCGGCGGTGAATCGTGGAGAGCCAACGTCAGTCCACGGCGTCAGATTCAACACTAATAACTCTCAGCAATTTCATATCAGTGGTCCGGTTATAGAATCAGCCCCCCGCGGCCAGCCGCCACCAATTATCACTGTCCCAGATCAGTGAGAATTTGCACTTCAACCAGTGGTCAGACACTACTTACAATGATCTAGAGCGAGCAAGTCATTGTTTGCTCTCGTCATCGGCATTAATAAGTACAAATCCGAGCCTCTGAGGGGGTGTAAGAAGGATGCTAAGGACGTGCGCGACTATCTACTTGAAGACTTGAAAGTTCCCAATTCACATATCCGCTTCCTGACTAACAAGAAAGCCAAGCGTGTCGACATCCTGGACGCGTTCAAGGAAATCCAAACCGACAAGCGTATCAAAAAGAACGACCCGATCTTGATTTACTTTGCAGGACATGGCGACGAAACTGACGCTCCGACTGGCTGGCCTTCTGGAGACGTAAACAATCAGATACAGATGATCATCCCGCAGGACTACTGCATCGATCCTGGAAAGGAGGTACACGGAATCCCCGATCATACTCTCGCAGCGTTACTGAACGGAATAGCGAATCAACATGGGGACAATATAGTAAGAAATTTCTCTTGACCTACCCTTGATATGGATGACACAAATCTCGTTTAGACCGTCATCTTCGACTGCTGCCATTCAGGCTCCGGGACGCGAGGAAGTCGTAACATCCGCGGCCTTAGCGAACGTATGAAACAATCTATACCAAAGGACCTTGACCGTGATATCTGGTCTACCGCCAGCGGGTCCCGTGGATCGAGCACTGCACCAGAATATACCAGAAGCGGATTAGCCAACCATGTCCTCTTGGCAGCATGCTCACAAAAAGAAAAAGCGCGTGACGCTGTCAATGGTGGGCCGTTCACCCAAGCCTTCCTTCCTACTCTCAAATCGGTGGGCGCGGATAAACTTACATATGCCTCTCTTCTTGAGAGAATGGACAAGATACCATTGTAAGTCTACCCAACTGAGATATCTCCAAGACTAATGTCGTTTCCACAGCCAAAACCCCCAGTGCGAAGGGGTGAACCAAAATCGCATCATTTTCGACTCCAGAGCACCTACAACGGGACGTGTATGTTTTCCTATCAAGATGAAGGACTCAGCATACGAGATGCAAGCCGGGTCTGCACATGGTGTCACAGAGGGTTCTGAATTCAGTCTGTACAACGACAGTCTCACCATTGACGACTCATCCCCCCTCTGTGTCTTCGTTGTTGCTTCTGCGGCCCACATTGGCCCATTCACCACAACACTGAACAAACATACGTCCAGTGCTGCCGTCACCCCTCTTTCCCCACCTTCTTGCGTTTTGCAAACGAAAGCCGGGAAACCGGAGGATCTTCTAGTGTATGCTTCGCTCGATGAAAGGCTTACCAGATTGTATGAGACTTTGGTGACAATGATGGAGGAGTTCCATCCTAGTAAGAGGCAAATCCGGCTTGTCGAAGAGAAGGAAAAGGCGAGACTCGGCCTTTCCATTGTGGACAACAGAATAGCGTTTGACAATTTCGATTCGCGTCTCGCAGAGTACGGTTTGACGCGTATGCCTCATACCGTAGCAAACGACCCGCAGGAAATTATTCCTGTCCTTCATGGCGCTGCCCATTTCTATTGGCATCTTAACCGCGAGGTCAAAAATACTCTCGTCAACACCCACATCGTCATTGAATGCAATACCCTCAAATACACAGGTGATTACGATATATCGGGAAAGCCAATTCTGGAGGCGACTGGGGACAACCTCTTACAGCTCGACGGTGTCATTGACGTCGTTGCGTCAGAGGGGACGATGTACGGATATAAAATTACTAACGAAAGCAAGCGCGATCTCTACATCAACCCCTTTTACTTTGACAACACTGACTTTAGCATTCGTAAGTTATGATATTTACTACCACTGGACATCGTTAAGCCCACCCCCTTCTCCAGAAACATATTACCAATCACCAACAAGCGGTAAATTTGAAACCTATCCCACCCTCACTCGAGGTGGTGGCTCTCTCACCCTCGGCTATGGCTCTAGCGGGGTTAACCCATTCACCTATTGCCTAGAGGAAGGCACCGACATTGACGTGGGGTATTTAGTATTCTTCATTTCCTTGGAGAACGTCAATCTCTCTACTATCCCACAGGAGACGCTGTTTGAGGGTCCGGGACGCAAGTTTGTGCAAAAGAAGCTCCCTGCACAACCAATTTACGGCACTATCTTGGTGCCCATTGTTCAGCGCCGTTATCCAGACCAAGAAATTGCAGAGCTGGAATCTATCAATGCCAACGACTCGGAGACGAAAGAGAAAGATGCGTTGGCGCGAACGGATGAACTTGCGCAGGAGTGTGCCCAGCTCCGCGCGACAGTGACAGCACAGGGCAAGAGACTAGCCCACTTGGAGTTGCAACTAAAATTGTTGCAGGAAGCGCAGGAGAAAATGGCATCTGAGCTAATTGGCAAATCTCATGATCATACGTCCAGTTCCACTCCCTCTTCACACAGCAAAGACGGTGCAGATTTAGCATCTAAAGATGAAAAGTCAACGGAAACCACGGGTCCTGACTACGGTGCGCCCTATCCCGAAAGCCCGACTTCTGGCTTCAATGCCCTAATTCATTCACGCAGTATATTACCGTCTATACACCAAACTTGGCGCTTTCGAATCAAATCACCCTCTCTACAAGAACGACCGTTTCATTGGTCGCATTCCAACAAAGTCCTTTTCCCCTCCTCATACCGTGGCGTCTATCAAGCTGTCCCTGTGCGGACTTGAGGGCCTGTCGGAGCCTGACAAGGCGCTTCTCTTCACACCGCTCTCAAGCCCAGCACCCAAAGACGACTCTGCCCACCTCTCTTTGGAGGGTCCTTCAGGGCCAGGCCTGTCCGAACAGCAGCCGATCGCGTTGGTTGTCGAGTCCGAAATGAGGACCAAGGAGGTCGCCGCGCAGTTGGAGAAGCTGCCGGAACGCTCTCATGATGCCGAGATCCATTACGGCAAGTCTCGTCGACGTCTCTTACTCATATAATGCACTCATCAGCTTGACAGTTTACTATCGCGTTTACTTATCAGGTGGAAAAGGAGATGAAAAGGCAAAAACGTCCTTTGACAAGAGTGATATTTCGTTAGGACGCATCAACACCCTCTTCATCGCTCCCCCTCACACCGCTGGATCTTTGAAAGCATGCATCGCAAAAGTTGAAGGCCTTCGAGTCACGCAGGGTCATGCGCTCTACAAGGATAAGGATATACTAATGAGCGACACCGACGTCATAACCTTCCAAGATAAAACTTATCCAGGTAGTGATAAAGGCAATCCCGTTGCCCTTGCGACCGATTCAAAATTCACGAAACGCGCTCAGTTAACGTCGACTTACAGTGAGTAACATTTCATGAGATAATGCGATTCTCAGCCTTTTCCACCGCAGACTACAAAGTATTATTTTCTCCCACCTGGCTATCAACAAATAAAAATGAGATCGTTCACACGGACGGAGTTATCGTCACTGATGGTATTTCTTTCCTTTCCTACCACTTTGTCAACCGTCTGAAGTAGACGCTTCAAGTTGTTGGAAGACAGTCTTACCCAGTATACATGGTGATTGATTCGAAGGGTCGAAAAGGATGTGAGTCTTCAATTTGCATTCGGGTTACTAGGTCGTTATTGATTTTCTTTGGCAGTTGTACACAAGGGTGAGTGGTCTCCTAACTCTATCAGAGTGCTTGATATCCATCGTTTTGCTAGCTAAAATCACCTTGATTGATCGCTGAATATCAGAGCGTGTGTCTGCTTTCGGGATGGGAATTGTCGGAACTCAAGTGGGCTGAGATGGTACCGGTCCCATAGATCATGTACCATTAGTAACGAGGACTCACCGATTATGAAGAACGGCATCGTGCAACTTGCAATACCAACGGTTGACGCTTTCAGATGTTCAGTCCTGCTCAAATATTCAAATCGCAGCTATGCAACTTACGCTCGTCCTCCCACAACGTTCGCGACCATGGATTATTCTGAGCGGAGAACGGAACGGGATACGTCTCGTAGACTTCTTTAGCGAAAGCATTGGCAACCCTCATCGCTGTCGTCATACATAGTTCCTTGGCTACAAGCCCCCGTCCGAGATTGGTCGGAAGGACATCTGGATACGTAAATGACACCAGCCATGTTGTCGGCAAACTGGAACCACAAAACCTTGACAAAACCTTTGCATTTAGCACTCAAATTGGCCAATTTCAGCAGTACAATTATTGTGACTTTGGCTTACAGGAGGGGTCATGTATAGCTTAGCTACCTCTGAACTCTTTCGCTCAAAGTTCATTTTACTACAAGGTTATCGCGGGGTCAACGCAGGGTACTGTGCGACTTTCTCGATTGTAACTCATGTTACTTATCTTGATGTTATCCTACGTTCGCAGAAAGTACAATCGGATTGACTACCAGCGTTGAGTCTACGAGGCAGACCACTCCCCTCCTTGAAACAAAGGAACGGTAGAACGACCCTTCAACCGGACAGCGGTGAAGAAAAGGGCAAACATACTTTGTCAATGACAACATGAGTTGGGTCATTCAATGGGGATGCACATTACTTACAGGCTTTGTCGGAGCCTTATCCCCATGTGAAGTGATGGTGGGGAGCACTCAGCATACTTTTTACTCAAGATCGAAGGTACATCGTCAGCCAACATGTGGGCGTGGAAATTGCGTGGAAACCGTGACGGATATCGCAATTCGTGGTCAAAGGTGTGAGATGGGGAAACAGTGAAAGGATATTGCCGACTCATAGCTAAGTAATACGTGGATGAGACCTCGCTCTCGATACACAGATAAAATCACATATTAAAAGGGAGGAATTTGGTAACCAGCCCCGCTGGCAAAGCTCCAACCACAGGGCCATCCACATTGAAGTCAACGTTCTTGAAATCAAATTGCAGGCCGTTTATGGGTAATCCATCAAACCTTTTAAACCCAAGTAAGAAACGGCAGAAGTTGGGTTTCATGTGCAGAACTATACTTACTTCACATTGGCTGACCTAATTGCGACACTGACCTTGGGATACATTGATATGTCCCAAAGTGAGGTCAACACGTTCTTACAAAGTTTTGCATGTGTCCGGTCTGTTTTCCCTTCAGCTACACCTTTCTTTGAATTTGAATTCAGTGAGCCAGTCGTCGTTCAACGGTAGAAGAAAAGACGATAAAACGCACTTCTACGGTGAAGTTGTCCAAACCCCCTTCGAGAAGGTCATCTCCTCCAACCGTTGCGACAAAATTGAGCTTCACGATTTCCATTTTGAACTGTTGAAGAGGATGTTCTAAATAGAAAACGAAGATGTCAATTGATTACTTGTGAACCTGAGATACATATGCCCACTGATGGTGATGGTATAGTCGGCGTTACCTCCGAAAATGCCTAATCGCACCCAAGCAGTGATACCTGTGACGCCCAGCGTTGCGATTCCCCTAATTTGCGCCTTGAGTTCCAGTGCTGAGGTCGTATTGAGGATAAGAGGGATATCGTTCTCGGTAGTCAAGTACTCCTTGAAAAACTTCGTGCCATCGGAATTGAGATTTGTCCCGTTTTCAAAGAAATGGGCTTCAAGCTCAAGCTCGCGGCTACCGTTGGAAAAATCTAATGTCTGGTTGATCCGTGAGTAAGGGGAACTCCTAAAGAGAATACGATCCCTTCCCACCTGACTTTTGATTCTACCGATCTGTCATCTAATGAGCCTTTCAGAAGAATCTTACATCGTAAATGCATACCTTTGCGGTCCCGTACTTGATGGTAGCCTCCACCTCTATGGGCACAGGAATGACGGAATCCGTGGTCGCCGTGAATATACCGATCATGGCCCTTGATTCAACACGGTCAAAGGTGAGATCATTTAGTTCGACGACGGGATTCTTTGGCATGATGGCTAGGCTTGAGAGGGAATGCAGAAATGTGGTCGATGAGATGGGTGGTTTGAGAAAGAGCACTTTGAAGCCTGGTATTTATATTCAATTGGTTGATCTGTATGTAAAGCTGGCGAGTCACAGATCCGATCCAACTCCTGCTGTACGTTCTTATCGTAGCCTGGTTCGGAGCTGTCCGCCTGAACATGAGATTCTGAAACACAAATTCGTGAGATTACTGCAAGGTTCACTTCTGTGTCTTCACAAGACCCAACGCTTTAAGTGCGTGCAGAATCCGATCGCACATCTTCGATTCAGATAATCAGTCTCTTCAGAAAAAAAATCAAATCTGGTCACAGAATCTTAAGTTGAAACGGACACGCACATACGTGTGTTCGGGGTGTGAAACGCCACTAGTCTGCTGAGTACTGAGGGTTCCAGCCACTGCGTTGGGATGAGCCCTGCAGGTGGGGCAAGATGGACGTTTAGAGCATTTGATGATAGAAAATCACCATGTTCTGCTTCCTCATGGCTTCCTCACTGACGCCTTAAGTTTCGATCAGCATTTCTATAAACAGACCAGGAGATATATTCGGCGCTTGGAAGTCACAGCACTTGTGAAGCATGTGAAGTATCGGCTGGGGTGGCATTGAATCAGATTTCCCGCTTTGACCTCTCTCCCCCCGCTCCCTCCGTCCCCTCTTTTACACATTTCCCTCTCTTTCTCCTCTCTTCAGCTTCCGCGCCGTTGAAGCTCGTACTAACTCCCCCTCTCCTTCTTATCTGGCCGGTTTAGACCCAACCTCTCGCCTTCACCTCCTTGCCCTCTTTTCCCGATCCCCATGTAAACTCCTCCGGATGCGTGAGCAAGAGGAGTTGCTGGGGCTTGTTACGCATGCGTTGGATGTTGGTGAGGGGTGCGTCGCGCCAAGAACGAGGGAATGGTGGAAGAGGAATGTGCATAAATTGAAGTCGAATTTTCAGCGTCTCCTGAAATGAAAATTCAATGATGACTCATCTGACCCTCACTGTCATATACTGATCAATGTCGCTCGACGACGCCGCTGACTCTCAGCGCGTATTGAGTATTCAGTCTCACGTTGTCTTTGGCTATGTTGGCGGGAAAGCAGCCGTCTTTCCACTCCAATGTCTAGGCTACGATGTCGATGTACCTTGTCTTTTTCTCTTCCAATCCACCCAACTAACCTACACACTCTCAGGTCGTCAACACCGTTAACTTTTCTAACCACTCCGGTAAATTTCTCCCTCCTCCTTCTCATACCACACCACTTACCTCGTCTACTTTTGCAGGGTACGGTCGTTCTGGTGGCACAAAAACAACAGCAACAGAGCTAAACAGCATATTCGAAGGAATGGAAACAAACGAGCTCCTCATGCCCACCAGGCTCTTGACGGGCTATATACCAGGAGCGGAGGCCCTCACAGCCGTCGCACAGCTCGCGCAAAAGTTGAAGGCGACGAAGGAGGGATTGATATATCTTTTGGATCGTACGTCCTCCCCTCTACACTCGGATCATCAATCAAGGATTGACCTTGTGTGGTATGTAGCTGTAATGGGCGACGCAGGCCAACTGTACGTTGCTGCGGACGTTATCCCAGTATACAAGGACCTATTACCACTGGCTACGGTCATAACACCCAACTGGTTCGAAGTCGAGTACGCTCTCTGTTACCCTTCGCTATAAATAACCTTTCTCACCCACTCTTAATTCTACAGTGTTAACAGACACAAAACTGAAAGACTTCCCATCACTACACACCGCCCTCCGCATCCTACACGAAAAATACCACGTCCCACACGTCGTCATCTCCTCTATTCCTCTCAAACCATGGCTACTCGCCGCCCTTCCAGAACATATAAAACCAGACGCGAATTCTGTAGATTCAAATGAACACCTCCTCTGCATCTCCTCCTCCTCTGCATCTCCTCCTCCTCTGCATCTCCTCCTCCTCTGCATCTCCTCCTCCTCTGCATCTCCTCCTCCTCATCATCTCACTCTTCGAAAGATCGCCTACGTCCATCGATCGTACACGCCCAATGCGTCCCCTTGATCCCAGGATACTTTTCCGGCGTCGGAGACCTGTTCTCCGCTCTCCTCTTGGCGCGCTTCCATCCTACAAAACCTATCGTTAACGGGTCTTCTAACCCTGGCACCGACATTCCCAACACTATCCATCAAAACACCACCACAACCGACGGCATCCTCACCCCCCTCACAACCCCCTCCACCCCCTCTTCCTCCTCCTTCTTCTCAAGCACACCCCTCTCAATAGCAGCCTCCCTCGCCCTCCACAAAACGCACTCCATCCTCCTCTTAACCCACTCATCAGCCCAATCCCTCCCATACGAAGAAAGACAACCGACAGATGACGAGTTGGACGCGTTGGAGCCGTTGAGGAAGACGAGGAGGATGAGGGGGCGGGAGTTGGCGCTTGTTAGAGGGCAGGGCATTATACGTGGAGATGTAAAGGGGCAGGGGAGGCAATTGGTTTTTTGGGATGGGTTTTGGGATTTGTAGGGATGATTTGTAGACTTGCCATTTGGTTTTGCGTTGACTCTTCTCATACTCTCACTTTCTACGCACACGAACACATCAATCATAGAAAAATTCCTTACACTCTCCCAACTTATAATTAATTATCCCCCCGTCCCCAATTTATCCAATGACACAACGCCCTTCTCGAACCACTCCTCACGCGATATCCAAAAGTCCTCACGGCCCTTCATGATATCCGCCAACACCGCACCTCCAAGGAAAACCATGTGTTTCCTGCGAGGGGGATCTTCGATCTTGATTTTGAATTTCTGTTTGTGTGTTTGAATGTAAGCGTCAGGAGAACGAATCACGTCCAGAAGGAAGAAAGAAAAAAAGGAGGGAAGAAGGTACCACAAAAGAAAAGAGAAAGCAAGAGAAACTTACATTCAACCGCGCCGGATCCCCACCCAACACCCTCGTCAAATAAAGCTGCTTCATCTCCTTTTCCAACCTGCTCGGAAGACCTGGGTACATGCTTGATCCACCGGACAGGACGACGTGTTTGTAGAGCTCCGTCCACTGGTGCGGTTTGAATTGTTTGGAATAGCATTTCTACGTTACGTTGTGAGTGTTCAGTAGGGTATAAAAGAGGACAATGGATGGGGGGAAGGAGGGGAAGGACGTACCAGCTACACCGGGCTGTTCAATGTCGACTAGGTGAGGCTGGAACATGCATTCTGGGGCTTCGAATCGTTCTGCGCCGACTTTGATGGTACGTCCGTCTGGGAGCTGTCATCACAGTTCAGTGTATAGAAAGAGAGGAAGGAAAGAAAGAAAGAAACCTACAGTATAACTCTCCACCAACACCGTAGTCTCCTCTGAAAGACGCGTATCAAGTTCAAGATCATAACTACCCAATCCCACAATCAGATAAGATGCATACAGGAAGGAAGGGGGGGGAACAGACAGACAGACCTAACATAAGGTAACTTCTCCTTGATCTCTCTGACCGTCTCGAAATCCGCCGTGCGATTGAACGCGTACCCGCGCATAAGGAGCAGCTTGATCAGATATCGTGTCACGTCCCGCCCAGCGATGTCTAATCGCCGCGTGAGGTGCGGCATCGCGTACCCGTCGTACACGGGCACGATGTGCGTTACGCCGTCTCCCGAGTCGACGACAACACCCGTCGTCAGACCTAATTGTAATCCGCATTAGCCCTCGTCGATGCTCCCCATTACGACATTTGATGAAGCAAAAGAAAACTCACCCTGCGCATAAAGCGTCAACACAGCCTGAATAGCAACATACACTCCCTGGAACCCATACTCCTCAAACATAACCTGACACATCCTCTGCCTGTTCACTTTCGGGTTCATCGGCGGTTCCGTCAGCAGGACCTTCCGGCCCCTCGTATTGACCTTCAACTTCTCATCAAACGTATAATCCCATAGATGTTTCATGTCTTCCCAGTTTTTGACGATGCCGTGTTCCATTGGTTGCGTTACTTGGAGGTAGGTGCGGTTGGAAGCCGCTTCGTCGCCTACCATTATGTCTTTGATTAGGGCGGACCCGACTCGTTCTTCTGCGCGGAGGATGGGGCGGCCGATTATGGATGGGAATACTAGATGTTATTATAAGTAACTCGTTCAGAGTTATGGGGGATTAAGGCGTTACCGTGTTCTGGGAAATTAGACCCTGCATATCCCACTTTCACGAACTATGTATGACGATGGCGATGAGGGTTTGGTGCTTTCGCTGGAGAAGTCTATGAGACGTACCCCCGTTCCGTTGTCCACTACCAGTGGGTGCTCAGAGTAATCCATGGTCGCGAACGTCGTATGAGTCCGAGCGTAAGTTGGATAGCCGCGATATCTGTGCTACTTAGGATGTTTGTCGTGCTTTGTTCCGCATCCTTTATTCTTGTGATCTTTACGGCTTTTTCTACGATCTGAGGAATTTGAATAAACAAATGGACGTGCGCGTATGCGAGAGTTTTGGGTTTTGTTCGTGTATATCTTACACCTTATTATGTATCGCTTGAATGTTTGAGTAGGACTAAACATTTGAAAGCGTCAACCGTCGGCATTGCGATATCGATGCCGTTCTTCATAATCAGTGAATCCTCGTTACTGGTGGTACATGTTAACGGATCTAGTACAGAACCGGTACATTGACCCTATCTGAGCCTACTTGAGTTCTGACACATCCTCCCGAAAGCAGACGCACTTTCTGATATTCAGCGATCAATCAAGGTGATTTTAGCTAGCAAAATGATGGATAACAAATACTCCAACAGAGGGATGAGACCACTCACCCTTGTGTACAACTGCCAAAAAAAATCAATAACGACCTAGTAACCAAATGTTGGAGACTCACAGCCTTTTTCACCCTTCGAATTAATCACCAAGTATCCTGGGTAAGACTGTCTTCCAACAACTTGAAGCGTGAACTTTCAACGGTTAACAAAGTGGCAGGAAAGGAAAGAAATACCGTCAGTGACGATAACTCCGTCCGTGTGAACGATCTCATCTTTGTTTGTTGATAGCCAGGTGGGAGAAAATAATACTTTGTAGTCTGCGGGGGGAAAGGCTGAGAATCGGATTATCTCATGAAATGTTACTCACTGTAAGTCGAAGTTAACTGAGCGCGTTTCGTGAATTTTGAATCGGTCGCAAGGGCAACGGGATTGCCTTCATCACTACCTGGATAAGTTTTATCTTGGAAGGTTATGACGTCGGTGTCACTCATTAGTATATCCTTATCCTTGTAGAGCGCATGACCCTGCGTGACTCGGAGGCCTTCAACTTTTGCGATGCATGCTTTCAAAGACCCGGCGGTGTGGGGGGGAGTGATGAAGAGGGTGTTGATGCGTCCTAACGAAATATCACTCTTGTCAAAGGACGTCTTTGCCTTTTCATCTCCTTTTCCACCTAATAAGTAAACGCGATAGTATACTGTTAAGCTGATGAGTGCACCATATGAGTAAGAGACGTCGACAAGACTTGCCGTAATGGACCTTGGTATCATCAGAGCGTTTCGGCAGCTTCTCCAACTGCGCAGCGACCTCCTCGGTCCTCATTTCGGACTCGACAACCAACGCGATCGGATCCTGTTCGGACAGGCCTGGACCTGAAGGACCCTCCAAAGAGAGGCGGGCAGAGTCGGCTTTGGGTGCTGGGCTTGAGAGCGGTGTGAAGAGAAGCGCCTTGTCGGGCTCCGACAGGCCCTCAAGTCTGCACAGGGACAGCTTGATAGACGCCACGGTATGAGGAGGGGAAAAGGACTTCGTTGGGATGCGACCAATGAAACGGTCGTTCTTGTAGAGAGGGTGATTTGATTCGAATGCGCCTAGTCTGGTGTATAGACGGTAATATACTGCGTGAATGGGTTAGGGCATTGAGGCCAGGAGTCGAGCTTTCGGGATAGGGCGCACCGTAGTCAGGACCCGTGTTTTTCGTTGACTTTTCATCTTTGGATGCTGGATCTGCACCCCCTTTGCCATCTGGAGAGGGAGTGGAACTGGATGTATGATTATCAGATTTGCCACTTAGCTCAGATGCCATTTTCTCCTGCGCTTCCTGCGATAATTTCAGTTGCAACTCCAAATGGGCTAGTGTCTTGCTGTGTGTCGTCACTGTCGCGCGGAGCTGGGCACACTCCTGCGCAAGTTCAGCCGTTCGCGCCAACACATCTTGCTCTTTTGTTTCCCGGAGCTTAATCAAGGATTGAGACAAGTCAGACACAGTAGCTGTGAGATCTTCGCAAAGTCTTTCAAGTTGCGACCTTTGGTAGGCATCATGAGAGTTGCCGTCGAGTAGGGATCGGATCTGTAATTGACTTTGAAGGATTTCCTTGGCATGTTGAGTTTTCAGAAGCTCGAGTTCATGTTGAAGCTCAATATGGCGGATGTTATCCAAGTCGAGTTCCCTTTGCTGAGAAATACTCAATTCTGAGCGATCACTCCAAAAGGAATAGATTGTAACACTCCCACCTTCGCCAACACCTCCCTCTCTCGCCTTGGCGGCGGTATAGCGCTGACAAGCTCTGACCCGTCGGAATGCACCTCCTGGTCTAGATTGCGCTGCTTTGTCACCAATTCCTCAAGTTGCGCTTTCAACGCAATGCATTCATCTTCCAACGCCTCCCTCGCTACTTTGTCGCTGGTGTTGATGGATTTCAACTCTGCAATTTTTTGGTTCAAGTCGGAAATGTCCTTCTCTTGCTGACGGTTAAGCTCTTGAAGTTCCTTGTACAGCACCACACCAGCAGAAGTCTTCTCCACAGTCTTCCCCTCAGCGAGCTCCCTCTGCATCTCGACAAAGACGGGATTGAGCGCGAGGAGGTCGGAGACGATAGAGATTGGAGGGGGAAACTCTGGACCTTTGGGTGACTTTTCCGGAGAATATTTTCCAAAGCGAGCGAATCTGCATTTACCGTCGACGAGTTCTTTGAAGAACTTATCCTTGGTCTTCAACTCTGCTTCGTTTTTGACACCTTGCGTCATATTTACTTCGTCCCAAAATGTGGTAACGACCACGACATTCTTCAGAGGATCAGGTCCGCATAATTTCTTGAACATCGCTATATTTCGCTGCGATGAACCCCCAACTTTGGGATCGGCGATGTTGTGCAAATATAGAATGCCAGAAAACTTGCGTTTCTTGTCATATCTGTACGTCAATGAAGGTTAGATCGTCAATATATGGAGGGACAGATCTCTCACTTCGCTTTGAGGTAACCACCAATTTCTCTCAAAATTACTAGGTCGGATTTGCCACCACTCTCATTATAGTCATTGAAACCAGGCGTGTCAGCGAGAGTCACAGGAATGCCATTGGGAATCAAGAATTCGTATTCTTTAACCTCCGCAGTTTGCGACTCCAAGCCGTGTCCAACATCCGTAACGTCCTTGCCGACAATGGTGTTGATGAACTTTTAGAATGTCAAGAGTGGTGGCGGCGGCAGTGGACTAGCCCATACCGTCGATTTTCCACATCCAGTCCCTCCCATAATTCTGTGGTAGTGGTACGTCAGCTCAACTTCATGCAACAAAAAGTGCTCCACTAAACGTACGCTATCAAAGCAGCTGGCTTCATTGTTGGTACAAATCGTGCGTGTAGGAGATTTGAGAAGTCACAGTCGGAGTCCTAACAAAAAGTGAGCCTATGAGTGTCGTTTTGATGACTTTTGATTTGCTCTCTCAATTCAAGCGCACCTCATGGCAACCTCATGGGCGAGACGCTCAAACCGAGAGCCAGGGCTATGCTTCAAGGCCTAATCACCTACTGAGCCCGGGCAAACTCTATCCAAGCAACGTGGAAGCCAGGCTACCAACCCCGCAGGTGCAGAACTTCCCCATCTAGATGAGCCGCTTTGAAAGCTGTCGAAGGCGGGCCTTTTAATGCTCCTTATCTAGTAGACAGGTAAGTCGGAGACAAATTGTTGACGTCACAATGTTGAAGCTGAAGGACCGAGTACTTGTGCGGTGATAAACAAGTGATAAAGATGTGCCAGTGACTATTGACCATTACAAAGACGATGGCGATGAGTATTGGTGCTTTCGCTGGATAAGTCTGTGAGAGACGTACCCCCGTTCCGTTGTCCACTACTAGTGGGTGCTCAGAGTAATCCATGGTCGCGAACGTCGTAGGAGTCCGAGCGTAAGTTGGATAACTGCGATCGCTGCGATATCTATTTGATATCTATGTCACTTAGGATGTTTGTCGTGCTTTGTTCCGCATCCTTTATTCATGAAATTGTACTCAACGGCCGACATGGCAATAAATCAACAGAAAAGAATGATATGTTGTCAATTTGAGGATATAATGAGCTGCGTGCCGTACAAGTCGCATGGCAGAAATGATTTACGAGGATATATCAACTCCAAACTCCTCCCCGATGGTTTGATATCCCTCACCCAAGTCGTAATATTTGAATGATATCGTCTTGATCGGCTTTCCAGCTCTGGCGCGCAATCCTAGGAAGGCCCGAAGAACCTTTAGCCTACGCCCGTCATCCATCTTGAAGTCACAAGCGCTAAACTCCAAAGCCTGAAGTGAAGGCAATATGACGTCTTGAACTTCCTTGGCAGATGACTCATAAAATTGCTGTTCAAGGTGGGGGAACAGGATGAGATGTAAATATCCCACTAGATGCAGGATTACCAAATTGTGGAAGAAACGGAGAATCCAGAGGCCGAGAATCTTAATGGATGTAGACTCGGAGTCGCTCGGCGGGTCGTATTCATCAAGGAGGTAACTTGAATGCATTTGAAGCGACCTAACACCGCGAAAGATCGGGAAGAAAACCTCTGGAAGAGAGAAGCAAATCATCGGAGCTGTGGTCTGCTCCGGTACATCTTGAGATCCTTCCCAATCGAAGGTAACTAGAATATCAGGATTGATTGGGTCGTGGTTGCTACACCTGAGCCAGAGGGAATGGGGCTCTATGGATGCGAGACATTCACAGTTGACCATATTATGTGCCCAACCATCCATCCTTTCTTCAAGAAATCTCACTATGAATTCAGAATCGGGATTGAAATGAAGCCTGTAGGTTGTCAATGAGAGTCTTTCGAGAGGAGGGATGTCGATGTGTCTGAGGAAACTGCTGCACTCAGCCAGGGGTGAACTTAGACTGAGATCTGATAAATGTGGAAGTTGGGCTCGGGGCAAAGGTACCGTGCTCGGTAACGTTCTGGAAATGGACATTGATATGAGGAGCTTTTTCAGTCGGGGAATGTTGTTCAGGAGATTGAGCCATTCCGAAACCGTCGGGCCTGCAAATCCATGGGCCCACGAAACTTCGAGGCATGTGAGTTGAGAAAACGCAGCCGTCGTGATGTCGAAGCGACAGCAGTTAAAATGCACTTTCCTGAGCTTTGGGGCTTCTCCGTTGAATAGAATCTTTGGCAGGGTCGTAACACCAGCCTCGCCCTTCCAATGTGGATACACACCGAACACTTCCAAATGAGGCGCCGGTTTCTGGATTGCGTTCAAGAATCCCTCCGTAAACCCTTTGACTTTAAGACAAAAGGTCCTGCATTGAGGAGCCAAGTCTAGGACGAGATCTAAGTGTTTTGGCCGGCATGCGGCCGTGCAGCAGCCAATGTTCAGCGGCATGTGCTTTGAACGACCAAGTAGCTCTTGAGTCCATTCAAGCGAGTCCTTCTCAAAGTCCATAATTGATGTCCAGAGTATCGCGGAATTCAAGGCAACGGCGCGCCAATGGCGGCATACCTGCGACGCAGATCGGATTGTACGTTTCTGCTGTTCGAGACAAGTTGTGAGATGGCGACATGGCGGTAGGTTTATGAGAAATATAGATATCAGGATCTCATCTGGGAGCTTCGATATTGGCGAGACGCCGGACGTGAATTCATCGATGCTCATGATCAGTTGAGTGAACAAAGAAAATAACGACTCGGATTTCCGAGCATTATTTCCCCACGCCCTGCAACCTCCGAAAACACTGAGGGTTTGAGTATAAAAGTGTATAAATAGGTATGTTAACGTCAAGCCTCATGATCAGGGATCTGTCCGGCCTCCGAGACGCCCTCAAAAATTTGCAGGAAGTGGTGTTGACTAAGGTGAAATAGTAAAACGCAAGAGACTACACGAGACCAGTACTTACACAGTAGTGGTAATTACCGGTAAAGATGGGATTCATTGAGCCGGGATTGAACACCACGCAGAAACAATTTACAAGCCGTATGGTCGCTTGACAACGGACAGGGCCGATATGATCAGGAAATGTTTCCCTCAATTGTGACTTTGTTTGGTTGCCTCCACACAACTTCGCTTCCTTCCTCGATTTCTGGTCAACTGTGCCAATTCCTGTCTTTTACTCTACACTCGTTCCTCTTTTTCGCTCACTTTTGGCTCTATTGACGTTAAAATACCCTCGAAACACAACAAAACTGACCACTCGTTATCATGACTGACCAGATTCTACACCAGCGCGCTGTACACAGGCGAAGCGCAAAAGCCCGCAGGCAGGGGCCAGAGAATGTGGTAACCCCCGCGGCCCCTGCGGCGGCTGCAGGCGATGCTGCAGACAAAGGACCCAAGGGTATGTATTCTTTGGTCTTGTAAGTAAAAAAAAACTCGACTAACCCCCCATCAGCGGCGGCTACAACCACCACCACAACTAATGCTGCTTCTCAGCCAGCGGTACCAACCACAACGACGTCTGTTACGACTTCCAGCACAACGACTTCTAGCGAGACGACTTCTTCTTCCACCTCCACTAAGCCGATCAAAGTGGCCCCTGTTACCACCCCTTCTACGACTACACCCGTACGATAATATCTCTTCCTCTTCACCAGCTTTATTCTTATCTTCCCCTTCCCGAAATAATAGGTGTTACCTTCGACGACGCAGACGAAACCGTCTCGCGCGCCCGTCACTTTGACATCTTTTGTGACGCAGCATTCATCATCGCCGGCAGCCAGTGCCTCTGCTTCACCGTCGTCGACAGGCAGCACGAGCACAGGTAGTATCGTTGGCAGCATCGCAGGAGGTGTTGTTGTCCTTGTAGTTGTTATAGCTATAGCAGGCTTTTTCATTGTCAGTCCATTTCTATTGGCTATCGGTGGGAGATGCTCAATTTAGCTTATATACAGCGTCGATGGCGTAAGAGAGCTGCGGAAAGGGATGAGTTCAGTCCAGACCGATTCCGTCGATCTGCCGTTCTGCTCGATGACGCCAATGATGAGCCTAGCTTCAAGCCACGTCCACCGTCCATGATCGAACGACGAACAGCACAATCTCCTGCTGCCCCGCCGTCGGCATATCCCTACTCTGATGCTGATTCTCCAACCCAGTACGGGTCTGATCAAAGAAACTTCCACAACTACGGTGCTGTTCCCGGTCAGAATGGACAATATAATGGTTCTCCCGGTCCTTATGGTGCTCCAAACCCTTTCGGTGCTCCTCCTATCCCACACAACGGTCAACAGTATCCTTCTTCCAACCAGGGGTATGTTCCAGGCGCTGCTCCCTATGGCGGGTATGGGGCTCCTGATGTGCGATACCTACAACGTCAACCATCCCAAGGCCCTCACTTCCCACAATACCCTGGCCCAGCTCAACAGTCTGCATTTGGCCCAGGTCAGATCATGCCGCCGCAGAACATTAGGACCCCGTCACCACATGAATTGAATGACTCCCTCCCCAATCCTTTCGCATCCGCCACCGCCATTGAGCATTCCACCTCGACTACATCCTCACGCAGTGCTGGTAGCCCCCCTCCAGGCAATCCGGGTGAGCAAGGCGCGTATCTCACTCGTCAGCCAACCCAAAATGGGGGTGCGCCGCCTGCGTACATGGATGATGGGTCGTACACGGAGATGAGGCGGGATGTGAAAGTGGCACCGTTGATGGTAGCTAATGTGGATGATAGCGCGGCACCATCGTCATCTTCCTCCCCTATGATGACAACTTCGGCTATTCCAGAGGCGGCTCCTGCTGCTTCCAGGCGTCCGTTGTCTACTCATACCATGTATGACGCTGATGACGCCTATGGAGGGATTTAAGAAAACCCATCCCCCTTGACCGGACTTCTCAATGTAACTTATTGTTTACTATAGAACTAACCTCGACACATCTTGGACGTGTGCCGCTCTGCTTCTCGTCGCATCGAGTTATCTGTACACCCTTCTATTCCCCCCCTCCCCATCTTGCATTTCACTATCGCTCAATCGACTTGTTATTTTATTTTATCTTGCCACATCTTGACGCCCTGATCCCATCCAATTCGATGCTCGTATTTTTTAACTTACTGTTCAGGGACCGTTTTCTTCTTTCCCTCCATATACGTACCATGTTTTCATGCTTACTTTCACGTATATGTGCACGCTGCTTTGGTCAATGACGTCGTCCTATATTCCTAGTTACCTATCGATTTCTTCTCCCTTATTTATTTCGTTGCCGCCAACAGTGTATGCATTGCGCAACTTCACGATTCTGTTGAATATCCATCTATCTTTTGCCCTATGTGGGCAACCTATAATTGCACTTGCACTTGGTGCTAGTATCTCAAAGGGGACACTTTTTTCGGTGGCACGCTTGCTGGATCCTGAGTTGAATGAGGAAAACTGTTGAAACCGCCAACCCGTCCCAAATCATTTCAAAGCGAATATGCTATAGCTATCGACAGTGGTGCTCTTGCAAATATATATACAAATGTGAATGAATGCGCTAAGGTGTAAATAGTCGTCACTAGCTGTATAATGGTCAAGTCTATTCTTCGGGATTCATAGTCCATACGTCGGAATCTTTGAGTGCGTTACGAACAATATTCGAGTTTCTCCTTGATATTTCATAGTGCGTCGGGGACGCTTTTCGGCGCAAGAGGAGGATCCTAGAAAGAAAAGGATGCAATTCAAATAACAATCAACAATCAGATGTTGGGGTATTGGCGGACTCACACTCTGCAAGCCTTTAGGTATGTTTGTTAGCGCACGACCGTGATGAGTGGTTAAATGAGCTCACAACGAGGTTTGACGAGATAAGAACCAGAGGTAGGCCAACACCACGACCACCGTGATTCGGACTTTCGAAAGAAAATGAGGGATTATACCTCACATGTAACTTGAAGGTCAACCTACCGGAAGAAGCATACGGCGCTCGTTGCATTTATGAAGGCAATAAAGCCAAACGCAGAGAGACCTGTTGGAGCGTTAGATGACCTTCACGACAGGTCGTTCAACAGAACTTATTCACCTTGGCTAATGAAGTACCGTGCAAGGGAGACCTCCCTGTTTTGCGCTTTCCGACATTGCTGCAAGGAGCGTAAGTTTGGAAAGAGCACAAAGCGATGAAAAAACATTTACAATAAAAACAAAAACGAGAGATATCAAGTCCATGAGCGTCGCAGCTAACTGTGAATACGTGTTGATGATCGGGGACACGCTTTAACTAAACAGAAGACGAACCATTGAATACTGTCGACACTGGGTAAGTTTTGAAGACATTTGATTTGTTAAAAATACTCACCCCAATTTTCTCAGCCATGACCTGATCGCCATAGTCGGGGAAACAGCCAGTTCCGCCAATCAGGGTGTAAAAGGATGACGGTATAGCTTCGATGCGAATGCAGAAAACCCAAATGTTCACAGCGAGTAGGCCTGAGTAACATGTTGCCAGAGGTATCAAAACCCGTCTATTGCGCCCAGAGAACGCGTAGGCTCTCATCACCATCACGGCTGGATTCAAGTAAGATGCTAAATCGTTGGTGAACTTGGCGAGACTCGAACCTTGAGAGAAAAATAGCTAGTAAGTCATATTATGAATTAATTTATTCGAATAGTGAGTGTGAAGAGACTTACAAATGGTGCGAGCAATCCATGAATAGGCCGTAAGACGTATTTGCACACTTCTGGACCGTGATTCCCGATGTAGGCCCACATGAACACTGGCCAGAAACAGAGGGGATAATAGCGGCAAAGAAGGTATGCGACCTTGATAGAGGACCATCGCGCTTGGTGGATCTGCGCATTCCATTGATCCCCTAATGATACCTGATCATACAGATGGAACGTACAAGGGAAACTTCCTTATCGAACCTAGCACGAAATATCAGCGTCCAAGTTTGCAGAACGGGGGGGGGGATCGGAACATACGACGCGAACCACTCATAAAGCTGCAAGGCGTACATCGCCGCGATAGCGTAGCGCACCTCTTGAATGGTGTCTACGCCACTTAATAGATCCTCCCACGTAAAGGTTGACATACGGATAGCTTCGCCGGATTCACCGAGGGCCTCAGCAGAGACCAAGGCGGCCTAGGAGCTCGTGAATGGTCAGATAAGTGATAGCGGAGCCTCTGCGGTTCGTATTGGTGTGAGGGGAGACGGCAAGGGGAGCATCGAAGGGCAGAGAGGCAACCTGCCAGCAACTGTCTAAGCTCAATACCGCCATATAAGTGACAGCATGTGCTAGTGGGGATGTAATTTAGTTCAATGGAGATTTGCCACGGACCCACGTCGCTGCTTGAGGTTAGCATCAAAACATAACACTATTGAGACACTTCCGGATTCCGACCATGAATTTGGCGACTTCAGTTTGTCGTCCCCTCCGCTCCCTGAATACCTATGCGCACCTCGTTGCGTCGCAGTTACCTCAGATACACCTCAGAAGCTATTATCTGGTCTTACATGTAAGGCTGTCAGTGAAGCTCATGGCCAGGCGTCCTTCGCATTTGAGAACGTGATGCATATGTCAAGCCAATGTCAAGCAAACGTTCTTGCGGTTATTTTATTACGTCGTGGCGCCCTGATAAGAATGTTTATCTTACGTAACTTCACTCTCCTGAACTTGGAAATCACGCACAGGACCCCCGAAAATCCTGCTAAATGATAGATACTGAAATTGCCGATTTCCAGATTCTTGTCCGTACCAATTTTGGCGAAGTCTGTCCGGATTTTATCTAGCCTAGACCAAAATTTCGAAAAGTTGTCCGAACTGCGTATCTAGCCCAAGTCAGGGCCAAATTTTTTTGTGCGGCAAAAGGTTCGAACCGCAGACCACACGTCAGGCTTCGTAAAGTACTATGACCTACCAGCACCTCGGCGCACCCTACGAGTCGGCGGTCACTGATCGTCACGAATTTTGGCTGGACAAGTGTGATGTTGCGTGACAACTTGGAAAACAAGAGTCACGCTTGTCCAGCCAAAATATGTGACAATCAGTGACTGCCGACTCGTAGGGTGCGCCGAGGTGCTGGTAGGTCATAGTACATACTTTTTAGCTACGCGACCATAGTTGTCCGGTTAGTATCTAGCCTCTGATTCTTCTCGCAAGCCTCTGTATCTAGCATTTTGCTGATTTTTTCGAAAACCTGTCCGGTTTGTACCTATCCTAGCGCCTCATTTTGAAAAATTCTGTCCGGATCGGTATCTACCATTTAGCAGGATTTTCGGGGGTCCTTCACGCACTAGCCGCTAGCGGGAGAATGTTCTAAAAAACTCGACGACCCTGCTCGAATGCAAACCTTTATGTTGCCGCGAAACAAGTGGGGCAGTCTGGGGCTCAGTAGGCTCGGTCACGATCTTCAATCGAATCATGTGCAATATGGGGTATCAGTATACAATTTTTTTGTAGTGACCTTCTCATCGCCCCGCAGAGTCAACAACCTCGTAGAGATGTTTGCCAAGTATGAAAGTGTGTATGACCCGGTTCACATATAGCTGTCCCGCATTCTTGAGCCGGAGGCAACCTCCTGACTCTTGCTTAAAAAGAGGGCTTGGTGGAAAGCGCCTATACCAACTGAAGCATATGGATATCCAGCGGAGCCAGAGGCCACCGTATAAGCTGGTTTGAGATTCTGATAATTTGATTGTGAAATGTAGGACGATGTGGGGTTACTTTCTGTCTGTGCAGCAGGGTGCAGCGGTGGAGGATCGAAAGTCACAGTCGACTGGGTATCATGGTGTATTCCTGGTGTGAAAGTTGGGTATCGAGGGTCCTGTGTGATGATTGAAGGGGCAAGTGAACGTCGGTTTTCCATCTCCATGTCTAACGGAGCTGTGGGATCGAAAGAGTGTGCATATCCTGGTGTAGGTCGTAGAACGGGTTTCTTGTAACGGCGATACCATCTGCGCGCAAAAATAAATAGGATGGCAAGCAAGAGAACAGCGAGTATGGTTCCAAAGACGCCACCAACAATGGGTCCAGCTCGCGCGCGAGTGGACGCCGTCGCCTTTGATACTCCTGGATGTGTGTTGTTGGCGGCGGTACTTGTGGTGTTGACCCCCGAGACCAAGGGAGATCCGTTTTGTATGAGTAAATCGGTGAGGGTGAGAGGGGTGAGAGTGTTTCCTCCTTGATATACAACGGTCAGGTTGTGAGGGCCATACGGAAGAGCTGGTGTCGCGAAAAATACTTGATTGAAGAGTGTGGATGAGTTTGAAGGTAGACCCGGAAGAACAAAAGCAACTGGAGATAGATCGTCTACGGTGTACAATGCGGGAGCTGGTTCATGAGGAAGCTCTGTTGGGATAAACCCTACCCAGCTTAGACCGACCCCTGAGAGAAGATTAGACTGCGCAACGAAAGATAATTATACTGCTAACCCGTGAACTGGAGATTCATTTGTGCACCATTGGTGCTTGTCATGTTCGCCGTGTCGCCCAGAGGCAACCAGCCTGGACCGTATTGTATATAGGGGTCCATATGATCGACGACGATAGTCGCGTTATCCAATGATACACCAAGGGAAGGTGTATACTCGATGTCGTCGAACCAAAAAGGTTGGCCATTGCTCGTCGCGCTCACAATAATGGTATGGTCCCCATCAGAAAGTTGGCTTTGTTCACAGAGTGGGTAGTTGTTCTCAGGATATTGGAACGGTGGGACGGTTGGAATGGCGACCCCGTCTATAAAACATGACCATTTGGGGTCAATGACTCCTGAGGTGTTGCGTATATTCATCGTCCCATAAACCATTACAGCTGATCCTGTAGTAGATAACTGTATTCAAGCGAGAACGATGAGAGGAGAACCATGACTACTCACCTTCAAAGCTATATGACAGGCTCCCACTTCCCTTCTTTAAGCCGTGCAAAGTGTTCTGATAGGGCAGGCCAAAGTTCCCCAGTTTACTCTGACTCCCGTTGTCCAATACCCATGGCCCTCCATTGTAGACTATGTGAGGATCTGTATCGTCGACTTTGATGGTTCGACTTGAACTGTTCAACATTCATGTATGAGGAACACCGTACTTGAGGAAGGCCAGGAACTAGTAGATATCTGAGAGGCGGTCAAGATCGGAGAAAGCGGCGAGAAGGAGTCACCCACCAACGCTTCGAAGAATCGGCTGATTATAACGTACTATAACTTGACAACATGAGCGAATGATGTGGGAAGATGGGGGCAGTTTTCCTAACATCCAGCGTGCCTGCCCTTCGTGAGCTTGGAAACGGTTATCAACACATCAAGATCAACAACGCTAACAGAAGCCTCAGGCGAAACTTATTCATTGAGCAGGGGCCTCCCACCCGAAGATTCCGTGACCTGACTCCCAGCACTTCAAGCTAGTTGATCACTTCGCCTGCATGACATCAACAGTCACAATCTACAAGTACAAACAAGCTTTCCGGAGTGCAATCTCACATGCAAAGCACTGTATGCAACACACTGTAAAACCTTGAGTTAATTATCAGGAACATGCCCACACACGTACAAGTACCAGCCGCCCATGCCTGCAAGCCACCAGAACTCGGCGTCAACCTTTCTGCTTGGTTATGGCGACCCCATCTGCCGTCATATTGTTTTTTAGTCTTCTTATCCTCGATATATGCTGGGCTCAGGACATAACTGTTGGTGTCAACGACACAAGATTGGTCACTATCCCAGCAAACATGTGAGGACTTACACTGGGCTTGCACGCGGCCCTGGCAGGAGTTGACTTAGATGTCTTTTGTCCAGTTGGATTGGGTCCGAAGTCTATCACCCGAATTGTGGTGGAATACGTTGGATATGGGGAAACGGCCAGAGTGTATCTCTGACATTCACAGGTAGGTCAAGTCTTCGCATTGTTACTGTGGATCCTCGAAGCCGCATTGTTAGGTACGCGTTTCTCACCCAATTGCATTTCAGGGACTAGAGTCACAATCAACTTCCTATACGCCGTCGATGGGTGGATCGGACAGGTTTCCCTCGATGGAACAAATGTCACTGAGGTCAATACTAACAAGGCCGGGGTAGCTGTCACCGACTGCCTGCCGCTCACATGGACCTCGGACGTCCTCATCCCGGGAAACCATACCGTCTCAGTTGCCTCCCTCGATCCAAACCTTGAGATCCAAGCTACATGGGTGAATATAAATAGCTTCGTGTATGTCTTGTTATGTCTCTCGAACTCGCTAGACGCTAATTCTCTTCCGATCTGCCCAGTTACACGGCCGCGTCGGTGCCATCGATGAGCACAACTATATCAACAAGCATAGCCATATCAACGAGCACAACCATCCCTGGACCTTCGGGCGATACAACTACATCCAAGCACAAGGCGCCAAAAATCGGCATCATTGTTGGAATCGTGACAGGAATCGTGGCTCTCCTATTCCTCCTTATCTGCACACTATTCCTTCGCCAACGGCGACGATCCTCGATTGAGACGGTCACACTGGACACTGTTGAAAAGTCCGCAGCCAATCCCATGGACCAATCATTCACAGGGATCTCTGGGTATAACAACCCAATTTTTCAAGATGGAACATCTCGTTACGAGGAGCAACGTATTCCACTGGACTCCATGAAAATAATGTCCCCTCCAACCCAAGCTATAACGGATGTGGTTGCATATCCCGAACTACTTCCATCACCACCTTCATCCACCGGGCAAAGGGATGTTCTCAACCGCTCAACAACAGAGTCACCCGTCTTCTCTCCTCCATCCATACTCTCTCAAAGTAAACACCTGCCTCCGCTTCCTGACTTTCCTGACACTGGAAGTTCTCCCCAAACATCTTCGGCATCTGCTCGCGATGCTCCGACCGACGGGTTGCTCTCAGAAAATCAATTGTCCGTTCTGCAAAGGCTTGCAGAGTGGAACATCCCAGGACCCGCTTTAGCTGCAGTTGTTGCGAGTTTGCGTAGTGGAGGGGGACATGTAGTGGGTGAGTCTGAGCTCGAGCCGAGCAGCTCGGGGCAGCAACCACCACCTCCTCGTACCGGGGAGGATGCTCCCCCTGAATATGACTTCAAGGGGTACTGACAGTGAAGGCAAAGCTATCGTTTGATCGGCCTTGTGTCATGTCATAATTATTCAGTGACTGCCTTGATTCGTGTTTATGGTTGTATTGTTTGATGGCTCATCTATATCTTCTTTTGCCAAGTCTACATACTCAAGTTTGACGCCAACTGTCAGCTCACTTGCTTGATTGTGTTGAAGATTATCGGGAGTCGACAAGATTACCATTGAAGTGGAGTTTCTTGGATACTATACTAGGACCAATGGGCGAAAGGAATACAGGGTTGTGTCTAGGTCAGCAATGCCATGCAGAAGAGCTTGGATGGCGGATTGAGAAAATATCTGTTATGTACTTGAAAAACAAATATTCTGTGCCGAAATAGGGCTAGAATTAGAAGCTGGCAGACCTAGCTAAAGCGAGGTGATATAAGGTATATGTGAACTGCAATGGGAACTTTGATGAATCGGAAAGATATGTGGTGCGGAACCCTGAGGCCCTCAACTAGGCGTGTATGATGGGGGTAATTCAACAACTTCCTCTTTAGAATCCATCATACGAACCCCACTGTCCTGGTGAAGAACATACCTTGATGACCCGCTTTCGCTACCTGGGGACAAGTTAAAAGCTGCCAGAGCCTCCTCCTGCTTTCGCATGGTGCGAGTAATCGTGTTGGAGTGATGTAAGTTTGCGGATGATGTATGGGAAGGCGATTCAATTTGAAGGCCTGCGGTAGACATGAAGGGAGTTGATTCTGACAAGAACACATTGTGGGATTCCCGTGTATTGTCTGGCGAGGCGAAGTTGCCTGTCGAAGCGGATGGCAGTGATAGCTCGGTGTCATCGTTCTTGCCCGCTTTTCGCCGCCTGAAATGAATGATAACTGCAGTTGAAACGATAATGGAGATCACAACAGCAGCAAAAACGGGGCCTATGATGATCCCCAAGTTTCTTGCATGCTTTACATGGTTATCTTTGGAAGGGCTCGAAATCTGAGCAGGCAGGGTCTTCGAGGTGGTTCCATTCATGACGACCAGAGTTCCTAGGACAAGCGGCGTCAAAGACGGATCACCGCCATGGGTAACGGTAATATTGTGCAAGCCGAAAGGAAGGGCGAGAGTCTCGAAAAACTTCTGATTGTACTGAGTGGGGATATCAGATTTGGGCAGACCAGGTAGAGTGAACGTCACAGCAGACTGATTATCAACGACGTATGACGCTGTCGTGGGGCCATGGGGTAACTCCGTGGGTTTAAAACCGTACCAGCTCAAACCCGTACCTGTCATGATAGTTAGCCTCAGAACAAGGACGTTTCGAGAATGCTCGATACTCACCGACAAAACTAAATTGCATTTGTGCGCCCTTTTGACTTGTATAGTTGGCAATGCCCCCTAAATCCGCCCATGACGAGTCCAGATGAATATCGGCATCCTTATGATCAACCAGAAGAGCCGTCTCGTTGACAATGAGGTTGGGGGAGGGAGTATAATTGATTTGATCGAACCAAAAGGTCTGTCCTTTGCTGGTGACGTGGACTTCCAGGACATGTGGTCCGTCGGCGAGATTATCCCACTGGCAAAGAGGCCAATTATTTTCAATGTATCCGAACGGCGGACTCGTGCCACTGGCAACACTGTCCATGAAGCACCCCCAGGACGGATCCGGAACGCCAGTCGAGTTATTAATGGAGATTGTCCCAGATACATAAACCTGAGAGCCTTAAACTGCGCTTGAGTGCGTTCTCAACTGCTATTTTGAAAGTACTCACCACTAAAAGAGAAAGAAAAGTTGGCGACGCCAGTCGTCCCGTGTAAAGAGTTGTTAAACGTTGCCCCAAAGTTCCCCTGCGTGTCATAGTTCTGGCCATTCACGGTGATCCAAGGTCCAACGTAACGGATGAGGCTGCTAGTATCGTCGATGACCACTTTGCGAGTGACAGATGAGGACATGGCGACTCGTCCCCGTCGTCACCTAGGAAAGAAAAAATGACAGTGGCAAAGAGCGTGAACACATCAGGGTGGCGGTGTGTATACATCGCCACATTTTCAATTATGGCTTCGATGGAAACTTGACATCAAGTCGGGAAGGAGGTGGAAGTATAATATTTCCTGTATTTCAAATTTCAAGTTAGGGGTATGCGGAGGCAACGGATGTATTCTTAAGAGTCTTATAGGCTATAGAGGTGGTACCGGGACTGCACAAGAGCTGGAAGGGGTTCACCATTAGCTGGCACGTACGTGCGGTGTTGGAAAGACGAACCTCAGACGTGCACGAGAATGACGGCGCATTGATAAATATCAAATCAAACAAAGTGCTTATGTCAAACCTGATGAATTCGAAGTCAACGCATAGTTAGGACAACTTTGGCTAGCTATCGCGTACTTAGCGCAGGAGCAGCTATAACGAACAATCGATCTCAAAAAGCCCAACGTAATCATCAGATGAGGATGCCGAATGGTAAACAATTGCCCCGTACCTCACGGCAACTTCGTGATGTTCATGAAGCTACTCTGCGAGACGCTGATCGAAGGGGCAAGGATAGGCAAGGGCCCGCAAAAGTCTCTCTCGTGTGGACGAGCCCACGAGATAAAAGCGGACTGGGGAAAGAGTCGAACGTCGAAATCCGCGTCAAGCAGGAGTATAGTTGGGAGGGACATCCACAACCTCTTCGACCTCCGTATTTGGAAGCCGGATACCACTGTCCTGATGATGCACAAGTCTCCGCGTCGTCGTTAGCGGCGGATTAGGCTCGCCGTCAGATCCTGACGCCACAGTTGCTGGACTAGCCACTCCCTTCCGGCTTCCACTCGTCGGGTAGCTCCCAAACCCGCTGGAAGAGGTGCTAGTAGTGATGCCAGTGTTGGTGATGAAGCTTCCCAATGGCGTCCGTCTGTGTTGAGAAGCGGGCAGCACCTGTGTCGTGCTCGTGCCGTAACTCCCAGTGTCCAGCTGGGACGGTGGGGCAGCAAAGAATGGGTCGACGATATTATTGTCATTTACCACCGTATTTGCATTGGCCCTTCGTTTGCGCCTGTGTCTGATGACAAGAAATAACACAATTGAGAGGACGAGAGCTGAGACTGCTCCAATGGCACCACCAACAATAGCTCCAACAGGAGGACCCTTTGACGTATGCACAGATGAAATAGTCTCCGGAGCTGAATTGGTTTGATTTTGGATGACGAGATAGTTGAGGACTAATGGAGTTAAGGACGAGTTGCCTTGGTGAACAACTTTCAGAGTGTGGTTGCCCAAGGGTAAGGGTGTAGTCTGGAAAACCTTCTGGTTGTACTGAGTGGCAGTCCCATTGTTTGCATTTGGGAGGCCTGGGAGCGTGAAGGTTACAGCTGAGTTGTTGTCAACGGCATAGGTTGCCGTCGTGGGCCCGTGGGGAAGCTCGACTGGTATCATGGCAAACCATGTCAAATTGGTACCTTATATACAACGCTCATTTTCCTGATCACGAGAAGGGAAACACGGGAACATACCAAAGAAGTCAAGAGTCATCGTAGCCCCCGTTACTGATGTCATGTTGGCTGTTCCTCCTAATGCTCCCCATTGGCTATCAAAATTAATATCGGGGTCACGGTGATCAAAAAGGATGGCTCCTCCGTTAATCGAAGCTCCAGCGGTCGGTGAATACCGCAGTTCATCGAACCAAAACGTTTGCCCTTTGCTGGTGGCATTGACGGACATGACGTGCGGACCGTCGGGTAAGCTATCCCACTGACAGAACACCCAATTGTTCTCGTAGAAAGGAAACGGCACTTGTGTACCGCTGCTTATTCCGTCCATAAAGCACTGCCAGACTGGATCTACAACCCCCGTCGAATTATTGATGTAAGTCGTCCCATATATCGCTGCTCGGGTTCCTAAAGAAACTCCATAAGGTGGCACAGTTCACGCCAAATACAAGACGACCTACCATTGAAAGCGTAAGAAAGGCTCGCAACTCCGGTTGTTCCATGCAAGGACTGCTTGTATGTTGGCCCAAAATTGCCTTGAACGTCATAGATGCTGGCGTCAGGTTGCACCCATGGCCCGCTATACTGAATGCTGGTATCTGTGTCGTCAACCATGACCCACCGAGCAGGTCTGGTGGACATTGTTGGACAAAGTCAAAGACGGCGAGGTTGGGGTGATGGAAGCCAGAGGGAAAGGGCGCAATTTCAGGATGTATCTTCTAGTACATCACACATGCGGGATCACATCGGAAGCCGGGTGGACGAAACCCGTTCGGTTGTAACCCCAATACGAGATTGATGCCAACCGTTAGATGCTGGCTTCTTAGATCGAAGTCGTTTATCCAACAGAGGCTTGAAATCATGTCCTTTCCGAGCCTTTCCAACACATATAGGCCGTCCTTGGCTACATTAGAATTTTAGAAAGTGGCAGCATCAGCGGGCATCTGCCAGTGAAACGCACGACGCTTGTGATACCCATCGCACAGCACCAAAGAGTCCTCCTACATCAATCGTAAAGAAAAACTGCATCAATAGAATGAACAGCTTTACCTTGTAAAAATATCGCAATTCTTTGTCCACGGCTGATACACCAACAGCTTGCGAGCACTGTGTAGGGTAGAAGTTTACACGCAAGGAACTGAGGAACTAGGCTCGTGACCAGCCTGTATATGAGAACTTCGATATACAGGCTGGTATGTCTGAGTTTAAATCCCCGTACCGCGCGGCTCCCACGCCAGTTTCCATAAGCGGTTCGACAATTTTTGACCTCCCCTTAACAATCCGGTCCGGCTCACGCCAAATCATCCCGCCCTGCGATTCGCTTTTTTCTCCGTCCACTGCTTCCAACGTCAAGTCATCTCTCAGCTATGCACCACAGAAGCGCAGAAGCGCAGCCGATATACTGGCATCTGCCACATTTGCGCCGACAAAGAAAACCCGAAAACCTGCAAAAGCGAACCCTCTAGCTTCCGACATCGGTTGCAGCAAATTTTCTGCGTCTCCTTCAATATCCCAGCTTGCGCCGAGCGACGCCAATTCTCTGACCACCGCAAATTCTTACATACCACCAACTTCTTTCACATTCACCCCAACATCGATGCCGATACATTTTTGACATTGAGAAAGGAGGAAGTTGGGGGTACTTCGGGTATATTCTTTAACGCTGAATGTATTATATATTTTGTGTGTAGGCCAATTTCATTTGACAATATTGGATCAGAGCCTCCCCGTGAATTTTCTGGGTTTGGTGTTCAATGATACAGACGTGTGGTATATGAGAAAACGCGTCAATTTCACGCCATTAATTCAGTGGAAACGCGGTGCGCGTCATGCGACACGTGCGGATTGTTTAGGGGAGGTCAGAAACCATCAAACCATTTATGGAAACTGGCGTGGGAGCCGCGCGGTACGTCAATTTAAACTCAGATTTACCGGTCTGTATATCGCAGGACTTTCTTCATATACAGACGGTCACCGGTCTACTGAGGAACTTGGTACTTATTTGGGGTGGTACGCTCGTCACGTGATCTGTCCGTGCAGCTGCGACTGCTGCGACCAGCGCGCACACATTTCCGTTTCTTTCCACCACCACCACTGTCTTACATCCATTGAAGCGAACGTTCACAAGCTAAAGGTAAGAGATTGATTGAACGTTGGCGTGGCATTCAAGGCTGATTATATACGGGCAGGGATCGCGATGTCCCTTCAAGTGAACCTCTCAAGCAGAGAAATCTCTGATGCATATCAAAATGTGATCAATGCGAGGGGAATTGACTGGGTCATCTTCACGTATGAGGGTGGTACCAATGATCTGAAAGTTCAAGCCTCAGGTCACGGCGGCTTGGGGGAACTTGAGGAGGAGTTCTCTGACGGACGGTATGATTGCTCGATAAATTATCCGATATGACGATCCCTCATTCCTATATCCTGTTTCATCATCTAGAATGCAATATGCTTTTGCGAGGGTAGTGGATCGAAATGTAAGTCATTTAGAATGCGTCCAATAACAGATACTTCAACCCTTCGCCCTCAGAGTAACCTGCCGAAGTTCGTTCAAATCAACTGGTGCGGTGACGGAGTTCCCGAAGCGAAGAAAGGACTTTTCCACACCCATTCCAATTCTGTGGCCAAGTTTTTACGTGGGGCACACGTCGTGATTAGTGCTCGAAATGAGGTGAGGGACTGTCGGTTTTTACATGTTGTGATTTAACGTGTCTCGACTAGAGCGACGTCACTCCTGCGTTAATCATGTCTCGAGTAGAAGCAGCGTCTGGAGCAAAGTACTCTTCACACAAAGAGCAGCCAAGGAAATTTGAGCCGATCGCTCCTGTGGGATCAAGTTATACACCCGTAGGAAAGGTCGACATCTCTGCATTGAAGAAAGCCCCTCCACCCGCAGCCAGACCTGCCTTTTCAGCTTTACCCGCCAAGCCGACTTTTGGATCTTCGAAACCTGCCTCTTCTGCAGGTTCCCTGTACGGCAGAACGGTTGTCACTGGATCTGCCCCTGCAGATGCGTGGCCAGAGGAGGCTCCCAAAGCAACTGCGCCTCCCAAACTTCCTACAGCGAGCCGGCCACCTGTTCTTCCAACCACATCTCGCCCCGCCTTTAGTGCAATGGTGAGCTGTTTCATACATTCCTTATTCTTAGAGACGAAGCTCAATTTTGTGAATAGCAACCAGCTTCGCCAGCCTCGATTTCAACTCCTCCAGCTCGCGTTTCACCTGCATTTACTGCTTCACAACCATCGCCTCCACCCCGTATCATCACCCACGCTGCAGTATCATCTACTACGCCCTCAAAACCAGAAGAGCAAGATAAAATCGAACCCACGAAAAGTGCTTATACCCCTGTATCCCTTCCCACTCCCAAGAAACTCAAGAACCCGTTCTCGGCCTTCGGGCAACAATCAGCGTCCACGCCCTCCCCGAGCTCGCCGTCAGCTGGAGGTGCGAAAAAGTTGACTTGGAGTGAAAGGCAGGCTTTAGCGAAGAAACAGCAAGAGGAGGAAGAAGTCAGAAGTCGGAGTGCGGCGTATGTCGCCCCAGCTGCGAGTCCTGTTTCGAAACCTGTGTTCCCGTCCAGTGCGCCTGCTTTTGGGAGGGCTACCGTCTCGCGAGGCGCCCCAAAAAACTTTGGGGGACTTCCCTCAGCTGGTGGTGTAGTCGCTGCTGCTGGTACTGTTGGTGCTGCGGCTGCTGTTGCCGTGTCGACTGCGGACGTCAGAGCCGCAAGAGATGCAGTTCAAGAAGCGGCTTGGGGAACGGAAGAGGAGCCTGAGCCTGAACAGCCTGAATATGAACAACCAGAGCCCGAAGAGCCAACCGAGGTTGAAGAGGTATACGAACCTCCGGTATGTTTGTCCCTACTTGCCCTGGACGTATTATCTAACAATAATTTACTAGCCGCCGCCGCCGCCTCCTCCTCCTCCTCCTCCCGCATTTGCAACACCTCCGCCTCCACCACGGTTTGAACCTCCTCCAGCAGCGACTTACGAGCCTGAACCGGAGGAAGAGTCACCACCACCACCACCACCACCACCTCCTCCTCCTCCAACATTACCACCATTCCAACCGCCCGTTGCCCAGGTTAGTTTATTGATCTTTGTAATGGATATATGTGGACTGATTTTATCATGCAGATGGCTGCCGCATCAATCTCTGAACCTACGCCAGCTGTGAAAACACCATCATTTGCTGGGAAAGGAGTCGTCGCCGTAGTTCTTTATGAGTACGAAGCTACGGAAGATAATGAGCTAAATTTGGCCGAAGGCGACTTTGTTGAACACATTGAGGAAATCGATGAGGGGTGGTGGTCCGGTGTTGGACCTGATGGAAAGACTGGCCTTTTCCCCTGTTTGTCGTTTCTCTATTCTGATTTTTTATTACAAACTGAATCCCTATACAGCTAATTATGTTGAACTTGTTCATCAACCCGACGATGTCCAGGAGGAACAGGAGCCAGAGGCAGATATCCCTCCGCCTCCGCCTCCTCCGCCACCTCCCCCGCCCCCTATGGCCCCGATTGCGCCAGTGCTACCACCGCCTCCCCCTCGCGCGCCTACCCCACCGCCTCTTCCAGCTGCTGATGGTATAACGGCCATCGCATTATATGAGTAAATGCACCACCTACTTTTCCTTTAATTGCGTCTCTCATATACATATTCTCAGCTACGACGCTGCGGAAGATAACGAGATCACCTTCCGTGAGGGAGATAGGATAACTGAGATTGAACCTGCCTCAGAAGATTGGTGGCAGGGCCAGAATCAGAATGGGGAGGTTGGGTTGTTCCCAGGTATGTCTGAATTATTATTTTTTGGTCGGGATGGAGACTGATGGACGTGGGTGTAGCGAATTATGTGGAGGTGCAAGAGTAAGTATATTTGATAGAGTACAATAAGGATTGTCGTATCATCGAATTTGAAATACGAGAACTTCCTGTGTGGTGTTTGCTGTAGTAGGTCTAAATATAGGTTTCCCCTTGGTCTTCCCGCGTTCATGCGCTCCCTTTGTCTTTGCGATCTTGTCAGACTGTCTTGCTGGTATCTTTCCTGTGTGATTCTGTCTCTTCGTCTTCGACATCGCCATCTTTACCATGCTATTCTCTGCCAAGATGGGTCTGTGCACACTTCCAAGCCGTTGTCTTGGTCAGGAGTACTGAACATAATGATTCCGGTGATACCACCAGCGTGCTTCAGCCCAAGTGTACCGGCGTTCGTTCGAAAGCTGTGGGGTGAGCCTACACGATTCTTCAGCACGCAACTCGTTCAACACTTTTCCTGTGTTCGAAGTCAGAAACGGCGGGACTTTGACGCATACAAAAGCCGATTTTTACAAGGCTAATTTCTTCTTCTGTGCTGGGATGGATGATGGTTGGTTGAACGAGTAAGCTTTCTTGTATCCAAGTTGGTCTACGCGTTCATTGATGGGCTACACAGGTTGTTATCGAGGTCGCTGATTGTTGGTGACACTTCGTGGTGCAAGGGACAATGGACTCTCATCTTGTTTGACTAGGTCCGTCATGCAAGCTGGGTTGTGAAATGTGTAGAAGACAATTTTCTCGTTCCCATTGCTGCATATACGTTGGATGGTGAGCGTTTCCATAGTTTCTGAAGTCGAGCGCATACATTGACTAATTAACATCAGATTATTTCGATGCCTCGCAAGTGGAACTTTTACAATGCGTCGATGTTCGTGATTCGCGTCCACAGACCACTGCCACTGGGACAGATCATGCGGCTGAAGTTGCACGCGATAATAACCTATTTAATTCTCGCAAGCGACCCAGAGTTTCAGAGCACTCTACTCATCATGATACAATGTTACCTCCCACAAAGAAGCACCGACTCAATCCTCAAGCAGACTCAGACGTTATGGACTTGGAGCCTCCCACTCGCTGGGACGCAGAGGCGCATCCACGTCCTTCAGTAGTTCCATCTTGTGTTCCTCATGTCAATCTTGCGGCCTTGTCCGGGGACTCCACGCGACTCCCTTCCGCCCTATGTTCGTTTTCAGCTTCCGGGATGAAGATTCGTTTTCAAGAGGCCAGCCCCTTCCCTGCGCAGTGAGATCTTGGTCGCTTTTCCTGAAGGTGATTTACACTGACGGGGCGACAACGCTAGGAGACCTAAGCCAAATGTTCATGCAGCATTCATCCAAAGACTGTTAGCGACGCAGCCTCGAGGCGAACCATCGCCCGTGTTAACGCTTTCGATCAAGAAACTTACTGAAGCACCTCAAGTAAAGGCTACCATGTTTGCACTGAATACCAAATACCTTGGCAGGACATTCCTCAACGCGGGACTTAGGCACTGAATTTCAGCTGTTATGTTTCTATCTTCATATTCCGTTCTAGAGTGCCACAGCAAAACGATAGCATCCCACATGCTCGAAACATGTCTGTAGGATTAAATATTTCAAGAAAGGTCTTCTGAAAGCTTGTCCACCGCCCTTCACATCGTTTCCACCACCAGTAGCGCGGGGCGTCCCATTGATCCAGAAGTGGCTTCGGTGCCCACTGCCCAGCAGCTTAGAACCAACTATAGGCAGATTCCATCGAAATAGTGGGGCCCGACCTCAGCAAATCGAAATGGTTTACGCGGCGTTGCAACGTCAATGCTATATGAAGGTTACGGCAGATGGTATGCACCGAAGGAACGTTTGCTCAAGAAGAGACTCATACTGCGTTCTAAAGGGAAGGGCCTGAACCAAGATTGACAAATGACGCAGACTCCACAATGGATATCTCCGGGTTTCCATCTCAACCAAGAAATGATCCTGCGAATGAAAGCTGTCAGTATCCCGAGCTTATACATGACAGAACTTACTATCTGGCTCGCCCGGAGTTTAGCTGCGTAATATGTGGGCTGATGGGTGGCAAATGGCACGATGTCTCGTACAAGCAATTCCAATCTAAATAGGTGGGGGAGTTTGGTCGCGATCAGGTCCATAAGCTGTGGTGACAAGGACACGAGGCCTATTCGGAGCTTTCCTAGACTTTCCTCCCTGTCCTGATCAGCCACTAGATTGACGGCTCGCTCGACGTCGTCATAACTCCGATAGCCACCCGTTAGCGACAACGAGGTGATTGTTCGGGAGAAACGATGAACACAGATCACCGAGGTGTCAACCGGGAAGAGGTTAGAGCTAACATCCAACGCGCGCAATTTCGTCAATTTGACACTTCGGACGACATCGTTGATCCAATCATGGAGTGAGGTCAAGTCTGGGGTGAGCCCGATGCCGCCAAATTGCGTCGCCCGCAAACGCAATGATTTCAGGGTCGTCCGATGTCGGTTGAGAAAGTCATGAACCCCATCGGGATTTCCGAGATGCCAATTTTCGACAGGGATGCATAGGCTGAGGTCCTCAAGTGCTGGCATGTGGTCGATGGTGTGGAACAGCGGGGAGAGATCCGAAGGCTCCCATGATTGAATGACGAGCGTCTTCACTGTTGAGTTGATCTGGTTGATGGCGGGCCCCAGGTGTTCCCGCATGATTTGCGATCGTTCAACGAGGGAGTGGATGCTTTCGGAATGGATACAGAGGTGCAACTCCTCGAGACTGGGGGCGTGGAATGTAGCTGGCAAGAGGCTCTGCACGTTTTCAAGGGATAACTCCAAGGAAAGCTTGCGCAAGTTCAACTGAGGAACGGTGGTCAGGAATGGGACCGCAGTTGGTATTCCAACTGCAGGGAGGCCACACCACGTCAAAAAGTAATCGGTCACGTTGGGGAGTCCTCCAAGGACGTCCAACATGACCCGTATAACATCCTCGGTCTTCGTGAACGTGCGTATAAGCCGGAATTTGTGGTGTTTGGGGAAGATTTTTTGCTCTCGCAAATGGTTGGCGAGATCCGTGAGGCGATAGCGCAGGGAACGTCGAAGAATGGGTTCTGCTTTTTCTCTTTCAAGGGCCTCTTTGAGGAAGCCAGGATAAACATGTAGGATTCGAACGCGCTTAGCGACCTCCGGATCTCTACTCATTCATCAGCGTGTCTGATCAAGTCCAGCATTATAATGACGCACTTCAGTCGCTCAAGGCTTCTCAGCATCCTGCCATCCAGGTAAGCAAAACTCATTTGTCGGTAACGGCAATCCATGGCAATATTGAAGAAGGTGCTATTTAGGTCCAGAAGATCGCGTAGGAAAAGAGGCGGGAGGAACTGTGCGATATGAAGCCAGACGTCATCGGGAATGGATTTCATCGCTGGGCGGTGAGGGAAAGAAAAGTCGAGCTGAACGGGATACTACACCAGCCTGAAGAGTGAGCGTCAAGGCATGCCATGGAGAGACTCCCCGCTCAAAAGACAGTTGGAAAAACCTGTCAATGCTATCAAGCTTCCCTGACCTTGTTCCCCTTTGGACCGGTGTGCTTACCTCATCACAAGGGACTTCCGTCTTATCGCCGAGGACGAGGAAAGAGGCGTGAATGACCGAAAGTCTAGACCCTTCAACTTCCCCCTCAAAGCCAAACTTAGTTCGAGTAGCGTTCGACTTGTAAGTCTCAATCCCTTCAACTGAAGACCACTGCTTACTTTATTACGGAGTTTAGGAGCGTTTGGTAAAATTTCTGTTGAAAGACTCTCAGGAGACCCGCTCATACTTTCGCTCTTTAGGGACTCCGAGCAACTCGGATAAACTTCCTTTCTACGATGCAGTACATCCATCGTCATTTTGATTATAGGATCAGCGCTCAGCTTTCGATTTCATTTCTTTCGAAAGAAAGCCTTCCTACGCAAACTTCGATCGGACAACGCTGTTTAAATTTCTCATCCTCCATGGGAAAGCCACTCTCAACTTGTGCTTTTGACGCCGATGCTTGCCTGCCTCTCCCCTGGCTCCATGAGGCGAGTTATGATACTCAAGCCTCTACCGGCGAAAGCCGCACATTTTTATTTTATTTTACCTGGGTGCGCGGTACTTTAGGTAAATATGTCAACAGCCCACCCTGCGCCGTGAAAACATGCCAAAGCAGGTAGCCGGAGAATGAGCAACAAGCTACGCGCTTAGCTGTCGAGTTTCTGTTATCCTGACGCGCAAGACCTAGCTTCATCTCCGGAAAATGATGCATTACGGCTGTGGCACGTTCAAGAATCAACACGGCTCATCGCAAATTCTATGGTCAAGCCCAGCTGGTTGGATGCGAAGCTGACTCCTTGTGGTGTCCGCACGTCAACGTTTCTGGAACGAAAAAGAATTCTTACCTTGTTAGACATTCGTTGGGTTCACAAAGTTCTAAAACAACGAACACTTGCAGGTTCTAATAGTGTGTACCTACCGGTATACCTTGGGTTTACCTGTCGAATCCTCCTTGCAAACTTTTGGATATGGTTTGCTACGCGTGCGTTGCCTCATCCGTGTAGGTCTGAATACCTCAAGAGTCTTTGACACATGTTGGAAACCAGGATGACGCCGTTGATACTACTCTCAGTTTCTAATCCGTCAATAATGAGTGACTGCGGCCATGTTTACCGTTATGACAGTTTTTCTCAAATTCCGCTATGAATTTCTCGTCTTTACGTCCGTTCCACATGCACGGCGCCATATTTCTAAAGCAATGCTCAAACGGTAAACCATGCACAGAATTTCATCGATGTCCACGCTTGGTGCAAAAATCTGCCTCGTGCCTGGGCGCCTAATCACATATATATAGCTGTGCTTCTCCTGCGCAACATTCTTCCCCTGCCGTCTTATCACCATGCCGGGGCCTACAACTCAGCAGGTTTGCATCACAGTCCCTACGGTTGAGGGTTTAAGACAAGGCGCAGAAATGTTCCATCGCGAGATAGGTGTGTTTTCCGGCTTTTCGCCCAAACAGAGTCGGATTGAATGTCCTTCAATTAGTCCTCAAACACCCATTCCTGTTGGCAAGCGGACTTGTTCTCCTGGCTTACTACCCCAAATCTCCCTTTACGGCAGTATACTATGTCGTCTACGGCATTCCTAAAGCCATAATTGTGGGCCTGTTGCACTGCTTGGGCTTTGGAAGTGAGGGCGTTCGTCAAGGTGCCTAATTTCAATCATTCAGAGTCAAGGCGGTGAAGACGAGCTTCAAGTTGCGTTGCTGATCTGTGTATTACGACCGTTTGTACCAAGTTTGTACAGGTTCCTACGCTGCGAGACACCAGTTACGAGTCCTGGAGTTTACGTAAGGAATCGTTCTTATACAGACCCGTTTTTTTGTCACACTATTCTTTGAGAGCTATAGACAAACAGTACCAAACAGGTGTCAACTTTAAACTGAAAAGTGGACCAAGGGGGCACCGGCAATAGAATGCTGGACCAGTACCCGGTTAGTTAGTCCAAGGTCCAGTCCAAAAAAAAAAAAAAAAAGGAATCTTTGACAACTTAGTTCAAGGGGGGAGCGGGATTTGAATCTGCCATATGGGGTTGGTTGGTTAGTCCGGCCAGCAGGCCATTAAATTTTTTTAATCTTAAGTACCAATTTCAGGTAATTTACAAGCCAGATGAGCTCAGATTAGACTGGTGCGCTCTCTGAGGTGTTTCGTGAGCTGTCCTCACTTACAAGTGGGATATTTCTCAGGATGACCCTGCCAGAACCAGTATGTGCCATTTACACTTAGGATGATAATCCCTTCTAAGAAACCTAGAATATGATAAGGATCAAGGACAATATTCAAGACAATAAAACCGTCATCTGTCCGCATTGTGATTGTGGTAAGAGTATAGATGCAGTCAAGGTGGAGGACAAAAGCAGAGTAATTACTGCAGGCAAAAAGGCTGTGAGACATTGTGGGTATGCAGTACCTTTCATGCATTGGACTGGATCATGGTATCAATGAGTGAGTTTGTGACCCAGGTAATAAGAGCATGGAGAAAAGCAGAGGAAGGGGCAGCTAACAAAGGATAAGACAGCAGCTGACAAGGCTGACATGCCCAAATGACACCCAAAACATGTTACCTATTTATAGATTTTACCTATATATGGAAGGTTGTTTGCACACCTGGTTGGTTAGTCCAGCCATACTGGCCTTACAAAAAAAATCAACATGATATATTAAATTAAAATTGTGCTCCCCCCTTGACTTAGTTCCCAAATCATCGTAGAATGTCGTATCAACTTACTGTGACCCAGCCGGACTCCCAGCTATGCTAACTAGCATTGTAGAGTCCAAATAATAGTGGTTTCGGTTGTACATAATCATGCTTATGCTATAATTATCTTATCATGAATCACAACCTGCAAAACAATCTCAGGTAAGTAGTCAAGCATCTGTCAATCAGGTTACTTACTGGTCATCTTGACAGGGAAGTACTATGGCACCAACGTCAGAGTTGGTTCTCGGCGCCAACGGATGCATCGTATGTCCAGAGTGCAAAGTACATGTCCACTGTGGCAGTGTTGGGATCTCGAACCTCAGAATACGTCATATGGGCTTGAAAGTCTGCTGTGAAACAAAAGCAAAACATGATAAGGACGACAAGAAGAAGAATTCTTCCATACTCACCTTTCTCAAATGACTGAAAGTGGCCCCTGTGCCTTCAAAAGCCATGCCTACAACCATAATCAGTAAAAGACATTCCAAGATTTGAGAGCAGCAGAAAAATCAAAGAAATGTCTTCAATTTCTGATAGTTCTGATGTCCTCCTCGTTTCAGACCCCATTGCCACGGTTCTCTGCTGCAAAAAAAAATTCTGGCTTCACATAGGGGAAGTGAACACCTTGCACATCAATGGGCGATCTGTTGACTTTGTCAGTTTTGACATGCTCATAGAGGACACAGTCTCTGTCTTGTACCAAATGTCATGCCTATGCACGTCCACAATGGATGATGACCCCGATCAACAGAATGACTGGAGGACTTGCGCAATTGACGAGTGTTCCTTTACCAATAATTACCATACCTGGTCGACTAGTTCAAGCAATAAACCCTTCCATTTTGAAAATGCACACAAACTTTCCGTTCTATCTATTCCAGAGCACCGATCTTGTGGCGTTAACTGCAAGTCTCTTCCAAAATGTTAGTCCTGCAAATCTCAAAAATATACCCAAGATTGCACCTACCAAGGAATACCCATATCGCGAGGGCTCTGGTTCGTTCAATATCCATGCTGCCTATGGAAAATACCTAACAACTTTTATTTAAACAGGTAGCACATGCTTTGTCTGTGAAGCAAATCAAGACTTGGGTGAGATTGGCGAGCAGGGCACGTTGGATTGCCCACAGTGCTCACCAACAATAATTCTCAACCTTTCTCAAGGTCAGAGAGTGCTTGAGCACATAGGCGTGCATATCCTTTATGACCCTGCAGTCCTCCAATCAATGTCTTTGTGTGGTTTGTGCCTTCGTCCTGCACCGCTTTGTCAATTCTTCTTGGCTAAAGGGAAGGGGGCAAATGGGAACATTAGGATCGACCAAAAGGCTTCACGAGGTTGCCTGATGAAACTCAATTTTTCTTATGGTATCGCAGCTGTATCCACCTCATCTTTGCCATGCTCTAATGTCCCAATCCATTGCGAATTGTGTTTGAAAGTGGATCCTGCCATCTGGCGGTATTTCATGAAAGCGCACTTCCAGGAAAAACACCCAAACACACCTTTCACAAAATACGAACACATTTGGACCCTTTCAAAATTTGAAAGGTCTGAAATGAAAAAGATCTGGGGAAAGCGAACAAAGGTGACCATAAAACGAGCTAAAAAACTCACTTTGCAAATATCAGAGAACCATCACACTCAAATTCCATTGAGGTAAGTTTCTTTTATCTTTCTGAATAGAAAAACGACTTACTGGTACTCCTTTAAATGGGGGTGGGCAATTCCCGATAAGTGATGCTCCTGTCACATCACACATGTCATGTGACACCCTTGTGAAACACTGACCCAGTCCTGCCACCACTGCAATCCACCTCTATTCCATTGACTGACGTGTAGGAATGTGATTTAGATAGGAAATCTATACATCCTTCAAGTAGCCTTGTATTATTATCCAGTTATAGTTGTGGAATGAGAAAACTCCCTGCCAAATGGTGCTGAAGAGGCCCCCCATTCTGGTACCTTGGTTCCCCCTTCAACAACTCATTTCTGAGTAAACTTTCATTATGGACAGTTGATATATGCAATTATAGGCACAAAATGTTCAGGCCAGAATTTTTAAATCACTTTCCCTTTGCACTAAACTCATCCATAAAATGTGATATCTCACACTTCCAGGACAGATATAAAAAATCTATCAAGAACATTTTGTTTGAATCTTTTTTTTCATCATCTTTTGTTGTTGAAGCATAACCTGGGGGTGAGTGGTTGCTCTTGCATAGTCTATTCTTTGCTAAGCAGCAACAACAAGAGGTAGCAAAGCAACTTATATCTACATTAAGAAACCCTAAAAGCAGTTCTTAAATTCATTTTATAGTATCTCAAGATGTTCTGACAATTTTTGTTCCAGGGAGACATGCACCACACACTAGGAATGAGGGTGGCCATGAAATTGAGGAATATATGGCATTTACATGTTATCTTCTCTTGAATGCTGATTCTGACTCACTTAAATTGAGAAATGTACTTCAAAATGATATAGAATTACATTCATGTGCATTTTCTTTCGTAGCACTGCTCAGAACTTCATTTATGGTGAGCAGCCTGGGTTTGAGGCCATGTGTGATGCATGTGTGACATTGGGTCACTGTTTTGGGGGAAATCAGTCACAGTGTGTTACATCACACTCCCAAATGTGACAGCAGGATTGCCCACCCCCACTTTAAAGTGATGACATCTCAACATCCCCCACACGCAAACCTTTGTGCTCTCCATCAAGCTCGGATGGAGAGGAAGACTGTGATAGTGATGTCGATAGTTCGCAACACCTCAACCAAGTCACTGAAACTGAGGGAATAAGTGAGAAGACAGATGAAGAACAAGATGAAAGGATTGATACCGCTGTTGACGAGAGAGGTGCCAACATGCTGATGGAAAATTCCAATGGCATGCCACTGTGTGAGGTGATGTCAATGGATATGACAAGGTTGAACGACAGCATGAGTTTAATCAAACTGTAAACTGTGGGACTTACCGAGGTACAATAAATGCAGAGTGAGGAACCACAGCAGAAAGAATCCGACCTGGTATCTGATATGTCCGACACTGTGGAATCAGTTCCGCTTAACATCAAGGAGAATCCAGAGGATTTTGGAAGATCGAAATGAAAAAGAGTTCTGCGACAGGTGGAAACTGATGCATTCAACAAGTGCCTTTGTGGGCTGGTTGTAAAACCATCATCGGAAGGTGCACTTTTATGTAAAAAGAAAGGTTGCAAGACTCAATGGGTATGTGGTTTCTTCATACCATATTTGGCTTTACTTACCTTAATGTTTAGTACCATCTACAATGTGTATCTTTGGAGCAGGCACCTCGATCTTGGGTTTGCACATCTTGTAATGAGTCTGCACAAGGACATGTGCCAGAAGATGATGTCATATTACTATATTTAGACCAGTGCCTGATTATGTAGTTAGTTAGTCCCCTCAAAGTCCAGGAAAAGAAAAATTGACCCTGGGTCTTTTTTAAAAATCCCGGTGCCCCCTTGAAGTGGACGTCCACTTTTCAGTTCAAAATTGATGCTTGTTTGGCTGCATGGTCTTTTACAGAATGATTTGGGTGAACTGCTGGTGAGATAGGCATGGAAAATGGTGGTATCTTTAAATAAACATGTATTTTGAACAAAGTCCTATAAAATACAGGAGGGACTGGCAGGTGAGCAATCAGGCCTCAGGCATGAGGTGGTGCCCAATATGCAGCAGCCCACTGTATGCTGCGTCGCGGTGGTGTGTAGTCTCAGAAACCCATCCTCTTTGGGCACCCTTCCCAATTTGGGTCCCTTCCCTTAAGAGTCTGGGAATCTTCCAATGACATCAACATACCTTTGTCTTTGCCAATTTCTCAGCAGTTATGTAAGCTTTATGTCTGCCTTTCTGAACACGTCATTATCATCGCGTCCTCATCGCCATGTCCATCCCTTGCATTATCCGCTCCATATACCCTTAATTCCATCTCTATTAATGCCATACTATGTTTAACTCCACTCCTTTGCAACCTCGGCTACCCAAACATCCTCAAATTAACAATCAAGATGACTTTACTTTGTCCTCACCAACATTACCCCCACCTTCCACTCCCGTCGCAATACACCCACCATTCCTTACTATCAACCAAAATCTATCCTACACCACCCCACAACATCCACTTGCCAGCCAGAAGCCCTGGAAAATCTATCGAAATGGCTATGAATCGAAGCCCAAGACACCGTCATACAAGCTCAACAATCCAGGACATCCTTGACAAAAGGCCTTTGCCTTCTCCAACTTCCAGTGACTCTCTGCAATGGAAAGCATCTCCGGATGATGCTGGAATGAGTTAGCAATCTCGAGGGGGTACTGAAAGAGGGACAACACCTCTGAGACTATCAGGTTGAGGCATTGGTCATTATTCTATCTTGGCAGCAGGATTTATGTGTCATTTGCCCCAACAGGGGCTGGAAAGTCTCTTCTTTGGGTCCTCTCTTAGCACAGAAAAAAGGGATTTCTGTGGTGGTTATACCATATACAAGCTTGGGCTTCCAGATCCAATGACTAGTGTTTGAAAGTCCGGTCCAGTCCAGTTATTGAGCCCTCAAGGGCTCTAACCAAGACTGAGACCGGTTACCTTGTACCACGAAACCCAAAATAACCGAACCGGACTGCTACTAACCGATATAATTGGTTAGTAACGGTTAGCAGTCGGTTACATGACCAGTCATAACCGGTTATTTCTCTGTACTAACATAATTACAAACCTATATTATATTTCTAATACAAGCATTATGCTGCATGCACCAGCGAGGCACATGTAGGTGAAACACCGCCTCGCATGATGGCCCAATGAAGAGAGAAAGAGAGTACTCAATCTGTGAGCCTTTCTCATCACAACCTACGCATCCGGCATATTTCATAAACAACCTTGCAGGTTGAGTACACCCAACCTGCGAGCGTTTCTCATGGATTGCCATTGTTGTATCAATGTCACATTATCACACATGTGACAACAGGAAAATAGTCACTTAAATTTCAATTCACCGTAAATATGTCAATTCTCCACTAAAAAATATGATTTTTGGATCGTTAGAAAGCGTTTAAACAGGGGAATATTTGTGTGTAACGTTAGGACACAAAGACCGGTTATAACCGGTCCTAACCGGTTTTTGTTTGGTCTTGAATATTTTGGGATGACACCTAACCACTAACTGGACCGCGGTTACGATTAGGATCGGTTAGGTAATTTTTGCGGTCCTGAACGGTTACGGTTCGGTCCAGTCTCGGTTATTTTCCGGTTAACTAACCTAACTTCCAAACACTACCAATGACCATGTATTGAAAGCTATGTCATGTATAATAGACATTCCGGTTCAAACATTAAATGTACCTTTCTTCATTCTGGTGCAAATGGCAAAGCGGAACTTGAGGAAATTGCTTGTGGTGGGGAGAAACATGTCATCTACACATGTGTCAAGATGCTCGAGATGCCTGGTATTGCACAGGTGTTTTCATCAAAACCAAGCAGAGTAAAGTGCATGAAAGGGGGATCTGATTGATTATACATAGATAGGTGAGATAACTAGATTGTATTGAAGGTATATGGAGTGGATAACACAAGGGATGGACATGGCAACGAGGACACAATGATAACAACACATTCAGAAAGGCAGACATAAAGCTTACATAACCACCAAGAAATTGGTGAAGACAAAGGTACATTGATGTCATTGGAAGATTCACAGACTCTTAAGGGAAGGGACCCAAATTGGGAAGGGTGCCCAAAGAGGATGGGTTTCCAAGACTAGGTGGTGTGCCAATATGGCAACTGAAGATGGCAACCAATACAATGAGACAGTAGTTGACAAAGGGGAGGGTGGTCAAGTCAGCATAGTCAGATTCTCAGTGCACCACCCCCTGCTCCCCTTCTTGTGTTGCCCTCACTACATACTGTGGGAGTTAGATTGCATTGAGCAGAGAAAAGCAGATGCAAATACATGAAGAAGGGGAAGAGCTATGGTGATGATGACATGTTTACCAGGCCGTGTAGGAGCCTGTCCATTTGGTTGAGGTGTGTAACAGAGGTCAACGTCACTGCACGTGTGAGGCAGGCACGCAATGGGAATGGTTTGGAGGTCTTTACCGTCCTCCACTGATTCCTGCCAGAATCCGGCAGAATCCAGGCCATTCCTGGAATTCCAGGGGAATCAAATTTGGCAGAGGGCCCTGCCAAATTGATCAAACCATTCCAGCGGAATTTTGATGGAATTCAAATTCCGCCAGAATGGTTCCAGGAATCACCCAGAAGGAATGCTCCCAGAATGAGACAGAACAGAATTCCTGATGCCCAAGCGTCGGCATTTGCTGACACTTGATTTGGGCATCATCAACAAACAACCACTGCTCTCTCTCAACCACCACCATTGTCAACGATGCCCACCCACCTTGTGACATCACCATGTCACCAACGGCCACCATCATGCACACTGGCCACCCATCTACAACGAGCATGCCACGTCACCAGTAAACGAGCACCCATGACAACACGTTGCAACATGGCAACAAGACAATGAGAATGATGACCAAACGACCCCCACACTACGACACAACACCATGGCCACAATGTGGGAAACGATGCCGTCACCAGCCCCAGCTGGTAAGCAAGCGGGGCAACACATTGCCACGTCGCTGATAGCAACGTGGCAACCAGATGACTTGTCATTCGTCGTCATAGGTGAGCACCCCCTGTCCCAAGTTCGTCACAACCCAGCTTGCTAACACCAGGCACACAACGAGGGACAGCAGATGACACGTCAGCAGACGACCACGTCAACGCACGACCACATGACCATGCCCACGGACGACGACATGCCCCACCACATCAACGGAGGGCCATGCCGACAGATGACACACCCACGACGGCATGCACAACCATGTCAGCGGACGACGACTGCGTCAACAGACGATGACCACGTCAACGGACAATGCCCATGTCAATGGGCAATGCCCATGTCAATGGACAACGACAACGTTAACAGACGATGACCACGTTAGCGGACGACGACGACCCACCCTCTTCCCTGTACCTCCCTCTTCCTTTCCCTCCTTCCCTT